>NW_027251516.1:885000-1215000 GCF_044704955.1 Pristiophorus japonicus
ATTCTTACCACACATCAATCCACACATCATTCCATGCATCATTCCATGCATCAATCCACACATCATTCCACACATGATTCCAGACATCATTCACACATCATTCCACACATGATTCCAGACAGCATTCCACACATCATTCCACATATCATTCCACACCTCATTCCACACACCATTCCATACTTCATTCCACATATCATTCCATCCTCATTCCACACATCCTTACACACATCATTCCACACCTCATTCCCCATATCATTCCACACATCATTCCACAGCTCATTCCACACCCTATTCCAAATATCACTCCACACATCATTCTACACATCATTTCACACATCATTCCACTCATGATCCCACATATCATTCAACATATCATAACAAACCTCATTCCACACATCATTCCACACAGCATGCCACACATCATTCCACACATCATTCCGCATATCATTCCACACATCATTGCAAACAACATTCCACACATCGGTCCACACATCATTCCAATCATCATTCCACACACCATTCCAAACCTCATTCCACCGATTATTCCACACATCATTCCACACATCATTCCACACATCATTCCAAACATCATTCCACACAAGATTTCACAGATCATTTCAAGCATCATTCCACAACTCATTCCACACGTCATTCCACACATCATTCCACACATCATTCCACACCTCATTCCACACCTCAATCTAAACATCATTCCACTATCATTACACACATCATTCCACTCATCATTCCACACATCGTTCCACAATTTATTCCACACATCAATCCACACATAATTCCACATATCATTCCACACCTCATTCCACACATCAATCCACACTTCATTCCACACCTCATTCCGCACGTCTTTAGAAGCACCATTCCATACGTAATTCCACATATCATTCCAATTTCATTCCACACATTCTTCAACACATCATTTCACACATCATTCCACATATCATTCCTCACATCATTCCACACCTCATTCCACACGTCATTCCACACATCATTCCACACATCATTCCACACATCATTCCACATCGCATTTAGCAAATCATTCCACACACCATTCCACATATCATTTCACACATCATTCCACACATCATTCCACACATTATTCCGCACATCATTCCACTTATCATTCCACAACTCATTCCACCCATAGTTCCACACATCAATCCACCCATCATTCCAAACATCATTCCACAAGTCATTCCAAACTTCATTACACACGTCATTTCACACCTCATTCCAAAACTCATTCCATACATCATTCCACACATCATTCCAAACCTCATTCCACACATTATTGCACACATCATTCCACCCATCATTAAACTCATCATTCCACACATCATTCCAGATATCATTCCACATCTCATTTAGCACATCATTCCAAATATCATTCCAAACCTCATCCCACATATCATTCCACACATCATTCCACCACATCATTCCACACATTATTCCGCACATCATTCCACGTATCATTCCCCAACTCATTCCACACATCAGTCTGCACATCATTCCAAACATCATTCCACAACTCATTCCAAACATCATTCCACACGTCATTTCACACATCATTCCAAACCTCATTCCAAACATCATTTCACACATCATTCCACACATCATTCCAAACCTCATCGCACATATCATTCCACACATCATTCCACATCGCATTTAGCACATCATTCCACACAACATTCCACATATCATTCCACACATAATTCCACACATTATTCCGCACATCATTCCACGTATCATTACACAACTCATTCCACCCATAATTCCACACATCAGTCCAAACATCATTCCAAACATCATTCCACAACTCATTCCAAACATCATTCCACACGTCATTTCACACATCATTCCAAACCTCATTCCACACATCAATCCACACATCATTTTAACATCATTTCACACATCATTCCACACATCGTTCCACAATTTATTCCACACATCAATCCACACATCCTTCCACCAGTCATTCCACACATCATTCCAAACATCATTCTACAAGTCATTCCAAACATTATTCCACACATCATTCCAATCATCATTCCACACACCATTTCAAACCTCTTCCACACATCATTCCACACCTCATTCCACACGTCATTCCACACATCATCCACACATCATTCCAATCATCACTCCACACAACATTCCAAACCTCATTCCAGATAGAATTCCACACATCATTCCACACATCATTTCACACATCATTCCAAACATCATTCCACACCTCATTCCACACATTGTTCCACAATTTATTCCACACATCAATCCACACATCCTTCCACCAGTCATTCCACACATCATTCCAAACATCATTCCACAAGTCATTCCAAACATAATACCACACATTATTCCAATCATCATTCCACACACCATTCCAAAACTAATCCCACATATCATTCCACACATCATTCCACATCGCATTTAGCACATCATTCCACACACCATTCCACATATCATTCCACACATAATTCCACACATTATTCCGCACATCATTCCACGTATCATTCCACAACTCATTCCACCCATAATTCCAAACATCAGTCCAAACATCATTCCAAACATCATTCCACAACTCATTACAAACATCATTTCACACGTCATTTCACACATCATTCCAAACCTCATTCCACACATCAATCCACACATCATTCCAAACATCATTTCACACATCATTCCACATATCGTTCCACAATTTATTCCACACATCAATCCACACATCCTTCCACCAGTCATTCCAGACATCATTCCAAACATCATTCCACAATCATTCCAAACCTCATTCCACACATCATTCCACACATCATTCCACACCTCATTCCAATCATCATTCCACACAACATTCCAAACCTCATTCCAGACATAATTCCACACATTATTCCGCACATCATTCCACGTATCATTCCACAACTCATTCCACCCATAATTCCAAACATCAGTCCAAACATCATTCCAAACATCATTCCACAACTCATTACAAACATCATTTCACACGTCATTTCACACATCATTCCAAACCTCATTCCACACATCAATCCACACATCATTCCAAACATCATTTCACACATCATTCCACATATCGTTCCACAATTTATTCCACACATCAATCCACACATCCTTCCACCAGTCATTCCAGACATCATTCCAAACATCATTCCACAATCATTCCAAACCTCATTCCACACATCATTCCACACATCATTCCACACCTCATTCCAATCATCATTCCACACAACATTCCAAACCTCATTCCAGACATAATTCCACACATCATTCCACACACCATTCCACATATCATTCCACACATCATTCCACACATCATTCCACACCTCATTCCACACATTATTCCGCACATCATTCCACTTATCATTCCACAACTCATTCCACCCATAATTCCACACATCAATCCACCCATCATTCCAAACATCATTCCACAAGTCATTCCAAACTTCATTCCACACGTCATTTCACACATCATTCCAAAACTCATTCCATACATCATTCCACACATCATTCCAAACCCCATTCCACACATTATTCCACACATCATTCCACACATCATTAAACTCATCATTCCACACATCATTCCAGATATCATTCCACATCGCATTTAGCACATCATTTCACACATCATTCCAAACCTCATCCCACATATCATTCCACACATCATTCCACCACATCATTCCACACATTATTCCGCACATCATTCCACGTATCATTCCACAACTCATTCCAGCCATAATTCCTCACATCAGTCTACACATCATTCCAAACATCACTCCACAAGTCATTCCAAACTTCATTCCACACGTCATTTCACAATCATTCCAAAACTCATTCCACACATCATTCCACACATCATTCCAAACCTCATTCCACACATTATTCCACACATCATTCCACACATCATTAAACTCATCATTCCACACATCATTCCAGATATCATTCCACACTTCATTCAACACATCATTGCACAAACCATTCCACACATCATTCCACACCTCATTCCAAACATCATTCCACACATCATTCCAAACCTCATCCCACATATCAATCCACACATCATTCCACATCGCATTTAGCACATCATTCCACACACCATTCCACATATCATTCCAAACTTCATTCCACACATCATTCCACACCTCATTCCACACATCATTCCAAACCTCATTCCACACATCGTTTCACACATCATTCCACACATCATTCCAAACCTCATCCCACATATATCATTCCACACATCATTCCAAATCGCATTTAGCACATCATTCCACACACCATTCCACATATCATTCCACACATAATTCCACATATTATTCCGCACATCATTCCACGTATCATTCCACAACTCATTCCACCCATAATTCCACACATCAGTTCAAACATCATTCCAAACATCATTCCACAACTCATTCCAAACATCATTCCACACGTCATTTCACACATCATTCCAAACCTCATTCCACACATCAATCCACACATCATTCCAAACATCATTTCACACACCATTCCACACATCGTTCCACAATTTATTCCACACATCAATCCACACATCATTCCACAATCATTCCAAACCTCATTCCACACATCATTCCACACATCATTCCACACCTCATTCCAATCATCATTCCACACAACATTCCAAACCTCATCCAGACATAATTCCACACATCATTCCACACATCATTCCACACATCATTGCACATCGCATTTAGCAAATCATTCCACACACCATTCCACATATCATTCCACACATCATTCCACACATCATTCCACACCTCATTCCACACATTATTCCGCACATCATTCCACTTATCATTCCACAACTCATTCCACCCATAATTCCACACATCAATCCACCCATCATTCGAAACATCGTTCCACAAGTCATTCCAAACTTCATTCCACACGTCATTTCACGCATCATTCAAAAACTCATTCCATACATCATTCCACACATCATTCCAAACCCCATTCCACACATTATTCCACACATCATTCCACACATCATTAAACTCATCATTCCAAACATCATTCCAGATATCATTCCACATCGCATTTAGCACATCATTCCACACATCATTCCAAACCTCATCCCACATATCATTCCACACATCATTCCACCACATCATTCCACACATTATTCCGCACATCATTCCACGTATCATTCCACAACCCATTCCAGCCACAATTCCTCACATCAGTCTACACATCATTCCAAACATCACTCCACAAGTCATTCCAAACTTCATTCCACAAGTCATTTCACACATCATTCCAAAACTCATTCCACACATCATTCCACACATCATTCCAAACCTCATACCACACATTATTCCACACATCATTCCACACATCTTTAAACTCATCATTCCACACATCATTCCAGATATCATTCCACACCTCATTCCGCACATCATTGCACAAACCATTCCACACATCATTCCACACCTCATTCCATACATCATTCCACACATCATTCTACACATCATTCCAAACCTCATCCCACATATCAATCCACACATCATTCCACATCGCATTTAGCACATCATTCCACACACCATTCCACATATCATTCCAAACATCATTCCACACATCATTCCACACCTCATTCCACACATCATTCCAAACCTCATTCCACACATCATTTCACACATCATTCCACACATCATTCCAAACCTCATCCCACATATCATTCCACACATCATTCCAAATCGCATTTAGCACATCATTCCACACACCATTCCACATATCATTCCACACATAATTCCACACATTATTCCGCACATCATTCCACGTATCATTCCACAACTCATTCCACCTATAATTCCACACATCAGTCCAAACATCATTCCAAACATCATTCCACAACTCATTCCAAACATCATTCCACACGTCATTTCACACATCATTCCAAACCTCATTCCACACATCAATCCACACATCATTCCAAACATCATTTCACACATCATTCCACACATCGTTTCACAATTTATTCCACACATCAATCCACACATCCTTCCACCAGTCATTCCACACATCATTCCAAACATCATTCCACAAGTCATTCCAAACGTTATTCCACACATCATTGCAATCATCATTCCACACACCATTTCAAACCTCATTCCACACATCATTCCACACATCATTCCACACCTCATTCCACACGTCATTCCACACATCATTCCACACATCATTCCAATCATCATTCCACACAACATTCCAAACCTCATTCCAGACATAATTCCACACATCATTCCACACATCATTCCACACATCATTTCACACATCATTCCAAACATCATTCCACACCTCATAACACACATCATTCCACACCTCATTCTAAACATCATTCCACACATCATTCCACACATCATTCCACTCACCATTCCACACATCAATCCACACATCATTCCATGCATCATTCCATGCAGCAATCCACACATCATTCCAAACATGACTCCAGACATCATTCCACACATCATTCCACATATCAGTCCACACCTCATTCCACACACCATTCCATTCATCATTCCACACATCCTTTCTCACACCATTCCACACATCATTCCCCATATCATTCCACACATCATTCCACACCTCATTCCAAACCTCATTCCAAATACCATTCCACACAACATTCCACACATCATTTCACACATCATTCCACTCATCATCCCACATATCATTCAACATATCATAACATACCTCATTCCAAACTTCCTTCCACATATCATTCCACACATCATTCCACACATCAGCCCATACATCATTCCACATATCATTCCACACAGCATGCCACACATCATTCCACACATCATTCCACATACCATTCCACACATCATTGCAAACAACATTCTACACATCATTCCACACATCATTCCAATCATCATTCCACACAACATTCCAAACCTCATTCCACCCATTATTCCACACATCATTCCAAACATTATTCCACACATCATTCCTAACATCATTCCACACAAAATTTCGCATATCATTTCACGCATCATTCCACAACTCATTCCACACGTCATTCCACACATCATTCCACACATCATTACACACATAATTCCACACATCATTCCACCCATCAATCCATACCTCATTCTACACATCATTCCACACATCATTCCAAACACCATTCCAAACCTCATTCCACACATCATTCCACATCTCAATCTGAACATCATTCCACACATCGTTCCACAATTTATTCCACACATCAACCACACATAATTCCATGCATCATTCCATGCATCACTCCAAACATCATTCCATACATGATTACACATATCATTCCATCCTCATTCCACACATTGTTCCACACATCATTCCACACCTCATTCCACTCATCATCCCACATATCATTCAACATATCATAACAAACCTCATTCCACACATTCGTCCACACATCCCTCCACACATCATTCCACACAACATTCCACACATCTTTCCAAACCTCATTCCAGATATTATTCCACATCTCATTCCACACCTCATTGCACATACCATTCCACACATCACTCCACACCTCATTCCACACATCATTCTACTCATCCTTCCACACATCATTCCAAACCTCATCCCACAGATAATTCCACACATTATTCCACATCACATTTAGCACATCATTCCACACACCATTCCACATATCATTCCACACATCATTCCACACATCATTCCACACCTCATTTCACACATCATTCCAAAACTCATTCCATACATCATTCCACATATCATTCCGTCCTCATTACACACATCTTTCCACACATCATTCCACACATCATTCCACATATCATTCCACACATCATTCCTCACCTCATTCCACACCTCATTCCAAATATCATTCCACACATCATTCCACCATCATTCCACACGTCATTCCACACATCAATCCACACATCATTCCACACATAATTCCACATATCATTCCACCCATCATTCCACACCTCATTCTACACATCATTCCACACATCATTCCAAACATCATTCCAAACCTCATTCCACACCTCATTCAACACCTCAATCTAAACATCATTCCACACAACATTCCACATATCATTCGACACCTCATTCCACACATCAATCCACACGTCATTCCACACCTCATTCTGCACATCTTTACACACACCATTCCATACGTGATTCCACATATCATTCCATTCTCATTCCACAAATTCTTCCACACATTCTTCCACACATCCCTCCACACATCATTCCACACAACATTCTACACATCTTTCCAAACCTCATTCCAGATATATTTCCACACCGCATTCCACACATCATTCCACACATCATTCCACATATCATTCCAAACATCATCCCACAGATCATTCCACACCTCATTCCACAGATCATTCTACGTATCATTCCACAACTCATTCCACCCATAATTCCACACATCAGTCCACACATCATTCCAAACATCATTCAACAAGTCGTTCCAAACTTCATTCCACACGTCATTTCACACATCATTCCAAAACTCATTCCACACATCATTCCACACATCATTCCAAACCTCATACCACACATTATTCCACACATCATTCCACACATCATTAAACCATCATTCCACACATCATTCCAGATATCATTCCACACCTCATTCCACACATCATTGCACAAACCATTCCACACATCATTCCACACCTCATTCCACACATCATTCCACACATCATTCCACACATCATTCCAAACCTCATCCCACATATCATTCCACACATCATTCCACATCGCATTTAGCACATCATTCCACACACCATTCCACATATCATTCCACACATCATTCCACACATTATTCCGCACATCATTCCACGTATCATTCCACAACTCATTCCACCCATAATTCCACACATCAGTCCACACATCATTCCACACACCATTCCACATATCATTCCACACATCATTCCACACATTATTCCGCACATCATTCCAAATATCATTCCACAAGTCATTCCAAACATCATTCCACTTTTCATTTCACACATCATTCCAAACCTCATTCCAAACATCAATCCACACAACATTCCAAACATCATTTCACAGATCATTCCACATATCATTCCACAATTTATTCCACACATCAATCCACACATCCTTCCACCCGTCATTCCACACATCATTCCAAACATCATTCCACAAGTCATTCCAAACATTATTCCACAGATCATTCCACACATCATTAAACTCATCATTCCACACAATATTCCACACATCATTCCAATCATCATTCCACACGCCATTCCAAACCTCATTCCAGACATAATTCCACACATCATTCCACACATCATTCCAAACCTCATTCCACACATCATTCCACACATCATTCCACTCATCATTCCACAGATCAATCCACACTTCATTCCATGCATCATTCCATGCATCAATCCACACATTATTCCACACATTATTGCACATATCATTCTACACCTCATTCCACACACCATTCCATTCATCATTCCACATATCATTCCATCCTCATTCCACACATCCTTTCTCACATCATTCCACACATCATTCCACAGCTCATTCCACTCCTCATTCCAAATATCATTCCACACATCATTCCACACATCATTTCACACATCATTCCAATCATCATCCCACATATCATTCAACATATCATAACAAACCTTATTCCACACATCCTTCCACACATCATTCCACACATCATTCCACACATCATCCCATACATCATTCCACACATCATTCCACACAGCATGCCACACATCATTCCACACATCATTCCACATATCATTCCACACATCATTGCAAACAACATTCCACACGTCATTCCACACATCATTCCAATCATCATTCCACACACCATTCCAAACCTCATTCCACCCATTATTCCACACATCATTCCACATATCATTCCACACCTCATTCCACACATCAATCCACACTTCATTTCACACCTCATTCCGCACGTCTTTCGGCACACTATTCCATACATGATTCCACATATCATTCCATCCTCATTCCAGATATTATTCCACACCTCATTCCACACCTCATTGCACAAACAATTCCACACATCATTCCAATCCTCATTCCACACATCATTCCACACATCATTCCACACATCATTCCAAACCGCATCCAACAGATCATTCCACACATCATTCCACATCGCATTTAGCACATCATTCCACACACCATTCCACATATCATTCCACACATCATTCCACACATCATTCCACACCTCATTGCAGACATAATTCCACACATCATTCCACACATCATTCCACACATCATTCCACCCATCATTCCATACCTCATTCTACACATCATTTCACACATCATTCGAAACATCATTCCACACCTCATTCCACACATCATTCCACACCTCATTCTATACTTCATTCCACACATCATTCCACACATCATTCCACTCATCATTCCACTCATCATTCCACAATTCTTACCACACATTATTTCAACACATCATACCATTCATCATTCCATGCATCAATCCACACATCATTCCACACATGATTCCAGACATAATTCCACACCTCATTGCACACACCATTCCATACATCATTCAACATATCATTCCCTCCTCATTACACACATCCTGCCACACATCATTCCACACATCATTCCCCATATCATTCCACACAACATTCCTCACCTCATTCCACACCTCATTCCAAATATCCTTCCACACATCATTCCACACATCATTTCACACATCATTCCACTCATCATCCCACAGATCATTCAAATATCATAACAAACCTCATTCCACACATCCTTCCACACATCATTCCACACATCATTTCACACATCATTCCACACATCATTCTACACAGCATGCCACACATCATTCCACACATCATTCCACATATCATTCCACTCATCATTCCACACATCATTCCACATATCATTCCACACATCTTTCCACACAGCATGCCACACATCATTCCACGCATCATTCCACATATCATTCCACACATCATTCCACACCTCAATCTAAACATCATTCCATACATCATTCCATACATCATTCCACACATCATTCCACTCATCATTCCACACATCGTTCCACAATTTATTCCACACATCAATCCACACATAATTCCACGCACCATTCCATGCATCATTCCACACATCATTCCATACATCATTCCAGTCATCATTCCACACATCATTCCACATATCATTCCACACCTCATTCCACACATCAATCCACACGTCATTCCACACCTCATTCCGCAAGTCTTTCCACACACCATTCCATACATCATTCCACATAACATTCCATCCTCATTCCACACATTCTTCCACACATCATTCCACACATCATTCTACACATCATTCCACACATCATTCCACAGCTCATTCCACACATAATTCCACACATCATTCCACACAACATTCCACAAATCATTCCACACATTACTCCACACAGCATCCTACACATCATTCCACACATCATTCCACATATCATTCCACAGCTCATTCCACACATCATTCCACATCTCGTTCTAAACATTATTCCTAACATCATTCCACACATCATTCCACACATCATTCCACACATCATTCCCACCTCAATCTAAACATCATTCCACACCTCATTGCAAACCTCATACAACACTTCATTCCATTCATCTTTCCAGCGCATCATTCCACACATCATTCCACACATCATTCCACGCATCATTCCAAACCTAATTCCAGCCGTCATTCCACACATCACTCCACACATCATTCCAAACATCATTCCAGACATCATTCCAAACATCATTCCACACTTCATTCCACGCTTCATTCCACAACTTAGTCCTCCCGTCATTCCACACATCATTCTACACATCATTCCACCCATCATTCCATACCTCATTCTACACATCATTCCACACGTCATTCCACACATCATTCCACTATTCATTTCACACCACATTCCACAAATCATTCCAAACATCATTCCACACATCATTCTACACATCATTCCACACCTCATTCCAAAAATCATTCCAAACCTCATTCCACACATCATTCCACACCTCATTCTAAACATCATTCCAGACATAAATCCACACCACATTACACACACCATTCCATACATCATTCCACATATCATTCCCTCCTCATTACACACGTCCTTCCACACATCATTCCACACAACATTCCCCATATCATTCCGCACAACATTCCTCACCTCATTCCACACCTCATTCCAAATATCATTCCACATATCATTCCACACATCATTTCAGACATCATTCCACTCATCATCCCACAGATCATTCAACAAAACATAACAAACCTCATTCCACACATCCGTCCACACATCATTCCACACATCATTCCACACATCATTCTGCACAGCATGCCACACATCATTCCACACATCATTCCACATATCATTCCACTCATCATTCCAAGCACCATTCCATGCATCATTCCACACATCATTCCACACATCATTCCAGACATCATTCCACAAATCATTCCACATATCATTCCACACCTCATTCCACACATCAATTCTCACATCATTCAACACCTCATTCCGCATCGTCTTTCCACACACCATTCCATGCATCATTCCACATAACATTCCATCCTCATTCCACACATTCTTCCACACATCATTCCACACATCATTCCACACATCATTCCACACATCATTCCACAGCTCATTCCACACATCATTCCACACATCGTTCCCATCTCATTCTAAACATCATTCCACACCTCATTCCAAACCTCATTCAACACTTCATTCCATTCATCTTTCCACCACATCATTCCACACATCATTCCACACATCATTCCACGCATCATTCCACAGCTCATTCCAGCCGTCATTCCACACATCATTCCACACATCATTCCAAACATCATTCCAGACATCATTCCAAACATCATTCCACACTTCATTCCATGCTTCATTCCACAACTTATTCCGCCCGTCATTCCACACATCATTCTACACATCATTCCACCATCATTCCATACCTCATTCTACACATCATTCCACACGTCATTCCACACATCATTCCACTATTCATCCCACACCACATTCCACAAATCATTCCACCCATCATTCCACACATCATTCTACACATAATTCCACACCTCATTCCAAACATCATTCCAAACCTCATTCCACACTTCATTCCATACAACTTTCCACCGCATTATTCCACACATCATTCCACACATCATTCCAAACCTCATTCCAGACATCATTCCAAACATCATTCCACACGTTATCCCACGCATCATTCCACACATCATTACACACATCATTCCACACCTCATTCTACACATCATTCCACACACCACAGCAAACATCATTCCACACCTAATTCCACACATCATTCCACACATCATTCCAAACCTCATTCCAGACATCATTCCAAACATCATTCCACACGTTATCCCACGCATCATTCCACACATCATTACACACGTCATTCCACACATCATTCCAACATCATTCCACACATCATTCCACACATCATTATACACATCATTCCACACATCATTCCACACACCATTCCACACATGATTCCACACACCATTCCAAACCTCACTCCACACTTCATTCCACACCTCATTCCACACATCATTCCACAACTCATTCCACACGTCATTCCACACGTCATTCCACATATCATTCCACACATCATTCAAAACCTCATTCCACACTTATTCTACACATCATTCCACACATCATTCCAAACATCATTCCACAACTCATTCCACACATCATTCCACACCTCAATCTAAACATCATTCCACACATCATTCCGCACATCATTACACTCATCATTCCACACATCGTTCCACAATTTAATCCACACATCAATCCACACATAATTCCACGCATCTTTCCATGCATCATTCCAGACATCATTCCACACATCATTCCAGACATCATTCCACACATCATTCCACATATCATTCCACACCTCATTACGCACGTCTTTCCACACACCATTCCATACATCATTCCACATATCATTCCATCCTCATTCCACACATTCTTCCACACATAATTCCACACATCATTCCACATATCATTCCACACATCATTCCACAACTCATTCCACACCTCATTCCAAATATCATTCCAGAGATCAGTCTACACATCATTTCACACATCATTCCACTCATCATCCCACATATCATTCAACATCTCATAACAAACCTCATTCCATACATCCTTCCACACATCATTCCACACATCATTCCACACATCATTCCACACATCTTTCCACACAGCATGCCACACATCATTCCACGCATCATTCCACATATCATTCCACACATCATTGCAATCATCATTCCACACACCATTCCAAACCTCATTCCACCCATTATTCCACACATCATTACACACATCATTCCACACATCATTCCAAACATCATTACACACAAAATTTCACAGATCATTTCACGCATCATTCCACAACTCATTCCACACGTTATTCCACACATCATTCCACACATCATTCCACACATCATTCCACATATCATTCCACACATCATTGCAAACAACATTCCACACATCATTCCACACATCATTCCAATCATCATTCCACACACCATTCCAAACCTCATTCCACCCATTATTCCACACATCATTACACACATCATTCCACACATCATTCCAAACATCATTACACACAAAATTTCACAGATCATTTCACGCATCATTCCACCCATCATTCCATACCTCATTCTACACATCATTCCACACATCATTCCAAACCTCATTCCACGTATCATTCCACCCCTCAATCTAAACATCATTCAACACATCATTCCACACATCATTCCACTCATCATTCCACACATCGTTCCACAATTTATTCCACACATCAATCCACACATAATTCCACATATCATTCCACACCTCATTCCACACATCAGTCCACACGTCATTCCACACCTCATTCCGCACGTCTTTACAAACCATTCCATACATGATTCCACATATCATTTCATCCTCATTCCACACATTCTTCCACACATCATTCCACATATCATTCCACACATCAATTCCGCACCTCATTCCACACTTCATTCCAAACATCATTCCAAACATCATTCCACGATTCATTTCACACACCATTCCCCTCATCATCCCACATATCATTCAACATATCATAACAAACCTCATTCCACACATTCTTCCACACATCCCTCCACACATCATTCCACACAACATTCCACACATCTTTCCAAACCTCATTCCAGATATATTTCTACACCTCATTCCACACATCATTCCACACATCATTCCACACATCATTCCAAACCTCATCCCACAGATCATTCCACATATCATTCCACACCTCATTCCACACATCATTCCAAATATCATTCCACACATCATTCCACACATCATTTCACACATCATTCCAATCATCATCCCACATATCATTCAACATATCATAACAAACCTAATTCCACACATCCTTCCACACATCATTCCACACATCCTTCCACACATCATTCCACACATCATTCCACACATCACCCATACATCATTCCACATATCATTCCAGACAGCATGCCACACATCATTCCACACATCATTCCACATATCATTCCACACATCATTGCAAACAACATTCCACACATCATTGCACACATCATTCCAATCATCATTCCACACACCATTCCAAACCTCATTCCACCCATTATTCCACACATCATTCCACACATCATTCCACACATCATTCCACACATCATTCCAAACATCATTCCACACAAAATTTCACACATCATTTCACGCATCTTTCCACAACTCATTCCACACGTCATTCCACACATCATTCCACACATCATTCCAAACACCATTCCAAACCTCATTCCACACATCATTCCATACCTCATTCCGCACATCATTCCACATATCATTCCACACATCATTCCACACATCAATCCACACTTCATTCCACACCTCATTCCGCACGTCTTTCAGCACACTATTCCATACTCATTCCACACATTCTTCCACACATCATTCCAAACATCATTCCACTCATCATCCCACATATCATTCAACATATCATAACAAACCTCATTCCACATATTCTTCCACACATCCCTCCACATATCATTCCACACAACATTCCACACATCTTTCCAAACCTCATTCCAGATATTATTCCACACCTCATTCCACAGCTCATTGCACAAACCATTCCACACATCATTCCACACCTCATTCACACATCATTCCACACCTCATTCTAAACATCATTCCACACATCGTTCCACACATCATTCCACTCATGATTCCACTCATCATTCCACAATTCTTACCACACATTATTTCAACACATCATACCATTCATCATTCCATGCATCAATCCACACATCATTCCACACATGATTCCAGACATAATTCCACACCTCATTGCACACACCATTCCAGACATCATTCAACATATCATTTCCTCCTCATTACACACATCCTGCCACACATCATTCCACACATCATTCCCCATATCATTCCACACAACATTCCTCACCTCATTCCACACCTCTTTCCAAATATCCTTCCACATATCATTCCACACGTCATTTCACACATCATTCCACTCAACATCCCACAGATCATTCAAATATCATAACAAACCTCATTCCACACATCCTTCCACACATCATTCCACACATCATTTCACACATCATTCCACACATCATTCTACACAGCATGCCACACATCATTCCACACATCATTCCACATATCATTCCACTCATCATTCCAAACATCATTCCACACCTCATTCCACACATCATTCCACACCTCAATCTAAACAACATTCCATACATCATTCCACACATCATTCCACTCATCATTCCACACAGCGTTCCACAATTTATTTCACACATCAATCCACACATAATTCCACGCACCATTCCATGCATCATTCCACACATCATTCCATACATCATTCCAGTCATCATTCCACACATCATTCCACATATCATTCCACACCTCATTCCACACATCAATCCACACGTCATTCCACACCTCATTCCGCACGTCTTTCCACACACCATTCCATACATCATTCCACGTAACATTCCATCCTCATTCCACACATTCTTCCACACATCATTCCACACATCATTCCACACATCATTCCACCCATCATTTCATACCTCATTCTACACATCGTTCCACAGGTCATTCCACACATCATTCCACTATTCATTCCACACCACATTCCACAAATCATTCCACACATTATTCCACACATCATTCTACACATCATTCCACACCTCATTCCAAACATCATTCCAAACCTCATTCCACACATCATTCCACACCTCATTCTAAACATCATTCCACACATCATTCCACACATCATTCCACTCATCATTCCACTCTTCATTCCACAATTCTTACCATACATTATTTCAACACATCATACCATTCATCATTCCATGCATCAATCCACACATCATTCCATACATGATTCCAGACATAAGTCCACACGTCATTACACACACCATTCCATACATCATTCCACATAGCATTCCCTCCTCATTACACACATCATTCCACACATCATTCCACACATCATTCCCATATCATTCCGCACAACATTCCTCACCTCATTCCACACCTCATTCCAAATATCATTCCACATATCATTCCACACATCATTTCACACATCATTCCACTCATCATCCCACAGATCATTCAAAATATCATAACAAACTTCATTCCACACATCCGTCCACACATCATTCCACACATCATTCCACACATCATTTTACACAGCATGCCACACATCTTTCCACACATCATTCCACATATCATTCCACTCATCATTCCAAGCATCATTCCACACATCATTCCAAACATCATTCCACACCTCATTCCACACATCATTCCACACCTCAATCTAAACATCATACCACACATCATTCCACATATCATTCCACACCTCATTCCACACATCAATCCACACGTCATTCCACACTTCATTCCGCACGTCTTTCCACACACCATTCGATACATCATTCCACATAACATTCCATCGTCATTCCACACATTTTTCTTCCACACATCATTCCACACATCATTCCACACATCATTCCACACATCATTCCACAGCTCATTCCACACATCAATCCACACATCATTCCACACAACATTCCACAAATCATTCCACACATTACTCCACACAGCATCCTACACGACATTCCACACTTCATTCCACTCATTATTCCACACCACATTCCACACATCATTCCACACATCATTCCACTCATCATTCCACACAACTTCCCACACATCATTCCACATCTCGTTCAAAACATTATTCCAATCATCATTCCACAACTTATTCCACCCGTCATTCCACACATCATTCCACAGATCATTCCACCCATCATTCCATACCTCATTCCACACATCATTCCACACATCATTCCACTCATCATTCCACACATAATTCCACAATTCTTACCACACTTCAATCCACACATCATTCCATGCATCATTCCATGCATCAATCCACATATCATTCCACACTTGATTCCAGTCATCATTCCACACCTCATTCCACACACCCTTCCATACATCTTTCCACATATCATTCCCTCCTCATTACACACATCCTTCCACACGTCATTCCACAGATCATTCCCCATATCATTCCACACATCATTCCTCACCTCATTCCATACCTCATTCCAAATCTCGTTCTAAACACTTGATTCCAGTCATCATTCCACACCTCATTACACACACCCTTCCATACATCTTTCCACATATCATTCCCTCCTCATTACACACATCCTTCCACACGTCATTCCACAGATCATTCCCCATATCATTCCACTCATCATTCCACACATCTTCCCACACATTATTCCAAATCTCGTTCTAAACATTATTCCAATCATCATTCCACAACTTATTCCACCCGTCATTCCACACATCATTCCACAGATCATTCCACCCATTATTCCATACCTCATTCTACACATCATTCCACACGTCATTCCACACATCATTACACACATAATTCCACACCTCATTCTACACATTATTGCACACACCACAGCAAACATCATTCCACACCTATATTCCACACATCATTCCATGCATCAATCCACACATCATTCCACACCTCATTCCACACACCATTCCATACATCTTTCCACATATCATTCCCTCCTCATTACATACATCCTTCCACACATCATTCCACACATCATTCCCCATATCATTCCACACATCATTCCTCACCTGATTCCATACCTCATTCCAAATATCATTCCACACATCATTCCACATATCACTTCACACATCATTCCAATCATCATCCCTTATGTCATTCAACATATCATAACAATCCTCATTCCACACATCCTTCCACACATCATTCCACTCATCATTCCACACATCATTCCACACATCATTCCACACATCATTTCACACAGCATGCCACACATCATTCCACACATCATTCCACATATCATTCCACATGTCATTTCACACGTCATTCCACACATCATTCCACATATCATTCCCCATATCATTCCACACATCATTCCTCACCTCATTCCATACCTCATTCCAAATATCATTCCACACATCATTCCACACATCATTCCACACATCATTCCGCACAGAATGCCAAACGTCATTCCAGACATCATTCCAAACATCATTCCACACGTTATTCCACACATCATTCCACACATCATAACACACATCATTCCACACCTCATTCTACACATCATTACACACACCACAGCCAACATCATTCCACACCTAATTCCACACTTCATTCCACACATCATTCCACACATCATTCCACTCATCATTCCACACATCATTCCACAATTCTTACCACACATCAATCCACACATCATTCCATGCATCATTCCATGCATCAATCCACACATCATTCCACACATCAGTCCACACACCATTCCACACATCATTCCAAACATCATTCCACCCACCATTCCACACCTCATTCTACACATCATTCAACACATCATTCCAAACATCATTCTACACGTCATTCCAGATATCATTCCACTTCTCATTCCACACATCATTCCACGCAGCATTCCACACATCATTCCACACCTCATTCCACACATCATACCATACATCATCCCAAACATCATTCCAAACCTCGTTCTAAACATCATTCCAAACATCATTCCACATATCATTCCCTCCTCATTACACACATCCTTCCACACATCATTCCACACATCATTCCCCATATCATTCCACACATCATTCCTCACCCGATTCCATACCTCATTCCAAATATCATTCCACACATCATTCCACATATCATTTCACACATCATTCCACTCATCATACCATATGTAATTCAACATATCATAACAATCCTCATTCCACACATCCTTCCACACATCATTCCACTCATCATTCCACACATCATTCCTCACATCATTCCACACATCATTTCACACAGCATGCCACACATCATTCCACGCATCATTCCACATTTCATTCCACATATCATTTCACACATCATTCCACACATCATACTACATATCATTCCCCATATCATTCCACACATCATTCCTCACCTCATTCCATACCTCATTCCAAATATCATTCCACACATCATTCCACACATCATTCCACACATCATTCCATACAGCATGCCAAATGACATTCCAGACATCATTCCAAACATCATTCCACACGTTATTCCACACATCATTCCACACATCATAACACACATCATTCCACACCTCATTCTACACATCATTACACACACCACAGCCAACATCATTCCACACCTAATTCCACACATCATTCCACACATCATTCCACACATCATTCCACTCATCATTCCACACATCATTCCACAATTCTTACCACACATCAATCCAAACATCATTCCATGCATCATTCCATGCATCAATCCACACATCATTCCACACATCAGTCCACACATCATTCCACACATCATTCCAAACATCATTCCACCCACCATTCCACACCTCATTCTACACATCATTCAACACCTCATTCCAAACATCATTCTACACGTCATTCCAGATATCATTCCACTTCTCATTCCACACATCATTCCACGCCGCATTCCACACATCATTCCACACGTCATTCCACACATCATACCATACATCATCCCAAACGTCATTCCAAACCTCGTTCTAAACATCATTCCAAACATCATTCCACACATCATTCCACTGATCATTCCACACACCATTCCACACATCATTCCACACCTCATTCCAAACCTCATTCCACACATTATTCCACACCTCATTCTACACATCATTCCAGATATCATTCCACTTCTCATTCCACACATCATTCCACGCAGCATTCCACACATCATTCCATATATTATTCCACACATCATTTCACACCTCATTCCACAGCATTTTCCACACATCCTTCCACACATCTTTCCACACATCATTCCAGATATCATTCCACACCACATTCCACAAATCATACCACACATCATCCCAAACATCATTCCAAAACTCGTTCTAAACATAATTCCAAACATCATTCCACACATCATTCCACTGATCATTCCACACACCATTCCACACATCATTCCACACCTCATTCCAAACCTCATTCGACACATTATTCCACACATCATTCCACACATCATTCCACACATCATTCAACACATCATTCAACACATCATTCACCACATCATTCCACACATCATCGCACATATCATTCCAGACATCATTCCCCACATCATTCCACACATCATTCAACTCATAATTCCACAAATCATTCCACAATTCATTCCACACATCATTCCACGCATCATTCCACGCACCATTCCAAACATCATTCCACACTTCATTCCAAACCTCATTGCACAAATCATTCCACACATTATCCCACACATCATTTAACATATCATTAAAAACCTCATTCCACACATCCTTCCACACATCCTTCCACACATCATACAACACATCATTCCACACCTCATTCCACAAATCATTCCACATATCATTCCCCACCTCATTCTAAACATCATCCCACAGATCATTCCAGACATCATTACACACATCATTCCACACAGCATGCCAAACGTCATTCCAGACATCATTCCAAACATCATTTCACACGATAGTCCACACATCATTCCACACATCATAACACACATCATTCCACATCTCATTCTACACATCATTACACACACCACAGCAAACATCATTCCACACCTAATTCCACACATCATTCCACACATCATTCCACACATCATTCCACTCATCATTCCACTCATCATTCCACAATTCATACCACACATAAATCCACACATCAGTCCACACATCATTCCACACATCATTCCAAACATCATTCCACCAACCATTCCACACCTCATTCTACACATCATTCAACACATCATTCCAAACATCATTCTACACATCATTCCAGATATCATTCCACTTCTCATTCCACACATCATTCCACGCAGCATTCCACACATCATACCACACATCATCCCAAACATCATTCCAAACCTCGTTCTAAACATAATTCCAAACATCATCCCACACATCATTCCACTGATCATTCCACACACCATTCCACACATCATTCCACACCTCATTCCAAACCTCATTCCAGACATTATTCCACACATCATTCCACACATCATTCCACACATCACTCAACACATCATTCAACACATCATTCACCACATCGTTCCACACATCATCGCACATATCATTCCAGATATCATTCCACACATCATTCCACACATCATTCAACTCATAATTCCACACATCATTCCACAATTTATTCCACACATCATTCCACGCATCATTCCACGCACCATTCCACACATCATTCCACATAACATTCCACAAATCATTCCACACATCATTCTACACAGCATCCGACACATCATTCCACACAGCATTCCACATATCATTCCACAGCTCATTCCACACATCTTTCTACACATCATTCCACACATCATTCCACTCATCATTCCACACATCTTCCCACACACCATTCCACACATCATTCCACACCTCATTCCAAACCTCATTCCACACATTATTCCACACATCATTCCACACATCATTCCACAGATCATTCAACACATCATTCAACACATCATTCACCACATCATTCCACACATAATCGCACATATCATTCCAGACATCATTCCACACATCATTCCACACATCAATCAACTCATAATTCCACACATCATCCCACAATTCATTCCACACATCATTCCACGCATCATTCCACGCACCATTCCACACATCATTTCACACTTCATTCCAAACCTCATTGCACAAATCATTCCACACATTATCCCAAACATCATTTAACATATCATTAAAAACCTCATTCCACACATCCTTCCACACATCCTTCCACACATCATTCAACACATCATTCCAAACCTCATTCCACAAATCATTCCACATATCATTCCCCACCTCATTCTAAACATCATCCCACAGATCATTCCAGACATCATTACACATATCATTCCACAGCTCAATCCACACATCAATCCACACATCATTCCACACATCATTCCAACATCATTCCACACATCATTCCTCACCTAATTCCATACCTCATTCCAAATATCATTCCACACATCATTCCACATATCATTTCACACATCATTCCACTCATCATCCCACATGTCATTCCACACATCATTCCTCACCTCATTCCATACCTCATTCCAAATATCATTCCACACATCATTCAACACATCATTCCACACATCATTCCACACGGCATGCCACACATCATTCCACACATCATTCCACACATCATTCCACACATCATTCCACACATCATTCCACACATCATGCCAAACATCTTTCCACACATCATTCCAAACCTCATTCCACACATCATTGCAAACAACATTCCAAACATTATTCCACACATCATACCAATCATCATTCCACACATCATTCCAAACCTCATTCCACAAATCATTCCACACATCATCCCACACATCATTCAAAATATAATTACAAACCTCATTCCACACATCGTTCCACACAACATTCCTCACATCATTCCACACATCATTCCAAACCTCATTCCAAAAATCTTTCCACACATCATCCCACAACTCATTCCAAACATCATTCCACACATGATTCGACGCATCATTCCACAATCCCTCCACAAATCATTCCACACAACATTCCACACATCTTTCCAAACCTCATTCCACACAACATTCTACATATCATTCCACAGCTCATTCCACACATCATTGCACACATCATTCCACACATCATTCCACACATCATTCCACACATCATTTCATACAAATTTCCACAAATCATTCCACACATCATTCCACACAGCATCCTACACATCATTCCACACATCATTCCACATATCATTCCACAGCTCATTCCACACATCATTCCACACATCATTCCACACATCATTCCACTCATCATTCCACACATCTTCCCACACATCATTCCACATCTCGTTCTAAACTTTATTCCAATCATCATTCCACACATCATTCCACACATCATTCCAAACATCATTCCCACCTCATTCCAAACATCATTCCAGACATCATTCCAAACCTCATTCCACACATCATTCCACGCTTCATTCCACAACGTGTTCCAACCGTCATTCCACACATCATTCCACACATCATTCCACCAATCATTCCATACCTCATTCTACACATCATTCCACACGTCATTCCACACATCATTACACACATCATTCCACACCTCATTCTACACATCATTGCACGCACCACAGCAAACATCATTCCACACCTAATTCCACATATCATTCCACACATCATTCCACACATCATTCCACTCATCATTCCACACATCATTCCACAATTCTTACCAAACATCAATCCACATATCATTCCATGCATCATTCCATGCATCCTTCCACACATTATTCCACACATCATTCCACACATCATTCCACACATCATTCCACACATCATTCTACACAGCATGCCACACATCATTCCACACATCATTCCACATATCATTCCACATATCATTTCACACATCATTCCACACATTATTCCACATATCATTCCCCATATTATTCCACACATCATTCCTCACCTCATTCCATACCTCATTCCAAATATCATTCCACACATCATTCCACACATCATTCCACACATCATTCCACACTGCATGCCAAACATCATTCCAGACATCATTCCAAACATCATTCCACATGTTATTCCACACATCATTCCACACATCATAACACACATCATTCCACACCTCATTCTACACATCATTACACACACCACAGCAAACATCATTCCACACCTAATTCGACACAACATTCCACACATCATTCCACACATCATTCCACTCATCATTCTACACATCATTCCACAATTCTTACCACACATCAATCCACACATCATACCACACATCATTCCATACATCTTTCCACATATCCTGATTACACACATCCTTCCACATATCATTCCACACATCATTTCCCATATCATTCCACCCTTCATTCCTCACCTCATTCCATACCTCATTCCAAATATCATTCCACACATCATTCCACATATCATTTCACACATCATTCCACTCATCATCCCACATGTCATTCAACATATCATAACAAACCTCATTCCACACATCCTTCCACACATCATTCCACACATCATTCCACACACCATTCCACACATCATTCCACACAGCATGCCACACATCATTCCACACTTCATTTCACATATCATTCCACATATCATTTCACACATCATTCCACACAGCATTCCACATATCATTCCCCATATCATTCCACACATCATTCCTCACCTCATTCCATACCTCATTCCAAATATCATTCCACACATCATTCCACACATCATTCCACACATCATTCCACACAGCATGCCATAGATCATTCCACACATCATTCCACACATCTTTCCACACATCATTCCACACATCATTCCACACATCATTCCAAACATCATTCCACACATCATTCCAAACCTCATTCCACACATCATTGCAAACAACATTCCAAACATCATTCCACACATCATACCAATCATCATTCCACACACCATTCCAAACCTCATTCCACACATTATTCCACACATCATTCCACACATCATTCCACACATCATTCCAAACATCATTCCACACAAAATTTCACACATCATTTCACGCATCATTCCACAACTCATTCCACACGTCATTCCACACATCATTCCACACCTCATTCTACACATCATTCCACACATCATTGCAAACATCATTCCACACCTCATTCCACACATCATGGGGAGGTGTTGCTACAGTTGTACAGGGCATTGGTGAGGCCACACCTGGAGTATTGTGTACAGTTTTGGTCTCCTAACCTGAGGAAGGACATTCTTGCTATTGAGGGAGTGCAGCGAAGGTTCACCAGACTGATTCCCGGGATGGAGGGACTGACCTATCAAGAAAGACTGGATCAACTGGGCTTGTATTCACTGGAGTTCAGAAGAATGAGAGGGGACCTCATAGAAACATATAAAATTCTGACGGGGTTAGACAGGTTAGATGCAGGAAGAATGTTCCCAATGTTGGGGAAGTCCAGAACCAGAGGTCACAGTCTAAGGATAAGGGGTAAGCCATTTAGGACCGAGATGCGGAGGAACTTCTTCACCCAGAGAGTGGTGAACCTGTGGAATTCTCTACCACAGAAAGTTGTTGAGGCCAATTCACTAAATATATTCAAAAAGGAGTTAGATGAGGTCCTTACTGCTAGGGGGATCAAGGGGTATGGCGAGAAAGCAGGAATGGGGTACTGAAGTTGAATGTTCAGCCATGAACTCATTGAATGGCGGTGCAGGCTAGAAGGGCCGAATGGCCTACTCCTGCACCTATTTTCTATGTTTCTATGTTTCCACACCTCAATCTAAACATCATTCCACACATCATTCCACACATCATTCCACTCATCATTCCACACATCGTTCCACAATTTATTCCACACATCAATCCACACATAATTCAACGCATCATTCCATGCATCAATCCACACATCATTCCACACATCAGTCCACACATCATTCCACACATCATTCCACACATCATTCCACCCACGATTCTACACCTCATTCTAAACATCATTCTACACATCATTCCATACATTATTCCACACCATATACCACTCTTTATTCCAGATATCATTCCACACCTCATTCCACACGTTATTCCACACATCATGCCACACATCATTCCATACATCATTCCACCCCTGATTCCACACATCATTCCACACATCATTCCAAACATCATTCCACACATCATCCCACACTTCATTCCACACATCATTCCACACAACATTCCACACCTCAATCTGCACATCAATGCACACATCATTCCACACATCATTCCACACATCATTTCACATGTTATTCCACACATCATTCCACACATCATTCCACACATCATTAAACACATCATTCCAAAAATAATTCCGCACATGTTTCCACACCTCATTCCAAACATCCTTCCACACATCATTCCACACATCATTTCACTTATCATTCGACACATCATTCCACGCATCATTCCACGCATCTTTCCACACATTATTCCACACATCATCCCACACATCATTCAATATATCATTACAAACCTCATTCCACACATCATCCCACACCTCATTCCAAACATCATTCCACACATCATTCCACGCATCATTTCACACATCATTCCATACAACATTCCACACATCTTTCCAAACCTCATTCCACACATCATTCCACATATCATTCCACTGCTCAATCCACACATCATTCCACACATCATTCCACACATCATTCCACAGCTCACTCCACACATCATATCACACATCATTCCACACAACATTCCACAAATCATTCCACACATCATTCCACACATCATTTCACATCTCGTTCTAAACATTATTCCAATCATCATTCCACACATCATACCACGCATCATTCCACACATCATGCCCACCTCATTTTAAACATCATTCCACACCTCATTCCAAACCTCATTCCACACTTCATTCCACAACTTATTCCACCCATCGTTGCTCACATCATTCCACACATCATTCCACCCATCATTCTATACCTCATTCAAAACATCATTCCACACGTCATTCCAGACATCACTCCACTATTCATTCCACACCACATTCCAATAACCATTCCACACATCATTCCACACATCATTCTACACATCATTCCACACCTCATTCCAAACATCATTCCAAACATCATGCCACACGTTATTCCACACATCATTCAACACATCATTACACACATCATTCCACACATCATTCCACACAGCATGCCACACATCATTCCACACATCATTCCACATATCATTCCACTCATCATTCCAAACATCATTCCACACATCATTCCAAACCTCATTCCACACATCATTCCACATATCATTCTACACATCATTCCACACACCACAGCAAACATCATTCCACACCTAATTCCACACATCATTCCACACTTCATTCCACACATGATTCCAGACATCATTTCACACCTCATTCCACACACCATTCCATACAACATTCCACATATCATTCCCTCCTCATTACACACATCCATCCACACATCATTCCACACATCATTCCCCATATCATTCCACTCATCATTCCACATATCATTCCACTCATCATCCCACATGTCATTCAACATATCATAACAAAGCTCATTCCACACATCCTTCCACACATCATTACACACATCAATCCACACATCATTCCACACATCATTCCACTCATCATTCCACACAGCACGCCACACATCATTCCACACATCATTCCACATATCATTCCACTCATCATTCCAAACATCATTCCACACATCATTCCAAACCTCATTCCACACATCATTGAAAACAACATTCCACACATCATTCCACACATCATACCAATCATCATTTCACACATCATTCAAAACCTCATTCCACCCATTATTCCACGCAGCATTACACACATCATTCCACACATCATTCCAAACATCATTCCACACAACATTTCACTCATCATTTCAAGCATCATTCCACAACTCATTCCACACGTCATTCCACACATCATTCCACACATCATTCCACACATCATTCCACACATCATTCCATCCATCATTCCACACCTCATTCCTCACATCATTCCACACATCATTCCAAACATCATTCCACACCTCATTCCACACATCATTCCACAGCTCAATCTAAACATCATTCCACACATCATTCCACATATCATTCCACTCATCATTCCACACATCGTTCCACAATTTATTCCACACATCAATCCACACATAATGCCACGCATCATTCCATGCATCATTCCACACATCATTCCACACATCAATCGACACATCAATCCACACCTCATTCCACACATCATTCCACTCATCATCCCACACATCATTCCAAACCTCATCCAAAGATCATTCCACACATCATTCCACATAGCATTTAGCACATAATTCCACACATCATTCCACACATCATTCCACACATCAATCCACACCTCATTCCACATATCATTCAAAACCTGATTCCACGTATCATTCCACACATCATTCCACACATCATTCCACACATCATTTCACACATCATTCCATACCTCATTCTACAAATCATTCCACACATCATTCCAAACATCATTCCACACATCCTTCCGCACAACATTCCATTCATCAGTCCACACCTGATTCCACACGTCATTCCACACATCATTCCAAACATCAATCCACACATCATTCCACACTTCAGTCCACACATCATTCCACACATCATTCTACACATGATTCTACACATCATTCCAAACATCATTCCACACATCATTCCTCACATCATTCCACACCTCATTCCACCCACCATTCGACACCTCACTCCTCACATCATTCCACACATCATTCCACACATCATTCCAACCACCATTCCACTCCTCATTCTACACATCAATCGACACATCATTCCAAACATCATTCCACACGTCATTTCACACATCATTCCACACATCATTCCACACATCATTCCACAACTCATTCCACAGGCCATTCCACACATCATTCCACACACCATTCCACACGTCATTCCAGACATAATTTCAAAACTCATTCCACACATCATTCCACACATCATTCCACATATCATTTAACACATCATTCCACAAATCATTGCAAACATCATTCCACACATCATTCCACACATCATTCCACATCTCATTCCACACATCATTCCAAACATCATTCCAAACATCATTCCACACATCATTCCACACCTCAATCTGCACATCAATGCGCACATCATTCCACACATCATTCCACACATCATTTCACATGTTATTCCACACATCATTCCACACATCATTCCACACATCATTAAACACATCATTCCACAAATAATTCCAAACATTATTCCACACCTCATTCTAAACATAATATCACACATCATCCCACACATCATTCAAAATATCATTTAAAACCTCATTCCACACATCCTTCCACACATCATTCCTCACATCATTCCACACATCATTCCAGACCTCATTCCACAAATCATTCCACAAATCATTCCACACCTCATTCTAAACATAATTCCACACATCATTCCACACATCATTCCACTCATCATTCCACACAGCTTTCCAAAATTCATTCCACACTTCAATCCACGCATCATTCCACGCATCATTCCACACCTCATTCCACACATCATCCACACATCATTCCGCACTTCAGTCCACACATCATTCCACACATCATTCTACACATCATTCTACACATCATTCAAAACATCATTCCACACATCATTCCTCAGATCGTTCCACACCTCATTCCACACCTCATTCCACAAATCATTCCACACATCATTCCACAACTCATTCCACAAATCATTGCACACATCATTCCACACATCATTCTACACATCATTCCACAACTCATTCCAAACATCATTCCAAACCTCATTCCACACATCATTCCATACATCTTTCCACCGCATCATTCCACACATCATTCAGCACATCATTCCACGCATCATTCCACAACTCATTCCAGCCGTGATTCCACACATCATTCCACACATCATTCCAAACATCATTCCAGTCATCATTCCAAACATCATTTGCACACATTATTCCACACATCATTCCACACATCATTACACACATCATTCCACACCTCATTCTAAACATCATTCTACAGACCACAGCAAACATCATTCCACACATCATTCCACACATCACTCCACACATCATTCCACCCACCATTCCACACCTCATTCTACACATCAATCCACACATCATTCCAAACATCATTCCACACGTCATTCCACACATCATTCCACACATCATTCCACACATCATTCCACAACTCATTCCACAGGTCATTCCACGCATCATTCCACACACCATTCCACACGTCATTCCAGACATAATTTCAAAACTCATTCCACACATCATTCCACACATCATTCCACACATCATTCCACACATCATTCCACTCATCATTCCACACAGCTTTCCAAAATTCATTCCACACTTCAATCCACGCATCATTCCACGCATCATTCCACACCTCATTGCACACAACGTTCTGCACATCATTCCACACATCATTCCACACATCATCCACACATCATTCCGCACTTCAGTCCACACATCATTCCACACATCATTCTACACATCATTCTGCACATCATTCTACACATCATTCCACACATCATTCCTCACATCATTCCACACCTCATTCCACACCTCATTCCACAAATCATTCCACACATCATTCCACAACTCATTCCACAAATCATTGCACACATCATTCCACACATCATTCTACACATCATTCCATAACTCATTCCAAACATCATTCCAAACCTCATTCCACACATCATTCCATACATCTTTCCACCGCATCATTCCACACATCATTCAGCACATCATTCCACCCACCATTCCACACCTCACTCCTCACATCATTCCACACATCATTCCACACATCATTCCAACCACCATTCCACACCTCATTCTACACATCAATCCACACATCATTCCAAACATCATTCCACACGTCATTCCACACATCATTCCACACATCATTCCACACATCATTCCACAACTCATTTCAACAGGTCATTCCACACATCATTCCACACACCATTCCACACGTCATTCCAGACATAATTTCAAAACTCATTCCACACATCATTCCACACATCATTCCACACATCATTCCACATATCATTTAACACATCATTCCACAAATCATTTCAAACATCATTCCACACATGATTCCACACATCATTCCACATCTCATTCCACACATCATTCCAAACATCATTCCAAACATCATTCCAAACATCATTCCACACATCATTCCACACAATCATTCCACGCATGATTCCACAACTCATTCCACCCGTTATTCCACTCAATATTCCACACATCATTCCAAACATCATTTCACACATCATTCCAAACCTCATTCTACACATTATTCCACTCCTCATTCCACACATCATTCCACACATCATTCCACACATCATGCCACACATCATTCCACCCACCATTCCACACCTCATTCTACATATCATTCCACACATCATTTCAAACATTATTCCACACCTCATTCCACACATCATTCCAGATATCAATTCACACCTCATTCCACACATTATTCCACACCACATTCCACACAACATTCCACACATCATCCCATACATCATTCCAAATCTCATCCAAAGATCATTCCACACATCATTCCACATAGCATTTAGCACATCATTCCACACATCATTCCACACATCATTCTACACATCATTCCACACATTATTCCGCACATCATTCCATGCATCATTCCACAACTCATTCCACCCATAATTCCACGCATCATTCCAAACATCATTCCAAACATCATTCCACAAGTCATTCCACACATCATTCCACACATCATTTCACACATCATTCCATACATCATTCCACACATCATTCCACACATCATTCCACGCATCACTCCACAACTCATTCCACTCGTCATTTCACACCATTCCACACATCATTCCATACAACATTCCACACATCATTCCACCCATTATTCCATACCTCATTCTACACATCATTCCACGCATCATTCCAAACATCATTCCACACAGCATTCCACATATCATTCCAGACATCATTCCATACATCATTCCACACCTGATTCCACACATCATTCCACACATCATTCAAAACATCATTCCACACATCATCCCACACTTCATTCCACACATCATTGCACATATCATTCCACACCTCCAGCTACACATCATTTCACATGTTATTCCACACATCATTCCACACATCATTAAACACATCATTCCACAAATAATTCCACACATCATTCCACACCTCATTCTAAACATCATTCCACACATCATTCCACGCATCATTCCACTCATTATTCCACACATCATTCCAAACCTCATTCCACAACTCATTCCATACATCATCCCACACATCATTCAAAAAATCATTACAAACCTCATTCCACACATCCTTCCACACATCATTCCTCACATCATTCCTCACATAATTCCACACCTCATTCCACAAATCATTCCACACATCATTACACACCTCATTCCACCCATCATCCACACATCATTCCACACATAATTCCACACATCATTCCACACATCATTCTACACATCTTCCCACACATCATTCCACATCTCGTTCTAAACATTATTCCAATCATCATTCCACACATCATACCACACCTCATTCCACCCATCATCCACACATCATTCCACACATCATTCCACACATCATTCCACACATCATTCCACACATCATTCCACTCATCATTCCACACATCATTCCACAATTCTTACCACACTTCAATCCACATATCATTCCATGCATCATTCCATGCATCAATCCACACATCATTCCACACTTGATTCCAGACATCTTTCCACACCTCATTCCACACACCATTCCATACATCTTTCCACATATCATTCCCTCCTCATTACACACATCCTTCCACACATCATTCCACACATCATTCCCTATATCATTCCACACATCATTCCTCACCTCATTCCATACCTCATTCCAAATATCATTCCACACATCATTCCACATAACATTAACACATCATTCCACTCATCATCCCATACGTCATTCAACATATCATAACAAACCTCATTCCACACATCCTTCCACACATTATTCCACACATCATTCCACACATCATTCCACACATCATTCCACATATCATTCCACACAGCATGCCACACATCATTCCACACATCATTCCACATATCATTCCACATATCATTTCACACATCATTCCACACATCATTCCACATATCATTCCCCATATCATTCCACACATCATTCCTCACCTCATTCCATACCTCATTCCAAATATCATTCCACACATCATTCCACACATCATTCCACACATCATTCCACACAGCATGCCAAACATCATTCCAGACATCATTCCAAACATCATTCCACACGTTATTCCACACATCATTCCACACATCATAACACACATCATTCCACACCTCATTCTACACATCATTACACACACCACAGCAAACATCATTCCACACCTAATTCCACACATCATTCCACACATCATTCCACACATCATTCCACTCATCATTCCACACATCATTCCACAATTCTTACCACACATCAATCCACACATCATACCATGCATCATTCCATGCATCAATCCACACATCATTCCACACATGATTCCAGACATCATTCCACACCTCATTCCACACACAATTCCGTACATCTTTCCAAATATCATTCCCTCCTCATTACACACATCCTTCCACATATCATTCCACACATCATTCCCCATATCATTCCACACATCATTCCACTCATCATCCCACATGTCATTCAACATATCATAACAAACCTCATTCCACACATCCTTCCATACATCATTCCACACATCATTCCACATATCATTCCACACATCATTCCACACAGCATGCCGCACATCATTCCACACTTCATTCCACATATCATTCCACATATCATTGCACACATCATTCCACACAGCATTCCACATATCTTTCCCCATATCATTCCATACATCATTCCTCACCTCATTCCATACCTCATTCCAAATATAATTCCACACATCATTCCACCCACGATTCTACACCTCATTCTACACATCATTCCACACATCATTCCAAACATTATTCCACACCTCATACCACTCTTTATTCCAGATATCATTCCACAGCTCATTCCACACGTTATTCCACACATCATGCGATACATCATTCCATACATCATCCCACACTTCATTCCACACATCATTCCACACAGCATTCCACAACTCAATCTGCACATCAATGCACACATCATTCCACACATCATTCCACACATAATTCCACACGTCATTAAACACATCATTCCAAAAATAATTCCACACATCATTCCACACCTCATTCTAAACATCATTCCACACATCATTCCACACATCATTTCACTTATCATTCCACACATCATTCCACGCATCATTCCACGCATCTTTCCACACATTATTCCACGCATCATTCCAAACCTCATTCCACAAATCATTCCACACATCATCCCACACATCATTCAAAATATCATTACAAACCTCATTCCACACATCATCCCACACCTCATTCCAAACATCATTCCACACATCATTCCACACTGCATCCTACACATCATTCCACACATCATTCCTCATATCATTCCACAGCTCATTCCACACATCATTCCACACATCATTCCACACATCATTCCACTCATCATTCCACACATCTTCCCACACATCATTCCACATCTCGTTCTAAACATTATTCCAATCATCATTCCGCACATCATACCACACATCATTCCAGACATCATGCCCACCTCATTCTAAACATTATTCCACACCTCAGTCCAAACCTCATTCCACACTTCATTCCATACATATTTCCACCGCATCATTCCACACATCATTACACACATCATTCCACGCATCATTCCACACCTCATTCCAGACATCATTCCAAACATCATTCCACACATAATTCCACGCTTCATTCCACAACTTATTCCACCCGTTGTTGCACACATCATTCCACACATCATTCCACCCATCATTCCACAGCTCATTCCACACATCATTCCACACATCATTCCACACAAAATTCCAAAAATCATTCCACACATCATTCCACACAGCATCCTACACATCATTCCACACATCATTCCTCATATCATTCCACAGCTCATTCCACACATCATTCCACACATCATTCCACACATCATTCCACTCATCATTCCACACATCTTCCCACACATCATTCCACATCTCGTTCTAAACATTATTCCAATCATCATTCCACACATCATACAACACATCATTCCACACATCATGCCCAGCTCATTCTAAACATCATTCCACACCTCATTCCAAACCTCATTCCACACTTCAGTCCATACATATTTCCACCGCATCATTCCACACATCATTCCACACATCATTCCACTCATCATTCCACACATCTTCCCACACATCATTCCACATCTCGTTCTAAACATTATTCCAATCATCATTCCACACATCATACCACACATCATTCCACAGATCATGCCCACCTCATTCTAAACATCATTCCACACCTCATTCCAAACCTCATTCCACACTTCATTCCATACATATTTCCACCGCATCATTCCACACATCATTCCACTCATCATTCCACACATCTTCCCACACATCATTCCACATCTCGTTCTAAACATTATTCCAATCATCATTCCACACATCATACCACACATCATTCCACATATCATGCCCACCTCATTCTAAACATCATTCCACACATCATTCCACGCATCATTCCACACCTCATTCCAGCACTCATTCCACACATCATTCCACACATCATTCCAAACATCATTCCAGACATCATTCCACACATCATTCCACACATCATTCTGCACATCATTCCACACCTCTTTCCAAACATCATTCCAAACCTTATTCCACACTTCATTCCATACATCTTTCCATCGCAACATTCCACACATCATTCCTCACATCATTCCAAACATCATTCCAGACATCAATTCAAACATCATTCCACACGTTATTCCACACATCATTCCACACATCATTACACACATCATTCCACACATCATTCCACACATCATTCCACACAGCATGCCACACATCATTCCACACATCATTCCACATATCATTCCACTCATCATTCCAAACATCATTCCACACATCATTCCAAACCTCATTCCACACATCATTCCACATATCATTCTACACATCATTCCACACACCACAGCAAACATCATTCCACACCTAATTCCACACATCATTCCACACTTCATTCCACACATGATGCCAGACATCATTCCACACCTCATTCCACACACCATTTCATACAACATTCCACATATCATTCCCTCCTCATTACACACATCCTTCCACACATCATTCCACACATCATTCCCCATATCATTCCACTCATCATTCCTCACCTCATTCCATAACTCATTACAAATATCTTTCCACACATCAATCCCCATATCATTCCACACATCATTCCTCACCTCATTGCATACCTCATTCCAAATATTATTCCACACATCATTCCACATATCATTCCACTCATCATCCCACATGTCATTCAACATATCATAACAAACCTCATTCCACACTTCCTTCCACACATCATTACACACATCATTCCACACAGCATGCCACACATCATTCCACACATCATTCCACATATCATTCCACTCATCATTCCAAACATCATTCAACACATCATTCCAAACCTCATTCCACACATCATTCCACATATCATTCTACACATCATTCCACACACCGCAGCAAAAATCATTCCACACCTAATTCCACACATCATTCCACACTTCATTCCACACATGATTCCAGACATCATTCCACACCTCATTCCACACACCATTCCCTACAACATTCCACATATCATTCCCTCCTCATTACACACATCCTTCCCCACATCATTCCACACATCATTCCCCATATCATTCCACTCATCATTCCTCACCTCATTCCATAACTCATTCCAAATATCTTTCCACACATCATTTCCCATATCATTCCACACATCATTCCTCACCTCATTCCATACCTCATTCCAAATATCATTCCACACATCATTCCACATATCATTCCACTCATCATCCCACATGTCATTCAACATATCATAACAAACCTCATTCCACACATCCTTCCACACATCATTACACACATCAATCCACACATCATTCCACACATCATTCCACACATCATTCCACTCATCATTCCACACAGCACGCCACACATCATTCCACACATCATTCCACATATCATTCCACACATCATGCCAATCATCATTCCACACACCATTCAAAACCTCATTCCACCCATTATTCCACGCATCATGACACACATCGTTCCACACATCATTCCAAACATCATTCCACACAAAATTTCACTCATCATTTCACGCATCATTCCACAACTCAATCCACACGTCATTCCACACATCATTCCACACATCATTCCACACATCATTCCACACATCATTCCACACATCATTCCATCCATCATTCCACACCTTATTCTACACATCATTCCACACATCATTCCAAACATCATTCCACACCTCATTCCACACATCATTCCACAGCTCAATCTAAACATCATTCCACACATCATTCCACACATCATTCCACTCATCATTCCGCACATCGTTCCACAATTTATTCCACACATCAATCCACACATAATTCCACGCATCATTCCATGCATCATTCCACACATCATTCCACACATCAATCCACACATCAATCCACAACTCATTCCACACATCATTCCACACATCATCCCACATGTCATTCAACATATCATAACAAACCTCATTCCACACTCCCTTCCACACTTCATTACATACATCATTCCACACATCATTCCACACATCATTCCACACAGCATGCCACACATCATCCCACACATCATTCACATATCATTCCACTCATCATTCCAAACATCATTCAACACATCATTCCAAACCTCATTCCACACATCATTCCACATATCATTCTACACATCATTCCACACACCACAGCAAAAATCATTCCACACCTAATTCCACACATCATTCCACACTTCATTCCACACATGATTCCAGACATCATTCCACACCTCATTCCACACACCATTCCCTACAACATTCCACATATCATTCCCTCCTCATTACACACATCCTTCCCCACATCATTCCACACATCATTCCCCATATCATTCCACTCATCATTCCTCACCTCATTCCATAACTCATTCCAAATATCTTTCCACACATCATTCCCCATATCATTCCACACATCATTCCTCACCTCATTCCATACCTCATTCCAAATATCATTCCACACATCATTCCACATATCATTCCACTCATCATCCCACATGTCATTCAACATATCATAACAAACCTCATTCCACACATCCTTCCACACATCATTACACACATCAATCCACACATCATTCCACACATCATTCCACTCATCATTCCACACAGCACGCCACACATCATTCCACACATCATTCCACATATCATTCCACTCATCATTCCAAACATCATTCCACACATCATTCCAAACCTCATTCCACACATCATTGAAAACAACATTCCACACATCATTCCACACATCATACCAATCATCATTCCACACACCATTCAAAACCTCATTCCACCCATTATTCCACGCATCATGACACACATCATTCCACACATCATTCCAAACATCATTCCACACAAAATTTCACTCATTATTTCACGCATCATTCCACAACTCATTCCACACGTCATTCCACACATCATTCCACACATCATTCCACACATCATTCCACACATCATTCCATCCATCATTCCACACCTTATTCTACACATCATTCCACACATCATTCCAAACATCATTCCACACCTCATTCCACACATCATTCCACAGCTCAATCTAAACATCATTCCACACATCATTCCACACATCATTCCACTCATCATTCCGCACATCGTTCCACAATTTATTCCACACATCAATCCACACATAATTCCACGCATCATTCCATGCATCATTCCACACATCATTCCACACATCAATCCACACATCAATCCACAACTCATTCCACACATCATTCCACACATCATCCCACACATCATACCAAACCTCATCCAAAGATCATTCCATACATCATTCCACATAGCATTTAGCACATCATTCCACACATAATTCCACACATCATTCCACACATCATTCCACACATCATCCCACACATCATACCAAACCTCATCCAAAGATCATTCCACGCATCATTCCACTCATTATTCCACACATCATTCCAAACCTCATTCCACAAATCATTCCACACATCATCCCACACATCATTCAAAATATCATTACAAACCTCATTCCACACATCCTTCCACACATCATTCCTCACATCATTCCACACATAATTCCACACCTCATTCCACAAATCATTCCACACATCATTCCACACATCATTCCACCCATCATCCACACATCATTCCACACATCATTCCACACATCATTCCACACATCATTCTACACATCATTCCACACATCATTCCAAACATCATTCCACACATCATTCCACACCTCATTCCACACCGCATTCCACACATCATTCCACACATCAATCCACACGTCAATCGACAGATCATTCCACACATCATTCCACACCTCATTCCAAACCTCATTCCACAAATTATTCCATATATTATTTAACACATCATTCAACACATCATTCCACACATCATTACATACATCATTCCACAGGTCATTCCAAACCTCATTCCACAACTCATTCCACACAAATTTCCACCAAAGCATTCTACACTTCGTTCGACTCTTCATTCCACGGAACATTTACAACTCATTCCACTCATCATTCCGCACATCATTCCACACGTCATTCCACACATCATTCCAAAAATCATTCCACCCGTCATTCCACACATGATTTCATACATCATGCCACACACCATTCAATAATTCATTGCACACATCATACCACCCATCATTCCACACTTCATTCTACACATCATTCCAGCATTATTTCAAACATCATTCCACACATCATTCAAAACCTAATTCCCCAAATCATTCCACACATCATTCCAATTATCATTCCACCCCTCATTCCACACATCGTTCCGCACATCATTCCACACATCATTCCACACATCATTCCACACATCATTCCAAACATCATTCCACCCACCATTCCACACCTCATTCCAGCCCTCATTCCACACATCATTCCACACATCATTCCACAGCTCAATCTAAACATCATTCCACACATCATTCCACACATCATTCCACTCATCATTCCGCACATCGTTCCACAATTTATTCCACACATCAATCCACACATAATTCCACGCATCATTCCATGCATCATTCCACACATCATTCCACACATCAATCCACACATCAATCCACAACTCATTCCACACATCATTCCACACATCATCCCACATGTCATTCAACATATCATAACAAACCTCATTCCACACTTCCTTCCACACATCATTACATACATCATTCCACACATCATTCCACACATCATTCCACACAGCATGCCACACATCATCCCACACATCATTCACATATCATTCCACTCATCATTCCAAACATCATTCAACACATCATTCCAAACCTCATTCCACACATCATTCCACATATCATTCTACACATCATTCCACACACCACAGCAAAAATCATTCCACACCTAATTCCACACATCATTCCACACTTCATTCCACACATGATTCCAGACATCATTCCACACCTCATTCCACACACCATTCCCTACAACATTCCACATATCATTCCCTCCTCATTACACACATCCTTCCCCACATCATTCCACACATCATTCCCCATATCATTCCACTCATCATTCCTCACCTCATTCCATAACTCATTCCAAATATCTTTCCACACATCATTCCCCATATCATTCCACACATCATTCCTCACCTCATTCCATACCTCATTCCAAATATCATTCCACACATCATTCCACATATCATTCCACTCATCATCCCACATGTCATTCAACATATCATAACAAACCTCATTCCACACATCCTTCCACACATCATTACACACATCAATCCACACATCATTCCACACATCATTCCACTCATCATTCCACACAGCACGCCACACATCATTCCACACATCATTCCACATATCATTCCACTCATCATTCCAAACATCATTCCACACATCATTCCAAACCTCATTCCACACATCATTGAAACAACATTCCACACATCATTCCACACATCATACCAATCATCATTCCACACACCATTCAAAACCTCATTCCACCCATTATTCCACGCATCATGACACACATCATTCCACACATCATTCCAAACATCATTCCACACAAAATTTCACTCATTATTTCACGCATCATTCCACAACTCATTCCACACGTCATTCCACACATCATTCCACACATCATTCCACACATCATTCCACACATCATTCCATCCATCATTCCACACCTTATTCTACACATCATTCCACACATCATTCCAAACATCATTCCACACCTCATTCCACACATCATTCCACAGCTCAATCTAAACATCATTCCACACATCATTCCACACATCATTCCACTCATCATTCCGCACATCGTTCCACAATTTATTCCACACATCAATCCACACATAATTCCACGCATCATTCCATGCATCATTCCACACATCATTCCACACATCAATCCACACATCAATCCACAACTCATTCCACACATCATTCCACACATCATCCCACACATCATACCAAACCTCATCCAAAGATCATTCCATACATCATTCCACATAGCATTTAGCACATCATTCCACACATAATTCCACACATCATTCCAAACATCATTCCACACATCATCCCACACATCATACCAAACCTCATCCAAAGATCATTCCACGCATCATTCCACTCATTATTCCACACATCATTCCAAACCTCATTCCACAAATCATTCCACACATCATCCCACACATCATTCAAAATATCATTACAAACCTCATTCCACACATCCTTCCACACATCATTCCTCACATCATTCCACACATAATTCCACACCTCATTCCACAAATCATTCCACACATCATTCCACACATCATTCCACCCATCATCCACACATCATTCCACACATCATTCCACACATCATTCCACACATCATTCTACACATCATTCCACACATCATTCCAAACATCATTCCACACATCATTCCACACCTCATTCCACACCGCATTCCACACATCATTCCACACATCAATCCACACGTCAATCGACAGATCATTCCACACATCATTCCACACCTCATTCCAAACCTCATTCCACAAATTATTCCATATATTATTTAACACATCATTCAACACATCATTCCACACATCATTACATACATCATTCCACAGGTCATTCCAAACCTCATTCCACAACTCATTCCACACAAATTTCCACCAAAGCATTCTACACTTCGTTCGACTCTTCATTCCACGGAACATTTACAACTCATTCCACTCATCATTCCGCACATCATTCCACACGTCATTCCACACATCATTCCAAAAATCATTCCACCCGTCATTCCACACATGATTTCATACATCATGCCACACACCATGCAATAATTCATTGCACACATCATACCACCCATCATTCCACACTTCATTCTACACATCATTCCAGCATTATTTCAAACATCATTCCACACATCATTCAAAACCTAATTCCCCACATCATTCCACACATCATTCCAATTATCATTCCACCCCTCATTCCACACATCGTTCCGCACATCATTCCACACATCATTCCACACATCATTCCACACATCATTCCAAACATCATTCCACCCACCATTCCACACCTCATTCCAGCCCTCATTCCACACATCATTCCACACATCATTCCAAACATAATTCCAGACATCATTCCAAACATCATTCCACACATCATTCCACGCTTCATTCCACGACTTATTCCACCCGTCGTTGGACACATCATTCCACACATAATTCCACCCATCATTCTATACCTCATTCTACACATCATTCCACACGTCATTCCACACATCATTCCACTATTCATTCCACACCACATTCCAATAATCATTCCACACATCATTCCACACATCATTCTACACATCATTCCACACCTCTTTCCAAACATCATTCCAAACCTCATTCCACACTTCATTCCATACATCTTTCCACCGCAAAATTCCACACATCATTCCACACATCATTCCTAACATCATTCCAGACATCATTTCAAACATCATTCCACACGTTATTCCACACATCATTCCACACATCATTACACACCTCATTCCAAACCTCATTCCACACATTATTCCACACATCATTCTACACATCATTCCAGATATCATTCCACTTCTCATTCCACACATCATTCCACGCAGCATTCCACACATCATTCCATATATTATTCCACACATCATTCCACACATCTTTACAAACATCATTCCAGATATCATTCCACACCATATTCCACACATCATACCAAACATCATCCCAAACATCATTCCAAACCTCGTTCTAAACATCATTCCAAACATCATTCCACACATCATTCCACTGATCATTCCACACAACATTCACACATCATTCCTCACCTCATTCCAAACCTCATTCCACACATTATTCCACACATCATTCCACACATCATTCCACACATCTTTCAACACATCATTCTACACATCATTCACCACATAATTTCACACATCATCGCACATATCATTCCAGACATCATTCCACATATCATTCCACACATCATTCAACTCATAATTCCACACATCATTCCACAATTAATTCCACACATCATTCCACGCATCATTCCACGCACCATTCCACACATCATTCCACACTTCATTCCAAACCTCATTGCACAAATCATTCCACACATTATCCCACACATCAGTTAACATATCATTAAAAACCTCATTCCACACATCCTTCCACACATCCTTCCACACATCATTCCACACATCATTCCACACCTCATTCCCCAAATCATTCCACACATCATTGCACAATTCATTCTCACATCAATCCACACATCATTCCAAGCATCATTCCACGCATCATTCCACACATCATTGAACACATCATTCCACACATCATTCCACACATCATTCCAAACCTCATTCCACACAATATTGCACACATCATTCCACACCTCATTCTCCATTTCATTCCTCAAACCATTCCACATATCATTCCACACCTCATTCCACACATCATTCCACACATCATTCCACCCACCATTCCACACCTCATTGTACACATCATTCCACATATCATTCCAAACATCACTCCACACATCATTCCACACATCATTCCACACATCATTCCACACATCATTCCAGATATCATTCCACACCTCATTCCACATATCATTCCACATATCATTCCACACATCATTGCACACATCATTCCACACATTATTCCAAACATCATTCCACACGTCATAACACACATCATTGCACACAACATTCCACACAGCATTCCACATATCATTTAACACATCATTCCACACAACATTCCACACATCATTCCACATATTATTGAACACATCATTCCGCACATCATTCCACACATGATTCCATATATCATTCTACACATCGTTCCAAACCTCATTCCACACCTCATTCCACACAACTTTCCACGCATCATTTCACAACTCATTCCACTCATCATTTCACACATCATTACAAACATCATTCCACAATTCATTCCACACACCATTTCAAAACTCATTCCACACATCAAAACTAAAAATCATGCTTTATAAACTAGTATTAACACACTTTACCTAAAGCACGCAGCATTCGAAATAAAGTAAATGAGTTGATGGCACAAATCATTACAAATGGGTATGATTTGGAGGCCATTACAGAAACGTGGTTGCAGGGGTGACCAAGATTGGGAATTAAACAAACACGGGTATCTGACAATTCGGAAGGATAGACAAGAAGGGAAAGGAGGTCGGTTAGCTCGCTTAATAAAGGATGATATCAGGGCAGTTGTGAGAGTTGATATTGGCTCTAATGAACAAAATGTTGAATCATTGTGGGTGGAGATTAGAGATAGTAAGGGGAAAAAGTCACTGGTGGGCGTAGTTTATAGGCCACCAAATAATAACTTCACGATGGGGCGGGCAATAATCAATGGAATAATAGAGGCATGTGAAAAAGGAACGGCAGTAATCATGGGAAATTTTAAACTCCATATCGATTGGTCAAATCAAATCGCACGGGGTAGGCTGGAGGCGGAATTCATAGAATGCATGCGGGATTGTTTCTTAGAACAATATGTTACAGAGCCTACAAGGGAGCAAGCTATCTTAGATCTGGTCCTGTGCAATGAGACAGGAATAGTAAACGATCTCCGAGTAAAAGAACCTCACGGAATGAGTGATCACAGTGTGGTTGAATTTGTAATACAGATTGAGGGTGAGGAAGTCGTATCTCAAATGAGCATACCATGCTTAAACAAAGGGGTCTACAGTGGGATGAGGGCAGAGTTGGATAAAGTAGACTGGGAACACAGACTAAACGGTCGCACAATTGAGGAACAGTGGAGGACTTTTAAGGAGCTCTTTCATAGTGCTCAAAAAAATATCTTCCAGTGAAAAAGAAGGGCGCTAAGAGAAGGGATAACCAGCCGTGGATAACCAAGGAAATAAAGGAGAGTATCAAATTAAAAAGCAATGCGTATAATATGGCCAAGATTAGTGGGAAACTAGATGATCGGGAAAATTTTAGACGACAGCAAAGAATGACGAAGAAAGAAATGAAGAAAGGAAACATAGATTACGAAAGTAAAATTACACAAAACATAAAAACAGATAGTAAAAGCTTTTACCGATATATAAAACGGAAAAGAGTGACGAAAGTAAATGTTGGTCCTTCAGAAGATGAGAAGGGGGATTTAGTAATGGGAAATGTGGAAATGGCTGAGACCTTAAACATTTATTTTGCTTCGGTCTTCACAGTGGAAGACACAAGAACCATGCCAAAAATTGCTGGTCACGGGAATGTGGGAAGGGAGGACCTTGATACAAACATTGTCACTCGTGAGGTAGTGCTGGACAGGCTAATGGGATTCTAGGTAGACAAGTTCCCTGGTCCTGATGAAATGCATCCCAGTGTATTAAAAGAGATGGCGGAAGTTATAGCAGATGCATTCGTTATAATCTAACAAAATTCTCTGGACATTGGGGAGGTACAAATGGAGTGGAAAGCAGCTCATGTAACGCCTCTGTTTAAAAAAGGGGGCAGACAAAAGGCAGCGAACTCTTGGCCCGTTAGTTTAACATCTGTATTGGTGAAAATGATTGAAGCTATCACTAAGGAAGAAATAGCAGGCATCTAGATATCAATAGTGCAATCAAGCAGACACAACATGGATTCATGAAGGTGAAATTATGTTTAACCAATTTACTGGAATGCTTTGAGGATATAATGAGCATGGTGGATAGAGCTGTACCGATGGATGTGGTGTATTTAGATTTCCAAAAGGCTTTCGATAAGGTGCCACACAAAAGGTTACTGCAGAAGATAAAGGTACACGGAGTCAGATGAAATGTATATAAAAACAATATCCTTAAAGCAATGAATATCTGTCTGATTTGATGCGATATGGTTTTCAGGGTCTAACAATTAACACCCCCTGTTCGGAGCACACAATGATAATCGGGTGGGGAACAGACTGCTCAGCAATAACAGAACCTGTCCATTCACCTTCCTTTACATTCAATGCAAGGACTATGACTGGTTATGTAAATCAATCTCCACTCACTTTTGTTTCCACTGGTGCCATCATTTGTTCTTTAACGCCAAAACGATAACGATTCAAATCTGCTTCCAGGGCTCAGAGCAGACAGCAGACTTTAAACTAATGATTAAATGAATCACCCAGTGACAATGTCGAGGCAACAATATACTTTCATTCACATAACAAGAGGAATAAACTGAATACAAGGAATTGTTGGATATGGAAACTTGTGTAATGAGTGTAATGTTTACAGTTTACAGTTTACAGTTATGCTCACATAATGAAATAGGGATATGGTCATTTTAAAGGAACATCGACAGAAACTGGGATTTGAATGTGAGAATCCGGAATACAATTAAAATGGTTTTAGAATTAAAATCTGATAATGGAGACTTATCAGGAACGCCAGTCAATGCGAGGGCAGGAAAAAACATTTTCTCTGTACGTTTAATTATCTCCATACCGTATATTCAACTGACTGACTCCGATCCATTCGTTCTACATCAGCAGAACGCTGCTTCGTTTGTACTGCAGGCAAACTCCGAGAGACAATTTGCTTTAACACATTGAGCGAATGCCCTTAGGTAACGTGGGAGAAATCTCAACTGATATAATTAGGATGTAAGGACAATGATATTAGTTACAGCGACTAAACAAACAGATTCAGTTCATCACTTTTTAAAAAACATGTTGCAATATCACATTTACATTTAGTCAGATATTGCACAGATGGAAATTGAATCTCGCAAAAGGCCAGGGAAGAACAGATTATGTGAATTCTTCAATCCGACAGCACTGGGTGATCGAGAACAGGTATGGTTCAGGGTTATGATTAATTCTCTGGTTCCGTTATTTCAAAAAATTTCTCTCCCATTCTCAGTGTGCACTTTAAATTCAACCAGTGAAACAACATTATGTGGGTGAAACCCCGGTAATATATTTATTTGGTTTCCACAGCCCTTAAAATGCTGACACCCTCTTAGAGACCACAACGAAAGTATAGTCATGCCGATGAATCGTTCCCAGAAAAGTACAACCATTGACCCTTCACAATGCCAGATATGACCATATACCTGCTCTAAATATTGAAACATCTCTGAGGGCTTCCCACCAATGTTGATACACATCCAGGAGCCTGTCCGACAAGTGTACAAGTGTCCCTGTGAATGTTGATGCAAACATTGTTAACTGAATAAAGATTTACAATTTCAATAGGCATACTGATTTATGGCACAATTCCTGAGAACCCATCTGCAAATACAAACTGTTCCACAGAACCACTGCAAAGAACTCACTCCTATGAGTTTTTTGCAGTCATGTTCCTACTTCCAGGGACAGAGTAAAAACACTCATTACCGGAGATTCTCATCAGACCGAAACCTGAATTGTTACAAAGCACAGTTATGTGGAGAGATTAGAAGAACTGGGAACGTTCTCCTTCGGCAGAGAAGTATAAGCGGTGATTTAACAAAGACGGTCACTATCATGTACGGTTTTGATAGATTAGATCAGGAGAAACTGCTTAACTGGAAGGAGGATCGGTAGCAATCTGGTAAAGCAGATAACATTTCCCCCAAAATCCATTGAGGAGAAACTTGACTTGGCCAGCTACATAAATAATGTAGCAACAAGATCACGTAGGAGGCTGGGTATTCTTGGCGAGTGTCTCACCTTCTCACTCAGATATTCTACCATCTACAAGGCACATGACAGGAGTGTGATGGAATAAACTCAACGTGCCTGGATGAGTGCAGCTTGAACCACACTCAAAAAGCTCGACACCATCCAGGACAAAGCAGACAACTTGATTGGAAAAGCATCCACCATCGTAAAGATTCACTCCCTCCAAGACCAGTGCACCCTGGCTGCAATGTGTACCATCTACAACATGCACTGCAGCAACACACCCAGACTTCTTCGGCGGCACCTGCGAAACACGCGACCTCTACCAGTTAGAAGGACAAGGGCAGCAGGAGTATGCGAAAATCATCACTTACAAGTCCCCCTCCAAGCTACACAACGTTCTTACATGGTAATATTTTGCCATTCCTCCATCGTCGCAGAGTAAATTTCTGGAACTTCCTACCTAACAGTACGTTCACCACAAGGGCAGCAGCAGTTCAAGAAGGCGGTTAACCACCACCTTCACAAAGGTAAATAAGCGATGGGCAATAAATGCTGGCTTTGCCAGCGATGACCACATCCCGGAATGATTAAAAAAATCTAGGGGATCCAAAGTAATATCCGCTGATTTGTATTACCCGTCGGAGGATTCGAAATTCTCGAAACAGAGGTCGCTGGATACTTGTGCGGAGCATAATTGTGGCTAATGGTGAAGGCTTTTCTTTGCCACCAACCTCAAATTCCGGGATAATAATTGGCATAGAATTAGTGTAAAAAGTAGAGAGGGCGTGGTATTCATAAAATATATTGAGGTGAGCATTTTTAGCAAGTACTTAGCAAGGCAAACAAGACAGGGAGAAGTTCTGAACTTAGTTTTAGTGAATGAAGTTGGGTGGGTGAGTGAGAGTATTTTGGTGGCATTGATCATAATTCAGTAAGATTTATAATAGTTATATAAAAGGAGAAAGATAGACTAGGAGATACATTTTTCAACTGGGGAAAGCCCAATGTTACTGAGGTGGGATGTGATTTATGGAACGTGTACTGGAAACTACTGAAGGAAAACAGTGTCGGAGTAGTGTGAGGCGTTCAATGAGGAAATAGTGAGGGTTCAGAGAAAATATCTTCCTATAATGAAAAAGCGTGGGACTCAACATCAAGAGCATCCTTTATGTCAATTAATAAGATAATGCAAAAAATGAAGCTTAAAGTAGATACAGAAATCTAAATACTGCAGAAAGCCAAGCGGAGTGTAGAACGTGGAATTAAAAACGAAATTGAGAAAGCATGAATAAACATTGACAAGTGCAATCAAAGATAACACAAATATGTTTTATAAATACATAAAGGGCAACAGCCTAGCTAAAGAAAGTGTATGATCGATTGGAGACCAAAAAAGGAACATGTGTATGGATTCGGAAGACGTGCGAATGTTCCTCAATTAATAATTTGTACCTGTCTTCACAAGGGACACAATGCAGACATGTCAGTTAAGAGATTGGTGTGTGAAATATTAGATTAGATGAACGTAGTGAGAAAGGAAATATTAAGGAGTTTATCATATATGAAAGAAGATACTTCACGAAGCTCAGAATAAATGTATCCCAGGCTGTTAAGATAATCAATGGAGGAAATAGCGTAGGCTCTGACCATCAATTTCCAATCCGCGCTGGGTAAAGGTGTGGTGCCGGAAGACTGGTGGATTGCTAAAGTTGCACCATTGTTTAAAATGGAGAAAGGGATTCACCGAGTAATTAAAGCTGTGTGAGCCTAACATAGACCGTGGGAAAATGATTGGAAAAAAGTCTGAGCTACAGTATTAATCATCATGTGTATAGGCACGGATTAATCAAGGACAGTCAGCAAGGATTTGTTAAGGGGCATTCATGCTTAACTAATTTGATTGCATTTTTTAAAGAGGTAACAAGGATAATCTATGAGGCAGTGCGTTTGATGTAGTTAGTATTGATTTTAACCATTGCTTGCAACAAACCCCACATGGAAGAAAAATAGAAACCTGGGGATCGAAGGGAATGTGTCAAGTTGGATCCATAACTGTCCCAGTGGCAGGAAGCAACGGGTAATGGTTGACGGGTGTTTGTGCCTGCAAGACTGTTTCCAGTGGGGATCGGCTGCGCTCAGTACTAGGTCCCTTGCATTTTGTTTTATAGATCAATGATTTAGGGCTAGACTTTCCATTAGTTTCTGCCCATTACCGACCACTTACCACCCATTTAAACGCTCTGATGCTATAACGCCTGTTTATCTCCTATTTAGCCAAAAAATGGAAACTAACGTCCATTTATCGCCCATTTATTACCCATTTACTGCCAGCATTAGTTGAGGCATCACGTTAACGCCGAGAGCTAATTTAACCGCCCGCCTATATTTTTATGACATCAACGCTCAGAATACAGTTTTTTACAGAAACTAATGCTCAGAGGGTTAGGAAGTAGTGTCTCCAACGAGCGTACTATGCTTAAACAAACGGGACTACAGTGGGATGAGGACAGTGTTGGCTAAAGTAGAATGGAAACAAAGATTAAACAGTGGCACAATTGAGGAACAGTGGAGGACTTTTAAGGAGCCCTTTCATAGTGCTCAACAAAAAAATATTTCAGGGAAGAAGAAGAGCGGTCAGAGAAGGGATAACCAGCCGTGGATAACCAAAGAAATAAAGGAGAGTATCAAATTAAAAAGCAATGCGTATAAGGTGGCCAAGGTGAGTGGGAAACTAGAAGATTGGGAAAAATTTAAACGACAGCAAAGAATGACTAAGAGAGCAAGAAAGAAAGGAAAGATAGTTTACGAAAATAAACTTGCACAAAACATAAGAACAGATAGTAAAAGCTTTTACCGATATATAAAATTGAAAAGAAAGACTAAAGTAAATGTTGGTCCCTTAGAAGATGAGAAGGGGGATTTAATAATGGGAAATGTGGAAATGGCTGAGTCCTTAAACAATTATTTTACTTCGGTCTTCACAGTGGAAAACACAAAAACCATGCCAGAAATTGCTGGTCACGGGAATGTGGGAAGGGAGGACCTTGAGATAATCACTATCACTTGGGGGTAAGACTGGACAGGCAAATGGGACACAAGGTAGACAAGTCCCCTGGTCCTAATGAAATGCATCCCAGGGTATTAAACGAGATGGTGGAAGTTATAGCAGATGCATTCGTTACAATCTAACAAAATTCTCCGGATTCTGGGGCGGTACCTCCCGATTGGAAAGCAGCTAATGTAATGCCTCTGTTTAAAAAAGGGGGTAGACAAAAGGCAGGTAACTATAGTTAGGTTAGTTTAACATCTGCAGTGGGGAAAATGCTAGAAGCTATCATTGAGGAAGAAATCGCGGGACATCGAGATAGGAATAGTGCAATCAAGCAGTATTCATGAAGGGGAAATAATGTTTAACTAATTTACTGGAATTTTTTTGAGGAAATAACGAGCATAGTGGATAGAGGTGTACCGATGGATGTGGTGTATTTAGATTTCCAAAAGGCATTCAATAAGGTGCCACACAAAAGGTTACTGCAGAAGATAAAGGTACGCAGAGTCACAGGAAATGTATTAGCTTGGATCGAGAATTGGCGGGCTCACAGAAAGCAGAGAGACGGGATAAATGGGTCCTTTTCGGGTTGGAAATCGGTGGTTAGTGGTGTGCCACAGGGACCGGTGCTGAGACCAATACTGTTTACAATGTACATAGATGACCTGGAATAGGTGACAGAGTGTAGTGTAACACAATTTGCAGTTGACACAAAGATTAGTGGAAAGCGGTTTGTTTGGAGGACACAGAGAGGCTACGAAGAGATTTCGATCGGTTAAGCGAATGGGCTAGGGTTTGGCAGATGGAATGTCGCAAAATGTGAGGTCATCCACCTTGGAATAAAAACAGTAAAAGGGAATATTATTTGAATGGTGAGAAATTACAACATGCTGCGGTGCAGAGGGACCTGGGTGTCCTTATGCATGAATCCCAACCATTTAGTTTGCAGGTGCAGCAGGTAATCAGGAAGGCGAATGGAATGTTGGTCTTCATTGTGAGAGGGATGGAATACAAAAGCAAAAAGGTCCTGCTGCAACTGTACAGGGTATTGGTGAGGCCGCACCTGGAGTACTGTGTTAGTTTTGGTCCCCTTACTGAAGAAAGGAGAGACGAGATTTGGAGGGGGTACAGAGCCCATTCACTAGGTTGATTCCGGTGATGAGGGGGTTACCTTATGATGATAGATAGAGTAGACTGGGTCTTTAATCGTTGGAGTTCAGAAGGATGAGGGTTGATCCAATAGAAACATTTAAAATAATGAAAGGGATAGACAAGATAAATGCAGAGAGGTTGTTTCCACTGGCTGGGGAGACTATAACTAGGGGGCACAGTCTCAAAATACTGGGGAGCCAAATTAAAACCGAGTAGAGAATGAATTTCTTCTCCCAGAGGGATGTGAATCTGTGGAATTCTCTGCCCAAGGAAGCAGTTGAGGTTAGCTCATTGACTGTATTCAAATCAATGTTAGATAGATTTTTAACCAATAAGGTAAATAAGGGTTATGGGGAGCGGGTGGTAATGGAGCTGAGTCCACGGCCAAATCAGCATGAGCTTGTTAAATGGCGGAGCAGGCTCGAGGGTCTAGATGGCCGACTCCTGTTCCTAATTCTTATGTTCTATGTTCTTATGTTACGACTCGGGGATCAAGGGATATGGCGAGAAACGTTAGTTGCAGTTGTGTACAACCCTCCAAACTGCAGCAGTGATGTTTGGGAGGGCATCAAACAGGAAATTAGCGGTGCATGCAATAAAGGTGCAGCAGTTAACATGGGTGACTTTAACATGCATAGAGATTGGGCGAACCAAACTGGAAGCAATACGATGGAGGAGGATTTCCTGGAGTGCATCAGGGATGGTTTTCTCGGCCAATATATCGAGGAACCAACCAGGGGGGAGGCCATCTTAGAATGGGTGTTGTGCAATGAGAGAGGATTAATTAGCAATCTCATTGTGCGTGGCCCCTTGGGGAAGAGTGACAATAATATGGTGGAATTCTCCATTAGGATGGAAAATGAAACAGTTAATTCAGAGACCATGGTCCAGAATTTAAAGAAGGGTAACTTTGAATGTATGAAGCGTAAATTGGCTAGGATAGATTGCCGAATGATACTTAAGGGGTTGACAGTGGATGGGCAATGGCAGACATTTAGAGACCGCATGGATGAACTACAACCATTGTACATCCCTGTCTGGCATAACAATAAAAAAGGAAGCTGGCTCAACCGTGGCTTTCAAGGGAAATTAGGGATAGTTTTAAAGCCAAGTAAGTGGCATACAAATTGACCAAAAATAGCAGTGAACCCGAGGACTGGGAGAAATTTAGAACTCAGCAGAGGAGGACAAAGGGTTTGATTAGGGCAGTGAAAATAGATAACGAGAGGAAGCGTGCAGGGAACATTAAGACGGACTGCAAAAGCTTCTATAGAAAAGTAAAGAGAAAAAGGTTAGTAAAGGCAAATGTACTTCCCCTGCAGTCAGAATCAATGGGAGTCATAACAGGGAACAAAGAACTGGCAGACCAATTGAACAAGTACTTTGGTTCGGTATTCACTAAGGAGGAGGCAAACAACCTTACTGATATAAAAGGGGTTCGTGGATCTCGTGAGAAGGAGGAACTGAGGTAAATACTTATTAGTCGGGTAATTGTGTTGGGGAAATTGACGGGATTGAAGGCCGATCAATCCCCAACGGTCTAATGGACTGCATCCCAGAGTAATTAAGTAGGTGGCCTTGGAAATAGCGGGTGCATTGACAGTCATTTTCCAACATTCCATAGATTCTGGATCAGTTCCTTTGGAGTGGAGGGTAGCCAATGTAATCCCACTTTTTAAAATAGGAGTGAGAGAGAAAACGGAATTATAGACCGGTTAGCCAGACATTGGTAGTGGGTAAAATGATGGAATCAATTATTAAAGATGCGCATTTCGAAAGAGGTGAAATGATAGGTCCAAGTCAGCATGGATTTGTGAAAGGGAAATCATGCTTGACAAATCTTCTGGAATTTTTTGGGCATGTTTCCATTAGAGTGGACAAGGGAGAACCAGTTGATGTGGTATATTTGGACTTGCAGAAGGCTTTCGACAAGGTCCCACACAAGAGATTAATGTGCAAAGTTTAAGCACATGGGATTGGGGGTAGTGTGCTGACATGGATTGAGAACTGGTTGTGCGACAGGAAGCAAAGATTAGGAGTGGCAGGCCCTTTCAGAATGGCAGGCAGTGACTAGTGGGGTACCGCAGGGATCAGTGCTGGGGCCCCAGTTACTTAGAATTGTACATTAATGATTTAGACTAGGGGATTAAATGTAATAACTCCAAATTTGCGGATGACACTAAGTTGGGTGGCAGTGTGAGCTGCAAGGAGGATGCTATGAGGTTGCAGAGTGACTTCGATAGGTTCGGTGAGTGGGCAAATGCATGGCAGATGACGTATAATGTGGATAAATGTGAGTTTATCCACATTGGTGGTAAAAACAGAGAGACAGATTATTATGTGAATGGTCACAGATTAGGAAAAGGAGAGGTGCAAGAGATCTGGGTGTCATGGCACATCAGTCATTGAAGTTTGGCATGCAGGTACAGCAGGCGGTTAAGAAAGCAAATGTCATGTCGGCCTTCATAGCGAGGGGATTTGAGTACAGGGGCAGGGACGTGTTACTGCAGTTGTACAGGGCCTTGGTGAGGCCACACCTAGAGTATTGTGTACAGTTTTGGTCTCCTAACTTGAGGAAGGACATTCTTGCGATTGAGGGAGTGCAGCGGAAGCTCACCAGACTGATTCCCGGGATGGCGGGACTGATATATCAAGAAAGACTGGATCAACGTGGCTTGTATTCACTGGAGTTCAGAAGAATGAGATGGGATCTCATTGAAACGTTTAAAATTCTGATGGGTTTAGACAGGTTAGATGCAGGACGAATGTTCGCGATGTTGGCGAAGTCCAGAACCAGGTGTCACAGTCTCAGGACAAGGGGTGAGCTATTTAGGACCGAGGTGAGGAGAAACATTTTCACCCAGAGAGTGGTGAACCTGTGGGATTCTCTACCACAGAAATTTGTTGAGGACAATTCACGAAATATATTAAAAATGGAGTTAAATGTAGTCCTTACTACTCGAGGGATCAAGTGGTATGGCGAGAAAGCAGGAATGCGGTACAGAAGTTGCATGTTCAGCCATGAACTCATTGAATGGTGGTGCAGTATAGAACTGCCGAATGGGCTACTCCTGCACCTATTTTCTAAGGTTCCATGTTTCTTTGTTTCTATTCTTCTCCACTACAGTGGATACAAGCCCAATTGATCCTCATATGTCAGTTCTGCATTCGCAGAATTCAATCTGGTGAACTTTCGCTGTACTCCCTCAAAAGCAAGAACTTCCTTTCTGAGATAGAAGACCAAAACTGAACACAATATTCCAGGTGTGTTCTCACCAAGGCCCTGTACAACTGCAGTAAGACCTTCCTGCTCCTGTACTCAAATCCACTTGCTATGAAGGCCAACATGCCATTTGCCTCTTCACCACCTGCTGTACCTGCATGCCAAACTTCAATGACTGATGTACCATGACATCCAGGTTTCGTTGCACTTCTCCTTTTCCTAATCTGTAACCATTCAGATAATATTCCGTCTTCAAGTTTTTGCCACCGAAGTGGATAACCTCACATTTATCCACGTTATATTGCATCTGCCATGCATTTGCGCACTCAATTAACCTGTCCAAGTCTCCTGCAGTCTATTCGCTTCATCCTGACAGCTCGCACCGCAACCCAGCTTAGTGGCATCTGCAAACTTGGAGATTATACATTCAATTCCTTCATCTCAATCATTGATTTACATTGTAAAAGGCTGGTGTCCCAGCACTGAACACTGCGGCACCCCACTGGGCACTGCCTGAATTTCTGAAAAGGACCCGTTTATTTTGACTCGCTCCTTCCTGTCTGCCAACTAGTTCTCTATCCACGTCAATACATTACCCCCAATACCATGTGCTTTAATTTTACCTCCTAGTTTCTTGTGTGGGACCTTGTCAAAAGCCTTTTGAAAGTCCAAATACACCACATCCACTGGTTCTCCCTTTTCCACACTACTAGTTACATCCTAAAAACATTCTAGAATATTTGTCAAGCATGATTTCCCTTTCATAATTCCATGCTGACTAGGATCGATCCTGCCACTGTTTCCAAAACGGCTGCTATTTCATCTTTAATAATTGATTCCAACATTTTCCCCATTGCGTATCCACTGCCAACTCTTTAAGTATCATTTGCCAGTCTATTCTAGCCAATCCACGTCTCATAGTAACCTTTCCTTAAATTCAGGACCCGAGTCTATGAATTAACATTTCTCTCTCCATCTTAAAAAGAATTCTACCATATTATGGTCACCCTTCCAGGGGGCCTCGCACAACAAGATTGCTGATTAGTCCTCTCTCATTACACAACACCCAGTCTAGGTTGGCCAGCTCTCTAGTTGATTCCTCGACATATTGGTCTCTGAAGCCATCATTAATACACTCCAGGAATTCCTCCTCCACCGCATTGCTACCAGTTTGGTTTGCCCAATCTATATGTTGATTAAAGCCGCCCAAGTTAACTGCCATACCTTTATTGGAAACATCCCTCATTTCTTGTTTGATGCCATCTCCAACCTCGTTACTGCTGTTTGGTTGTCTGGACACAACTCTCACTCACGTTTTCTGTCCTTTGGTATTCCGTAGCTATAACTATACGGATTCCACATCATTCAAGTTAATGTCCTTTCTTACTATTGCGCTTATTTCCTCTTTAACAAGCAACGCCAATCCACCTCCCTTTCCTTTCTGTCTGTGCTTCCTGAATGTTGAATACCCTGGATGTTGAGTTCCCACCCTTGGTCACCCTGGAGCCATGTCTCCGTGATCCCAATTATATTATAATCATAAATAGCTACCTGCGCAGTTAATTCATCCACCTTATTCTGAATGCTCCTCGCATTGAGGCACTGAGCCTTCAGACTTGTCTTTTTATCCCTCTTTTTCCATTTAGAATTTTTCTGTAATGTGGCCCTTTTTAATTTTGCCTTGGGTTTCTCTGCCCTCCAATTTTGCTATTCTCCTTTCTATCTTTTGCTTCTGCCCCCATTTTACTTCCCTCTGAATCACTGCTTAGGTCTCCATTCCCCTGCCATATTACTTTAACCCCTCCTTAAGAGCACGAGCAAACACTCCCCCCATGACATTGGTTCCGGTCCTGCCCTGGTGCAGACCGTCCGGTTTGTATTGGTCCCACCTCCCCCAGAACCGGTTCCAATGTCACAGGAATTTGAAGCGCTCCCTCTTGCACCACTCCTCATGCCACGTATTCATCTGAGCTATCCTGCCATTCTGACACTGACTACCACGTGGCACTGGTAGCAATCCTCAGATTGCTACCTTTGAGGTCCTACATTTTAATTTAACACCTAGCTCCCTAAATTCAGCTTGTAGGACCTCATCCCACTTTTTACCTATATCGTTGGTAAATATTTGCACAATTACAACTGGCTGTTCACCCTCCCCCTTCAGAAAGCCCTGCATCCGCTCCGAGACATCCTTGATCCTTGCACCAGGTGGCGACATACCATCCTGGATTCTCGGTTCTTACCGCAGTAACGCCTATCTCTTCCCTTTGCAATAGAATCCCCCATCACTATAGCTCTGCCACATATTATCCTGCCCTCCTGTGCAGCAGAGCCACCCACGGTGCCATGAACTTGGCTGCTGTTTCCTTCCCCTCGTGGTGCGATGACACACCCTTGCTTGACCCCGGTCCGTTTGTGGAATGGTTCTGTGGTGGATGCCTTGACAGGGAGCACGGCTTATACTTCATCCTGCAGAAGGTGGAGTATGGTGACAAATCTTGAAGTGCAGCCGAATCTGAGGAGGACGCTCCATAAACCCTCATGGTTGACAGCGTTGAAGGCTTTCGTGAGTTTAAAATAGGCCATGTTCAAGTATTGGTGCTATTCGCTGCATTTCTCTAGTATCTGCCGCGTGGTGAAGATGATATCCATTGTACCAATTAGTGGACAGAATCCACATTGCGAAACTGGGAGGAGTTCTTCAGCCACAGGGAGAAGGTGGTTGAGAAGAATACTTGCGATGACTTTGCCTTTGGTTGAGAGCAGCGACATTCCTCTGTCGTTACCGCAGTCAGACTCGTCACCTGTCTTCAAGATCATCGCAATTAAATCTACTCCGAGATCTCCTGGCATGATCTCCTCCTTCCAGATAAGGTCATGAATACGTGCCATTAGTGCTTCGCTGCCAAGCTTCAGTACTTCCAAGGGGATTCATTCTGCTCCTGAGGCCTTGTTGTATTTAGTTGTTAGAAGGCCTTTGCAAACTCGTGCCGAGCAGTGATTGTGCCAAGGCTGTGAGGGTAGCATGCTGTGGGATGAAGTCAACGACACTCAAGTCGTAGGCGGATTCTTTGTTGCGAAGATCCTCGAAGTGTTCTTTACAGCCAGCACCGGCAGCCTCACTGTCCTTGATGAGCAGTTCTCTGTTTTTGGCTTTCAGTGCAATAAGACCTTGTGCCACCGGTTGTACTCCACTGAAAAATCCACCCACTTCGTGATTGTCGGCTGGATGCTGAATCTCCTGCGCTATTAATTATCTATAAGTTGTAGTTTCTTTATTACATTCACGTTCTCTATTAGTATGAGGTTCTATAATAGTTTGAGGGGCTGTATTAATTTGAAGGGCTGTATTAGTTTCAGTTTCTCTAATAGTTTGAGATGGTATTATTTTAGGTGGCTGTATTTGTTTGAGGTTTTCATGTTGGTTTGAGTTTCTTTCATAATTTGAGTTTGTATATTAGCTTGAGCTTAATAATTTGGTGGAAATGTTATATTATTTGACGCTGCTCAATTTATTTGAGATTCTGTATTAATTTGAGGGTACTTATCAGTTTCGTGGGCTGTAGTATTTTGAGGTTCTCTAGTAGTTTGCGGTTATTTATTAGTTTAAGGATCTTTATTGTTTTAGCGGCTGTATTTGTTTCACGTTCTCTATTAGTTCGAAGGGCTGTATTAGTTCGATAGACTGTTTTATCGGAAATGCTGTGTGAGTTTCAATGTCTGTATGAATATAACTTTCTGTGTGTGGTAGAGTTGCAGTATTGGGTTTAGGTCTTCTATTAGCTTGAGTTTCTTTGTTAGTTTGAAGTTCCCTATTTATTATATTATTTTGAGGTTTTCTATTAGTTTAAGGGTCTGCATTAATTCGAGGTTCTCTATTAATTTGAGCTTCTCTATTATATTGAGTTCTCCAATAGCTTCGGCGGCTGCATAAGTTTGAGCTTCTCTATTATTTTGAGGAAATATATTAATTTGAGCTTCTGGAAAAGTTTATAATCTTGTATTATGTTAAGCGGCTGTATTTGTCCAAGGTCCGCTACAGGTAATAGTACATCTATTAATATGAGGTTCTTAATTAGTTTGAGCGGCTGTATTAATTTGAGGGCCTATATTAGTTTGAGGGACTGTATTAGTTTGAGGGACTGTATTAGATTGAGGGTCTGTATTAGTTTTAGGGGCTGTATTTGTTTGAGGGTCTGTATTAGTTTGAGGGGCTGTATTAGCTTGAGGGACTGTATTAGTTTAATGGACTGTATTAGATTGAGGGGCTGTATGAGTTTGAGGGACTGTATTAGTTTCATGGACTGTATTAGATTGAGGGCTGCATTATTTTGAGGGACTGTATTAGTTTGATGGACTGTATTCAATTGAGGGATTGCATTCGTTTTTTGGACTGTATTATGCTGAGGGGCTGTATTAGTTTGAGATTCACGATGAGATTGAGGTTATCTATTAGCTTGACGGACTGTATTAGTTTGAGGGATTGTATTAGTTTGAGTTTCTCGATGAGTTTGCGGTTCTCTATTAGTTTGACGGACTGTATTAGTTTGAGTTTCTCGATGAGTTTGCGGTTCTCTATTAGTTTGACGGACTGTATTAGTTTGAGGGACTGCATTTGTTTGATGAACTGTATTCCATTGAGGGTCTTTATTAGTTTGATGGACTGTATTAGTTTGAGGGATTGCATTAGTTAGTGGGATTGTATTAGGTTGAGGGGCTGTAGTAGTTTGAGGGTCTGTATTATTTTGTGGGGCTGTTTTAGTTTGAGAGGCTGTATTAGTTTGAGGGACTGTATTAGTTTGAGGGTCTGTATTACTTTGAGTGGTTGTATTAGTTTGAGGGGCTAAATTAGTTTGAGGTACTGTATTAGTTTGATGAACTCTATTCGGTTGAGGGTCTGTATTAGTTGGATGGACTGTATTTGTTTGAGGGATTGCATTAGTTTGTGGGATTGTATTAGTTTCAGGGACTGTAAATGTTTGATGGACTGTATTAGTTGGATTGGCTGTATTAGTTTTAGGGACTGTATTACTTTGAGGGACTGTATTAGTTTGAGTTTCCCGATGAGTTTGAAGTTCTCTATTTGTTTGACGGTCTGTATTAGTTTGAGGGGTTGAATTACATTGAGGGGCTATATTTGTTTGAGGGTCTGTATTAGTTTGAGAGAGTGTATTAGTTTGAGGGTCAGTAATAGTTGGAGGGGCTGCATTAGTTTTATTTTTTCTCTCTCAGCTTGAATATTTGGATTATTTGATCCTCCCTATTCGTTTGAGTTTCTCTAGTTTGAGTGGATTATTTTGAGGCTCCCTATTAGTTTGAGTTTATCAGTTTCAGATTCACTCTTAATTTGAATTTAAATATTAGTGTGAGTTTCATTAATAGTTGCAGTGTCTCTGTTTTATTGAGGGTCTGTATTAGTTTCACATTCATTATTATTTTGAGTGTCCATGTTATGTTGAAGTTATCTATAGATTTATTAAAATTTAGTTTTATATTCTTTACTGATTTGAGGTTCTCGATTACTTTGAGGTTCTCTTTTAGTTTGATGTTGGCTTTTAGTTTGAGGGGTTGTATTAGTTTTAGTTTTAATTTGAGGTACTTTGTAATATGAAAGGGTTGTTTTAGTTTGACGTTCTCTTGGTTTGTGGGGATGTACTAGTTTGAGGTTCTCTATTAGTTTGATGTGCTGTATTATTTTCAGTGCCTGCATGATGAGACATGCTGTATTAGTTCGCATTGCTTTTGCTGTATGAGTTTGTGGTGCTGTATTATTTTTAGGTAATCTACGAGTATGAGGCACCACATGTGTATGAGGTGCTGTATGGGTATGAGAGGCTTAATGAATATGAGGGCCTATATTAGTTTGAGAATTATCAGAGAAATTCATCACTTTAATTGTTTCTCTGGATTCCCAAAGTTACAGAGATCAGTCATTTCATAGACCGCACGAAAACAGCCTTGAGATGGACTTTCTATCATTTGTAATTTATGTACTGAATGCCTGCATTGAAAGGTGCAGCCATGACCCCCTTTGTAGTAGAGCAGCCCTGAGTGGGAAACTTGAACCTTGGGATGTAATTACTGAATAGCTACAGTTAAAGAAGGCAGCCACATCACAGAGTGCAGTAGAGCAGCACTGAGAGGGAAACTTTAACATTGAGATGTAATTTTGAATGAACACAGCAGTGCAAAAGATGTTACCAGAAACAATATGCGATCTCCAGTTTGGTCTGATGGTTTTTGAAACAACAAACCAATTGCTCGGAGAATACAGCTGGAAACGTTCATTTGTTAATTAATGTGAGCAGAATTGTCCAGTCTTTGCAGTTTCAAGTTTGAATCACAACAGGGACATAAATTGGCTGTCGTAATCTGTTTGTTCAAGTTTTAACAAAAACTATTTTGAGCGATGTTGCAACCTCAATGTCTCCGTGGAGAGCCCGCAGGGTATAACTTAAATGCCCTGGAATTGTACCGCCTCAGAGTATAATTCAGGGAGATTGCCTGCAGCACAAATGAGCACATCGTTTCACGCAGAAAATGCTTCCAATTCTATATGCTCAGCGAATATGCTACATGATCATTACCGTCATTGGTGTTCCTGGTAAGTGACTAACTGCCGAACAGAAAGCAGAGAATCGGGATAAATGGATCCTTCTCAGGTCGGAAATCGGTGGTTATTGGTTTGCCACAAGGTGCTGGGACCACAACTGTTTACAATATATATAGATGACCTGGAAGATGGGACAGAGTGTAGTGTAACAAAATTTGCAGATGACACAAAGATTAGTGGGAAAGTGGACACATAGAGGCTGCAAAGAGATTTAGATAGATTAAGCGAATGGGCTAAGGTTTGGCAGATTGAATACAATGTCGGAAAGTGTGAGGTCATCCAGCTTGGAACAAAAAACAGTAAACGGGAATATTATTGGAATGGGGAGAAATTACAACATGTTGCGGTGCAGAGGGACCTGGGTACAAACAGAGAGACAGACGATTATGTGAATGGTGACAGATTAGGAAAGAGAGTGGTGAACCTAAGGAATTCTCAACCACAGGAAGTTGTTGAGGCCAATTCACTAAATATATGCAAAAAGGGATAGATGTAGTCCTTACTACTATGGGGATCAAGGGGTATGGCGAGAAAGCAGGAATGGGGTACTGAAGTTGCATGTTCAGCCATGAACTCATTGAATGGCGGTGCAGGCTCGAAGGGCTGAATGTTCTACTCCTGCACCTATTTTCGATGTTTCTATGTTTCTATATTTCTACGTTTCTATCACATAAACTCTTTCACTTTTCCTGAAATGATTTCCTCAAAGCCTGCGGTAACGGTTTGAATCGTTAGGTCGTGAAAGATAATTATCCTAATAATCCTGATTGCATCTTTTGGTTATGTGTTATATCAGTCTCTGTGACAGGACCTAACAATGATATCACGCAATGTTCTCTTGCCTTTTCGTCCAGTCACCTTTTACTGAGGAAGCTCTCGATGATGAGGACCGTGCCGAGGTTAACATGTGTGGGGCCCACCAGCCCTCTGCAACATCAATGAGTTGGAGAGGCGTGTGCTTGCACTCGTGCAAAAGCACCCGCAAACAGCCACGGACGCATTTGCCGACACTTAAGTGAGAAAAGCTGACGCCATTGCGTAATGTGAATTCAATAGAGGCCTCAACCCACTCATATCCGGACAAACGCATGTGAGAGATGGTTTCTCATAATTCAGAGCAACAGACGGAGTGCAATTTGCTCTTTGCAGTGTGTGTGTAGTTAACGGTGCAGGCTGCGTAAACTGCTGGCCCCCAATGCAAGAAAAGTATAATGCTGACGGGTCAGGGGAAAATAATTTCTGGTCTAAAAGCCAGCCACAGTTTGACCCAATCGTGCCGTGAGTTAAAAATGTGTTTCAGGCGTGGAATTGACCTGTGAACAACTGCAGAGTCAATCAAAACTGCCAGCGAATTTGCAGCAGCCTTTTCAACGAAGCGACGTGTGAGATGACAAATCCCCGTCTGCACCACTGTATTTGGTCAGAACAGTTGTACTTTCTTACAGCGCTGTTTTGTGCGAGCAATAATGTGGGCGAACTTGTCGGACGGAGTGAAAATGAAGCTGGGCTAAGTCCTGGGCATTCGTGTCGTCAAAATTGATCTGTGCAACAAAAAAAGTGGGCGGCCGTGATTACTGAAGCTCTCTGTTAATGTCACGGCGAAAGTAGTGCTGGGCAAAATTATCGGCACTAATTTCGCACATTCAGATGATGCCATCGCAGAAAGTGAAAATACTTCTTCACAGCATATGGAACATTTGTAAAATTAACGCTCGGAGATATGTTATCAACAAACGGCCCTCACTTTACATTTGGTGCCAAATTGGGTGACATATTGGCATTACGCGTCATTTCAGCGTTAAATGGGCGATAAGTGGGCGTTATGCATGGCAAAATAAGGCAAATTCTTGTCGAGGCTCTGTATCATGTTTCGCTGTGTACAGTGTGTGTGTCTCCCAGTGAGGTTTCCGACTCTGTAACAAGTGTCACTGTGTACGGTGCGTGTGTCTCCCAGTGAGGTTTCCGACTCTGTACTTAAGTTAATCGAAGGGTTACGTCACGGCAGGAGAGCTCGGACGCGTGTCATGCCACTCCTGTGCCGTGTCGTATGCCAGGAAACGCTCCCAGTGTCCCGGACGACGACGTGTGCCGGATGTGTATCCCCCCGCAGCTCCTGACAGATTGCATTGCTGCGCTGAAGCTGCGGGTGGATTGACTCCGGAGCATCCGTGATGCTGAGGATGTCGTGAGTGAAGCGGTTAGTGAGTTGGGACACACCGCAGGGTAATGGGTATGCAGCCAGACAGGAGCTGAGTGACCAATAGGAAGAGCATTGGAAGGAAGTTTGCCTGCTGTCATCCCCCTGCAAAACAGATACACCGCTTTGGGTATCGAGGGGTTTGACTCATCAAGGGAGAGCAGCAGCAGCCAAGTTCATGGCATCGTGGGTGGCTCTGCTGCAAACGAGGGCAGGAAAAATAGTGGAGAGCAATCGTCATCGGGGATTCCATTGTAAGGGGAGTAGATTGACGTTTCTGCGGCCGCAATTGAGACTCCAGGACGCTATGTTGCCTCCCTTGGTGCAAGGGTGAAAGATGTCTCGGAGCGGCCGCAGGATATTTTGAAGAGGGAGAGAGAACAGCCAGTTGCTGTGGTACATATCAGTTCCAGAGATATAGGTTAAAATGGGATAAGTTCCGACAAGACAAATTTGGTGAGTCAGGATTGCTAACAGTGCCACCTGCTGGTCTGAGTAGGAATCACAGGATAGCTCAGATGAATACGTGGCTTGAGGAGTGATACAGGAGGGAGGGATTCAAATTCATGGGACATTGGAACCAGTTCTGAGGGAGGTGGGATCAGTACAAACTGGACAGTTTGCACCTGGGCAGGACCGGAAACAATGTCCTCGGGGGGAGTGTTTGCGAGTGCAGTTTGGGAGGGTTAAACTAATATGGCAGGGGGATGGGAACCTATGCAGGGAGACAGAGCGAATTAGAAGTTAAAGATAGAAAGAAGAAAAGTAAAAGTAGAGGGCGGAGAAACCCAAGGCAGAAAGCAAAGAGGCCACATTACAGCAAAATTCTAAGTGGCAAAAAAGACAAGTCGTCTCGGCTCTGTGCCTCAATGTGAGGAGTATCCATAATAAGGTGGACACATTAGCTGCGCTAATAGCTGTGAACGGATACGATGTAAGTGGCATCGCGAACTCATGGCTCCAGGTTGACCAAGGCTGGGAACTCAACATCCAGGGGTATTCAACATTCAGGAAGGATAGGCAGAAAGGAAAAGGAGACAGGGTGGTGTTGCTGGTTAAAGAGTCAATTAACGCAATAGAAAGGATTATGTGGAATCGGTATGGTCACAGTCTAAGGAGAAGATCCACTTCCATTTCGACATCTCTGTCTTCGGCCTGTTCCAATGTCGCTCAACCCAGCTCAAGGAAGGCCAACTCAACTCTCGTCCAGCCTTCTGCACACAACATCGAGTTCAACTACTTCAAACCATAACCTCTGCCCAAATTCCGCTCCCCTTGTTCACACAAGCCCCCGCCCCCATTTATTTTTCTTTGCCATGGCATCTGGTGCAAATTCTGCCGATCGCACAGCATCCAGGTTCATTTTCTGTTTGCTCCCTTGGGCCTTTTCTATCTCACTTTTGGCCATCTTCCCTTTTGGCTCTCAAATCTCTCCTGTCCTCCACCCAATAATAAACCCTTCGCTCCTGATCTTTCCTCCCCTCCCCATTTCACTACCCCTGCGTCCAGAAACAGCAAAGTGAGAAATTCCTTCATCCATCAGGTATTGGTCAGTTTGTGGCGGTTCAGTCCTCTGGTGCTCAATGGGTCAGTTTGTCGATAGATGACCTCTTGTGGTCAGATGGTCAATTTATCGATAGGTTTCAACTTGTGGTCAATGGGTCAGTTTTTCGATAGATGCCCTCTTGTGGTCAGATGGACAGTTTATCGATAGATGCCCTCTTGTGGGCAATGGGTCAGTTTATCGATAATTGTCCTCTTGTGGTCAATGGGTCAGTTTATTGATCGATGTCCTCTTGTGGTCAATGCGCCAGTTTATCGATAGATGTCCTCTTGTGCTCAATGCCTCAGTTTATCGATAGATGACCTCTTGTGGTCAGATGGACAGTTTATCGATAGATGCCCTCTTGTGGGCAATGGGTCAGTTTATCAATAATTGTCCTCTTGTGGTCAATGGGTCAGTTTATTGATCGATGTCCTCTTGTGGTCAATGGGTCAGTTTATCGATAGATGTCCACTATTGGTCAGATGGTTAGTTTATCGATAGATGTCCACTGTGGTCAATTGGTGATTTTATCGATAGATGTCCTCTTGTGGTCAATGGGTCAGTTTATCGATAGATGTCCTCTTGTGCTCAATTTTTCAGTTTATCGATAGATGTCCTCTTGTGGTCAGATGGTCAGTTTATCGATAGATGTCCTCTTGTGGTCAATGGGTCAGTTTATCAATAGATGTCCTCTTGTGGTCAATGTACCCATTTACTCCTACTCTTTGCTTCCTGTCTGACAACCAGTTCTCAATCCCGGTCAGCACACGACGCCCAATCCCATGTGCTTTAACGTTACACATAAATCTCTTGAGTGGGACCTTTTCGAAAGCCTTCTGAAAGTCCAATTACACCACATCAACTGGTTCTCCCCTTGTCCACTCTACTGGAAACACCTGGAAAAAATTCCAGAAGAGTGTGATGCTGCGGAGATATTGCTTCGCGCTGAGGTTCAATACTCGATCGTCAACGAAGGGCACACTGGATGGAAAGAACCAATCCGACTACAAGAAAGCACGCCGATATTCAACGAACGACAGGCCATGGGAGGAATCCCAGAACATCCCCGAACGTGGCTGGAGCGATGAGGGCCAAATTGGGCAATGGCTCACTGCGGGAGGGTTGAGGAGCGAAGGTTGAGGCGTAAACCTGTGGACGGGGCTGGCCGGGGATGGCAGCGCCGTTGACCGTTCCTCGAACGAGGGCGGACGAGATCGCCGGCCGTTGGAACGCAAGAGCCGATGCTCCATTTGCAACTCAGAAGGTGGACGATGCCCGAGCAGACATTTTTCTTCACGCGCGGTGACCGTTTTTGCACTCCAGCCGTCACACGGGCTTGACTGAGCTCAGCCTTGGTCCAGTGGCCAATGATAACCAGGAGAGCTAATACATGGCAAGGCATTTCTGAAGCTCATTCAAGGACACAACTCGGGATCAGCGAAGCCACCTTGCAGATGGCTAATGCCGTGGGCCAAAAGGGAACCCGGTTTCATTAAGAATAGATAGAAACAGAGAAAATATGTGCAGGGCTCGGCTATTGGGCCCTTCGAGCCTGCCCCACCAGTCAATGAGATCATGGCCCATTGTTCTCTCACTACCCCGTTCATGCTTCCTCTCCATAACCCCTTGATCCCTTTCGCCATAAGGGCCATATCTCACTCCCTCTTGAAGATATCCAACGAACTGGACCCCAACAACTCTCTGCGGTAGAGAATTCCACAGGTCCACCAGTCTCTCGGTGAAGAAGACAGAGAATGAAAGAGAGATGGACAGAGAGAGAAACAGAGAGAGAGAGATGGAGAGAGAGAGAGAGAGACGGAGAGAGAGAGACAGAGAGAGAGAGAGAAACGGAGCGAGAGAGAGAGAGACAGAGAGAGAGAGACAGAGAGGGAGAGAGAGAGAGAGACGGAGAGAGAGAGAGACAGAGAGAGAGAGAGACAGACAGTGAGAGAGAGAGAGAGACAGAGAGAGAGAGAGACGGAGAGAGAGAGAGAGAGAGGGAGAGACGGAGAGAGAGAGAGATGGAGAGAGAGAGAGAGTGAGAGAGAAAGTGACAGACAGAGAGAGAGAGACGGAGAGAGAGAGAGAGACAGACAGAGTGACAGAGAGAGAGAGACAGAGAGACAGAGAGGGAGAGAAAGAGAGAGAGAGAGAGACGGAGAGAGAGGGAGAAAGAGAGAGAGAAACAGAGAGGCAGAGGGAGACAGGGTGAGAGAGAGAGAGAGAATGAGGGAAGGAAGGAGATAATGAGGGAGGGAGATAGGGAACGAGGGAGGGAGATAAGGAACGAGGGAGGGAGATAACGAGCGAGAGAATGAGCGGAGGAAGTAGAGGATGAGGGGAGGAAGGAGAGGATGACGGGAGGAAGGAGAGAATGAGGGAGGGAGATAGGGACCGAGGGAAGGAGATAGGGAGTGAGAGAATTAGTGGAGGAAGGAGAGAATGAGGGGAGGAAGGAGAGGATGAGGGAGGGAGATCGGGAATGGGGGAGTTAGGGAACGAGGGCTGGAGATTGCGAGCGAGAGAATGAGCGGAGGAAGGAAAGGATGAGGGGGGGAAGGAGAGAATGAGGGTTGGAGATAGAGAATGAGGGAGGGAGATAGGGAACGATGGAGGGAGATGGGGAGCGAGAGAATGAGGGGAGGAAGGAGAGAATGAGGGAGGGAGATAGGGAATGAGGGAGGGAGATAGGGAGTGAGAGAACGAACGGAGGAAGGAGATGATGAGGGAAGGAAGGGACCGAGGAACATGGACAGACAGGGAGATGTGGAAGCAGGTGAGGCCAACGGCTCCCTCACACCATCAGCCTCCCTCGAAGGTTTACGGACGACACAAACCCTTTCATTTTCCGGCCCTGGGACACATCACAGGCCACGGAAGATCCGCTCCAGCCTACGACGGGAACAGCGGGCGCGCTGACCCCCACGGTCGAAGAATCACCCTCCCGAGGGAGCCGAGGTTTGAGTTCTCTTCGGCCCCACGCCCCCGCGCTCGCCGGGTACTGAAAGGAAGAGAGAGAGTTTACTGTTTGTAGCCCGCCCACCGGACGACCCGACACGCTTCGTACCCAACGGAGCGCCTTTTGCAGTTGCATTGTGGGAAAGGCAGCCGCCAATTGGCGCACAACAAGATCCCACAGACAGCGAGGCAATAATGAGCCGTATAATTGGCTTTTTTGTGCGATAGTGGAGGGGCTCCCTCAGTACTGCCCCTCCGACAGTGCGGTGCTCCCGCCATATGGCCCCTCCGACAGTACGGCGCTCCCTCAGTACTGACCTTCCGACAGCACAGCCCCTCCGACAGCGCAGTACCGTGCTCCCTCAGTACTGCCCCTCCGACAGCACAGTACCGCGCTCCCTCAGTACTGCCCCTCCGACATTTCAGTGCTCCCTCAGTACTGCCCCTCCAACAGCGCAGTACCGCGCTCCCTCAGTACTGCCCCTCCGACAGCGCAGTACCGCGCTCCCTCGGTACTGCCCCACCGACAGCGCAGTACATTGCTCCCTCAGTACTGCCCCACCGACAGTACGGTGCTCACTCAGTACTGCCCCTCCGACAGCGATTTTGTGTGGTCGGAGGATGGGATTAGTTTGGTGGAGGGCGTCAGATGTGTTCAATTTCGGGGCCAGGGGTCAGATATGGTGAATTTTGGGGCCAGGGGTCAGATATGGTAAATTTTGGAGCCAGGGGTCACATCTGCTCAATTTTGGGGCCTGGGGTCAGATATGGTAAATTTTACAGCATGTGGTCATATATGGCCAATTTTGGGGTCATATAAGTGGCTGGTCAGTTGGGCGGGTTTCAGAAATGGTCAATCTCGGGTGAGGAGGGCGTTTGGTCAGTTTTAGGGTCAGCAGTGGTCGGTCTCGGGGTGATCGGGGGCATTTGGTCAAGTTCGGGAGGTCAGGATAGGAATGTGGTCAAGTTTGCAGGTCAGGGAGTGTATTTGGTCAAGTTTGGAGGTCAGGGAGGGTATTTGTTCAGGTTTGGGAGGTCAGGGTGGGAACTTGGTCAAGTTTGGGAGGTCAGGGAGGGTATTCGTCAAGTTTGGAGGGTCAGGGAGGATATTTGGTCAAGATTGGAGGGTCAGGGAGGATATATGGTCAAGTTTGGAGTGTCACGGAGGATATTCGTCAAGTATGGAGGCTGAGGGAGGCTGTTTGGCCAGTGTGAAGGGGAGGAAGGGGAGTTGATCAAGTTTGGAGGGTGAGGGATGCGATTTGGTCAATTTGGGAGGTCAGGGAGGGTATTCGGTCAAGTTTGGAGGGTGGTGGAGGGTGTTTGGCCAGCCGAGGGGTCAGCAATGATCAGTGTGAGGATGATGGGAGGGGAGTTAGTCAGGTTTGGAGGTGAGGGAGGCTGTTTGGCCAGGTTTAGGAGGGCCAGCAATGGTCAACCTGTGCCTCAGGCTGGAGGCTGCCGCCGCCCCCCCGCACCCCTCGTGGGCCAAGCCCTGTTGCTGGGGCCCGCTGATTGGCCGGGCCGGCGGGCCGGGGTCAGCCACCAGTCAGCTTCCAACCGCCGCCGCTTCAAATTGCTCACGTAGCCGTCCACGCGCTCCGCTCCGATCGCTCCGCCGCCGCCGGCACTGCGGCTCAGCCGGCGGAGTCCTGACGTCAGCGCGCCGCCACTCCCTCTCTCTCTCTCTCTCTCTCTCTCTCCACGCACTTTCCCACAGGTAACGTGACCCAAGCTGGCCAATCAGCGGTCTGGCATCCCCAACCTTGACCATTATCACCCCCAAACTTGACCAATAACCTTCCTGTCCAGAAATTGACAATTTTAACCCCCGAAACTTGACCAATAACATTCCTGACCCAAAATTGACAATTTTAACCCCCCCAAAATGTACCAGTCAGCTTGCTGACCACCAAACTGACCACTTCTGATCCCCAAAACTAACCAATCACCTTCCCGACCCCCAAAATTGACCATTTCTAACCCCCTCCCAGTCCCTCCCAACTCCCCACCAGTCGCTATCCCTCCCAATCCCTCTCCTCGTCTCCTCTCTCCCTCCCCTCCCTCCCTTTCCCTCCCTCCGCTCATTCACTCCCCTCACTCCCTCCCTCTCCCACCTCTCCTCCTCCCTCACCTCTCGTTCCTCCTCCCTCACTTTCCTCTCCTTCCCCTCCGCTCTCCTTCCTCCCCTCCCCTCCTTCCCTCCGCACTTCCTCCCTCCATTCCTCACCTCTCCCTCTCCTCCCTCCCTCACCTCTCGCTCCCTCCCCTCACCTCCCTCTCCCCCCTCCTCCCTCCCCTCTCTTTCCCTCCCCTCCCCTCCCTCTTCCCGCCCTCCCTCCTCTCTCTCCCTCCTCCTCCTCACCATCCCCTCCCTTCTCTTTCCATCCTTCTCTCCCCTCCATCCGTCCTCCCCTGCCCTCCATCCCCTCATCTCACTCTCTTCCCTCCTGTCCCTCATTCACTCACTTCCCTCCCCTCTCTGCTATCCCATCCCCTCTCTCTCCCTCCCTCCACTTCCCTCCCCTCCCGCCTCCACTCCCAGCGTCTAACCCGTCCACTCCCTCTCCCTCTGCCCCCTCTACCTCCCTCCACTTTATCTCCGTCCCTCCGCTGCCACCTCCCTCACCCTCCCCTCCGTCCCCTCTCCCTCCCTACTCTTCCTCTCCCTCCCGGGTTCAGTTCCTATGGATTGGAGGGAAGTTAATGTTAGAAAGACTGGATCGACTAGGCCTTGATACACTGGAGTTCAGAAGAATGAGAGGGGGCTTCATAGAAACATATAAAATACTGATGGGACTGGACAGGTTCGATGCTGGAAGAATGTTCCCGATGCTGGGGAAGTCCAGAACCAGGGCTCACAATCTATGGATAAGGGGAAAGCCATTTCGGACCGAGAAAGAAGTTCTGGGTAAACTCGTTCCTCCTCAGTTCTTCTCTGTTGGGTTCGTTCGTGACGGTCTTTGAGTGACGGCCCCTCGTTTTGTGCTCGCCCACGACTGCAGACGTCGCCGATGTGTTTCCAACCCTGTCCACATCTGCACGTGGTCCGTGTCTCTGGGCCATACAGGGGGGCAGGTATTACTACAGCCCTGTAGATCATGAGCTTGGTGGTGGATTTGAGGTGTCTACTGTACATGGTCCATGTCTCTGGGCCATACAGGAGGGCTGGTATTACGACAGCCCTGTAGACCATGAGACTGGTGGTGGATCTGAGGTAGCTACTGTCCATGGTCCATGTCTCTAATCCATACAGGAGGGTGGGTATAACTACAGCGCTGTAGACCATGGGCTTGGTGGTGGATCTGAGGTATCTACTGTCCATGGTCCATGTCTCTGAGCCATACAGGAGGGTGGGTATTACAACAGCGCTGTAGACCATGAGCTTGGTGGTGGATTTGAGGTATCTACTGGACATGGTCCGTGTCTCTTGGCCATTCAGGAGGGCAGGTATTACTACAGCCCTGTATCCATGAGTTTGGTGGTGGATTTGAGGGCCTGGTCTTCGAACGCTCTGTTCCTCTGGCGGCCGAAGGCTCCACTGGCCCACTGGAGGTGATGTTGGACCTCGGCAAGATCCCGCAAATCCCCTGGGAGGACAGGCGCGCCAACGTCTGAGTCCTCGACCAATATTGGCGCACTGACCACACTCGACCAGCTTCGCTGGGCGGCCCTTGTTGCCCGCACGCCCCAGACACAGGACCCCTTAAGCGAATGGTTTTCGCGGGAGACGAGCCAACGGGACGGCGCAAACGTCACAAGGAGCACCGTCGAAGCCTCCGCTGCTCACCACCGACAAGCTGGGAGACCCTGGCCGAAGACCACTCCGAGGTTGGTGGTGCGCTGAGCTCTCCGGGCCTCGTCGCCAATGGCCTGAAGACGCCAAGCGCAGGCGGCAGAAGGAACGCACGTCAGACCGGCCCCACCAGGACCCCCTCGCCCTCGACGGACGTCTGTCCCGCCTGGAACGGGGCCTGTGGCTCTCGTGTCAGACTGTTCGGCCACCAAAGAACGCACTTTTGGCGTTGGGAGCAAGGGCTCCTCGATTGGCGACGACGGAGAAGAGACCCATACTGTTAAGACTTTGCTGTTCCAATGCCGCCCTTGTCGAGCTCTGGTGCACCTTGTCCAGTCCCTCATCTCCGGCTCTTATTCCGCGCCCTCAAACCACGAGGTAGGCCTTCGAGCATGTGTGAGGAGTTGACATCCGCGAGTCGGGAGCTGGCCGGAAGCCGAGTTGACGGGTCACGGTTTGTCCGGGAGCAACTCCGTCATCCTCCGATGGGTCTACAAGGGTTGCCTGCGTTCAACGATCGAACACCGAACATGGGAATGGGACTCGGCCATTGGGGCCTTCGAGCCTCCCCCTCCATTCAATAAGATCATGGCTGATCCTTCCCTCACTACCCCGTTCCTGCTTTCTCTCCATACCCCCTTGATCCCTTTAGCTGTAAGGCCCACATCTAACTCCCTCTTGACGATATCCAACGAACAGTCCCCAACAAATCTCTGCGGTCAACAACTCCACGGGTTGACAACTCTCTGAGTGAAGAAGTTTCTCTTCATCTCGGTCCCAACCCTTATCCTTAGAACGTGAGCCCTGGACCTCCCCCAACATCGGGAACATTCTTCCCACGTCTAACCTGTCCAGTCCCGTCAGAATTTGATGTGTTTCTACGAGGTCCCCTCACGTCCTTCTAAACTCCAGTCGAGTCGACCCCGTCTCTCCTCATATGTCAGTCCCACCATCCCGGGAATCAGTCTGGTGAACCTTCGCTGCACTCCCTCAATAGCAAGAAGGTTCTTCCCCAGATTAGGAGACCAAACTGAACACAATTTTCCAGGTGAGGCCTCACCAAGGCACTGTACAACTGTAGTAAGACCTCCCTGCCTCTGTACTCAAATCCTCTCGCTATGAAGGCCAACATACCATTTGCCTTCTTCACCGCCTGCTGTACCTTCATGTCAACTTTCAATGACTGATGTACCACGACCCCCAGGTCTCGTTGCACCTCCCCTTTTCCGAATCTGTCACCATTCAGATAATCTGTCTTTGCGTTTTTTCCACCAGAATGGATAACCTCGCATTTATCCACATTATACTTCCTCTGCCACGCATTTGCCCGCTCGCCCAACCTGTCCAATCACCCTGCATCCTCTTAGCATCCTCCTCACACGCACACCGCCACCCAGCTTAGTGTCGTCTGCAAAGTTGGAGATATTATACGCAATTCCTTCGTCCAAATCATTAATGTGTCCATGGGCTGTGGGAGGGAATTAAATATGTGACTAGAGACCTATGAAGGGGAGAGTGCACGTGTACATTCAATTCCTTCGTCCGAATCATTAATGTGTCCATGGGCTGTGGGAGGGGATTAAATGCATGAATAGAGGCCCACAATCCCTCCCTCCCTGCTCTGGGGGTATTGAGGCCCATACTCCCTCCCTCCCTGCCCTGGGATTTCTGATGCCCACACTCCCTCCCTCACTGCCCTGGGGTACTGAGGCCCACACTCGCTCCCTCCCTGCCCTGGAGGTACTGAGGCCCACACTCGCTCCCTCCCTGCCCTGGAGGTACGGATGCCCACACTCGCTTCCTCCCACCCACGGGATTAAATGCAAAATGATAAATGCAAAAGGGGCGGAGTGTGAAAATGTACTTTTCGAAGTTACACTTTCTGTGCCCTTTTGGAATAAAACTAAATGGAGTCCCGGTTCTCCCAGAAGCCCCTGCATCAGACAACCTGTTTCTGCATAAACATACCGACCTTGACTAATAGCCGACAAATTTAGGAAAGCAGGAGCCATCCGTGTGAGCGAGGGAAGCTTGATTTGAAGCTCCCGAACAGAAAGAATGTCCTGTTAGCTTGGTACTCCTTACTAATAACTGCTGCTAAGCTAAACCTTAGATATACTAGATAAAGGTTTTTGAGATATAGAGTAAAAAAAGGAAGTAATGTTAATTAAATGCGTGAATGACTGCCTATCTATATTTGCCGAGTACAACAGCAGAACTGATGCACATGAGCGAACTACTATTTCTTTGTTTGCTCTCCTGCATAAAGATAATGTGACTGCGTACCGTTGTAGAAGTCTGCACTGAGCATCTGACTGACACAGACTTTTCCTTGCTGCAAGTAAAACTAGTCCAGGGACACCTCCCGGAGCTTTTAGTGTCAGAGTTTCATGTCCTTTGAGTTAATTTGTGAATCGAGTTTGCGACAGGACCTCCAGGACAGGGATGGAGGGAGAGTGGGCCTCAGTACCCCCAGGGCAGGGAGGGAGGGAGTGTGGGACTCAGTGCACCGAGGGCAGGGAGGGAGGGATTGTGGGCCTCACTACCACCAGGGCAGGGAGTGAGTGTGGGCCTCAGTAACCTCAGCAGAGGGAGGGAGTGAGTGTGGAACTCATTACCTCAAGGACAGGTAGGGAGGAAGTGTGGGCCTCAGTGCACGCAGGGCGGGGAGGGATTGGGACTCAGTAACCCCAGGGCAGCGAGAGAGGGAGTGAGTGCGGGCTTCAGTACCTGCAGGAAGGTAGAGAGGGAGTGTGGGCCTCAGTACACCCAGATAGGGAGGGAGTGTGCGCCTAAGTACCGCCAAGGCAGTGAGGGAGGGAGGGAGTGTGGGCCTCAGTACCCGCAGGTCAGGGAGAGAGAGTAGGCCTCAGTGCCCCTGCGCAGTTAGGGAGGGAGTGTGTGACTCAGTACACCCAGATTGGGTGGGAGTGTGGGCCTTATTACCGCCGAGGCCGTGAGGGAGGAAGTGTGGACCTCAGGCCCACCAAAAGAGTGAGGGAGCGTGGCAGTGTGAGCATCAGTACCCCCAGGGCAGGTAGGAAGGGGGTGTAGGGCTCAGTACCCACAGCACAGGGAGGGAGGGAGGGAGTTTGGGCCTCAGTACCCCCAGGACAGGGAGCGAGGCAGTTGGGCCTTAGGACCCCCAGGAAAGGGAGGGAGCGAGGGACTGCGTGCCTCAGTACCCCCAGCACACGGAGGGAGGGAGGGAGTGTGGGCTTCAGTACCGCCAGCATAGGGAGGGAGGGAGCGAGTTGGGCCTCAGGACCACAATGCCAGGGACGGAGAGCGGCTGAGCATCATTACCCCCAGGGCAGTTAGTGAGGGAGTGTGGGATGAAGTTTACCAGTGCAGGGAGGGAGGGAGGGCGTGCAGATCTCAGTAGCCCCAGGGCAGGGTGTGTGGGCCTCACTACCCCTAGGGCAGGGAGGGAGGGATTGTGGGCCTCACTACCCAGAGGGAGGGAGTGTGGGCCTCAGTACACCCACGTTAACGAGGGAGTGAATGTGGCCCTCAGTACCACCAGGGAATGTTGGGAGGGAGTGAGTGTGGGCGTCGGTAACCCTCGGAACGGGACGGAGGAAGTATGGGCATCAGTACCCCCAGAGAGGGAGGGAGTGTGTGCCTCAGGACCCACAGGGAGTGAGTGGGAGTGGGCCTCAGTACGCCCAGTACCACGAGGGAGAGAGGGCGTGTGGTCCTCAGTACCCCCAGGGCAGGGAGGGAGGGAGTATGGGCCTCAGTAACCCCAGGGCAGGGAGGGAGGGAGTGTGGGCCTCAATACCTCCAGGGCATGAAGGGAGGGAGTGTGGGCCTCAGTACCCACAGGCCTGAGTCTGAGAGCGTGTGGGCCTCAGTAACTCCAGGGCAGGGAGAGAGGGAGTGTGGGCCTCAGTACCCCCGGAGCAGTGAGGAGTATGTGTGCGCCTCAGGACCCCAGGGCAGTGAGGAGGGAGTTTGGGCCTCAGGACCCCCAGGGCAGGAAGGGAGTATGGGCCTCAGTACCGCCAGTGTAGGTAGGGAGGGTGTGCGGGCATCAGTACCCACGGGTCTGGGAAGGTGGGAGTGAGGACATCAGTACCCCCAGGGCAAGGAGTGAAGGACGGAGTGTGGGCCTCAGTTCCCCCAGAAAGGGAGGGTGTGTGGATCTCTGTGCCCCCACGGCAGTGAGGGAGGGAATGTAGGCCTCAGTACACCCAGGGAAGGGGGGAGCGATGGACTGTGGGCCTCAGTACCGCCAGGGCAGGAAGGGAGGGAGTGTGGGCCTAAGTACCTCCATGGCAGGGAGGGAATGTGCGCATCCGTATCCCGAGGGCAGGGAGGGGAAGAGGGAGTGTAGGCTTCAGTTTCCCCAGGGCAGGGAGGGAGGGAGAGAGAGTAGTCTCAGTACACCCTGGCAAATTAGGGTCGGAGTGTGGTCCTCAGTTCCTCCAGTGTAGGGAGGGTTGGAGTTTGGGCCTCAGTACCCCCAGGGCAGAGAGGGAGTTAGAGTTGGCGTCAGTCCCCCAGGGCCGGGAGGGAGGGAGTGTGGCCCTCAGTACCGCCAGTGCAGGGAGATAGGGAGTGTGGACATCAGTACCCGGAGAGAGAGAGGGAATGTGGGCCTCAATACCTCCAGGGCATGAAGGGAGGGAGTGTGGGCCTCATAACCCACAGGTCTGAGTCTGAGAGCGTGTCGGCCTCAGTAACCCCAGTGCAGGGAGGGAGGGAGTGTGGGCCTCAATACCTCCAGGGCATGAAGGGAGGGAGTGTGGGCCTCAGTACCCACAGGTCTGAGTCGGAGAGCGTGTGGGCCTCAGTAACTCCAGGGCAGGGAGAGAGGGAGTGTGGGCCTCAGCACCCCCGGAGCAGTGAGGAGTGTGTGTGCGCCTCAGGACCCCCAGGGCAGTGAGAAGGGAGTGTGGGCCTCAGGACCCGCAGGGCAGGAAGGGAGTATGGGCCTCAGTACAGCCAATGTAGGTAGGGAGGGTGTGCGGGCCTCAGTACCCCCGGGTCTGGGAAGGTGGGAGTGAGGGCTTCAGTACCCCCAGGGCAAGGAGTGGAGGACGGAGTGTGGGCCTCAGTTCCCCCAGAAAGGGAGGGTGTGTGGATCTCTGTACCCCCACGGCAGTGAGAGAGGGAATGTAGGCCTCAGTGCACCCAGGGCAGGGAGTGAGGGATGGACTGTGGGCCTCAGTACCGCCAGGGCAGGAAGGGAGGGAGTGTGGGCCTCAGTACCTCCATAGCAGGGAGGGAATGTGCACCTCCGTACGCCGAGGGCAGGGAGGGGAAGAGGGAGTGTAGGCCTCAGTTTCCCCAGGGCAGAGAGGGCGGGAGAGAGAGTAGTCCTCAGTACACCCTGGCAACATAGGGTCGGAGTGTGGGCCTCAGTTTCTCCAGTGTAGGGAGGGTTGGAGTTTGGGCCTCAGTACCCCCAGGGCAGAGAGGGAGTTAGAGTTGGCGTCAGTACCCCCAGGGCAGGGATGGAGGGAGTGTGGCCCTCAGTACCGCCAGTGCAGGGAGGGAGGGAGTGTGGACATCAGTACCCGGAGAGAGGGAGGGAATGTGGGCCTCAGTACCCTCGGAGCAGTGAGGAGGGTGTGTGGGTTCAGTACCTCCAGGGCAGGGAGGGAGTTAGGGCCTCAATGTCTCCAGTTAGGGAGGGAGTGTGTGCCTCAGTACACCCAAGGCAGCGAGAGAGAGAGGGAGTGCTGGCCTCAGTACCCCCAGGGCAGCGAGAGAGGGAGGGCGTGTGGGCCTCAGGAACACAGGGCAGGGTGGCAAGCAGTGTAGGCCTCAGTACCTCGATGGAGGGAGTGTGAGCCTATATACCCCCAGGGCAGGGAGGGAGGGTGTGTGGTCCTCAGTACCCCCAAGGGTATGTTGGGAGGGATTGAGCGAGTGTTTGCCTCAGTACCCGCATGGCAGGGATTGAGGGAGTGTGGGCCAATAAGCCGAGGACAGGGCGGGAGAGAGGGAGTGTGGGCCTCAGTACTCCCAGTGCAGGGAGTGAGGGAGTTTGGGCCTCAGTACTCCAGGTCAGGGAGGGAGGAGTGTGGATCTCAGTACCGCAAGGCCAGGGAGGGAGCTAGTGTGGGACACAATACCCCCAGAGATGGGAGGGAGGGATTGTGAGCCTCAGTACCGCCAGGACAGGGATGGAGGGAGTGTTGGCCTCAGTACCTCATGGCAGGGTGCGAGGGAGGGAGTGTGGGCCATAGTAGCATGAGGGCAAGAAGGGAGGGAGGGGGTGTTGTCTTCCGTACCCCTCGGCCAGAGAGGGAGGGATGGAGTGCGGGCATCAGTGCCCTCAGGGCAGGGATGAAGTGAGTGTGGGATTCAGTACCCACAGGGAAAGGAGGGAGGGAGTGTGGGCCTCAGTAAAAACCAGGGCAGCAAAAGAGGGAGCGAGTGTGGGCCTCAGTACCACCAGGGCTGGGAGGGAGGGTGTGAGGGAGAGCCTCAGGACCTTCAGGGCAGGGAGGGTGTGAGTGCCTCCGTACCTCTAGGGCAGTGAGGGAGTGAGGGCCTCAATACATCCAGGGAGGGAGTGAGGGCATCAATACCTCCAGATAAGGAGGGAGGGAGGGACATTGGGTTCTGTGCCCCCAGGGCATGGATGAAGCATGGTAGAGTGTGCCTCAAAACGCCCACGGCAGGGAGGGAGTGAGTGTGGGCCTCAGCATCCCCAGGGCAGGGAGGGAGGGAGTGTGGGCCTCACTACCCCCAGGGCAGGGTAGCAGGGAGTGTGGGCCTCTATAGCCCCAAGACAGGGTAGCAGGGAGTGTGGGCCTCATTACCCCCTCAGCAGGAAATGAGAGAGTGTGGGCCTCATTACCCCTCTCGGCAGGAAAAGAGGCAGTGTGGGCCTCAGTACCCTCTCAGCAGGAAAGGAGCGAGTGTGGGCCTCAGTGTCCCTCTCGGCAGGAAATGAGAGTGTGTGGGCCTCAGTACCCCCAGGACAGAGAGGGAGGGGCTGTGGGATCAGTACCTCAGGGCAGGAAGAGAGGGAGGGAGTGTGGGACTCAGTACCACCAGAGCAGGAAGAGAGGGAGGGAGTGTGGGCCTCAGTACCACCAGGGCAGGATGGGAGGGAGCGGGTGTTGGCTTCCGTACCCCTCGGCCAGGGAGGGAGGGAGGTAGTGTGGGTTTCAGTAACCAGAGGGCATAGAGTGAGGGAGAGTGGGCCTCAGTACCCTCTGGGCAGGGAGGGAGGGAGTGTGGCCCTCTGTACCCACAGGGCAAGGAGAGAGAGTGGGCCTCAGTTCCCCTGTGCAGGTAGAGAGCGAGTGCGAGCCTCAGTACACCAGGGAGGGAAGGAGGGAGTGTGAGCATCAGTGCTCCCATGGCATGGAGGGAGGGAGAGAGTGTGGCCCTCAGTACCTCCAGGGAAGTGAGGGAGTGAGGGCCTCAATACCTCCAGGGAGGGAGTGAGGGCCTCAGTACCTCCGGAGAAGGACGGAGGGAGAGACTGTGGCCCTCCGTACTCCCAGGGCATGGATGGAGTGTGAGAGTGTGGGCCTCAGTATCCACAGGGCAGGGAGGGAGTGTGGGCCTCAGCACCCCCAGGGCAGGGTAGGAGGGAGTGTGGGCCTCATTACCACCAGAACAGGAAGGGAGTGAGTGTGGTCTTCTGTACCCCCAGGACAGGGAGGGAGTGTGGGCCACAGTACTCCCTCGACAGCAAAGTAGGGAATGTGGGCCTCAGTACCCCCAAGACAGGGAGGGAGAGAGGGAGTGTGGGCCTCCGTACTCCCAGGGCAGGGAGCGACGAATTGTGGGCCTCAGTAACAACAGGGCAGGAAGAGAGGGAGGGAGTGTGGGCTTCACTACCCCGAGGGCAGTGAGGGAGGGAGTGTGTGCCTCAGTACCCCTCTCGGCAGGAAAAGAGAGAGTGTGGGCCTCAGTACCCTCTCGGCAAGAAAGGAGGGAGTGTGGGCCTCAGTATCCCTCTTGGCAGGAAATGAGGGAGTGTGGGCCTCAATACCCTCAGGACAGAGAGGGACGTACTGAGGAACTCAGTAACTCAGGGCAGGAAGAGAGGGAGGAAGTGTGGGCCTCAGTACCCCCAGGAAAGGTAAGGATGAACTGTGGGCCTCAGTACCTCAGGGCAGGGAGCGAGGGATTGTGGGCCTCAGTACCACCAGGGCAGGGAGGTAGGGAGTGTGGGCTTCAGTACCAGCAGGGCAGGAAGAGAGGGAGGGAGTGTGGGCGTCAGTACCACCAGGGCAGGAAGGGAGGGAGGGGATGTTGGCTTCCATACCCCTTGGCCAGGGAGGGAGGGAGATAGTGTGGGTTTCAGTACGCAGAGGGCATAGAGTGAGGGAGTGTGGGCCTCAGTACCTTCAGGGCAGGGAGGGAGGAAGTGTGGCCCTCTGCACCCCCAGGGCGGGGTGAGAGAGTCGGCCGAAGTTCCGCTGTGCAGGTTGGGAGCGAGTGTGAGCCTCAGTACCCCCAGGGAGGGAAGGAGGGAGTCTGAGCCTCAGTTCTCCCAGGGCACAGAGGGAGGGAGAGAGTGTGGGCCTCAGTATCCCCAGGTCAGGGAGGGAGGAGTGGAAGCCTCAGTACCACCGGGGCAGGGAGGAAGGGTGGGCTTGTGGGCCTCAATACTCCAAGGAGAGGGAGGGAGGGTGTGTGTTCCTGAGTGCCATCATGGCATGGAGGGAGGGCGTGTGTGCCTCAGTATCCAGAGGACAGTGAGGAAGGGAGTGAGAGTGGGCCTCAGAACCCCCAGGGCAGGGAGGGAGTGAGTGTCGTCCACAGTACCTCCAGAGAATGAGGGAGGGAGAGACTTTGGTCCTCCGTACTCCCAAGCCATGGATGGAGGGTGAGAGTGTGGTCCTCAGTAACCCCATGGCAGTGAGGGAGTGAGTGTGGGCCTCAGTATCCCCAGGGCAGGGAGGGAGTGTGGTCCTCAGTACCCCAGGATAGGGTAGGAGAGAGTGTGGGCCTCATTACAATCAGGACAGGGAGTGAGTGTGGGATTCTGTAGCACCAGGACAGGGAGGGAGTGTGGGCCTCAGTACCCCCTCGGCAGGAAAGGAGGGAATGTGGGCCTCAGTACACCCAAGACTGGGAGGGAGAGTGGGAGTGTGGGCCTCCGTACTCCCAGGGCAGGGAGCGAAGATTTGTGGGCCTCATTTCCACCAGTGCAGGAAGAGAGGGTGGGAGTGTGGGCCTCAATTCCCCTAGGGCAGGGAGGGAGGGAGTGTGGGCCTCAGTACCGCCAGGGCAGTGAGGGAGGGAGTGTGGGCCTCAGTACCCACAGGGAAGAGAGGGAGTGAGTGTGGACGTCAATAATCCCAGGGCATGGAGGGTTGGAGTGTGGGCCTCAGTACCCGCAGGGAAAGAGGGAGGGAGTGTGGGCATCAGTACCCCCAGGGCAGGGAGGCAAGGAGTGTGGGTCTCAATACCCCCAGGGCAGGGAGGGAGGGAGTTTGAGCCTCAGTACCCCTAGGGCAGGGAGGGAGGGAGTGTGGGCCTCAGTACCAGGAGGGACGGAGTTTGAGCCTCAGTACCCCCAGGGCTCGCAGAGAGGGAGTGAAGGCCTCAGTACCCCCAGGGCAGGAAAGGAGGGAGTGAGAGCCTCAGTACCTCCAGGTAGGGAGGGATGTAGTGTAGGTCTCAGGACCTTCAGGGCAGGGAGTGAGTGTGCACCTCAGTACCACCAGGGCAGTGAGGGACGGAGTGAAGGCCTCAGTACCCCCAGGGCAGGAAAGGAGTGAGTTGCAGACCTCAGTACCTCCAGGGCAGGGAGGTAGTGTGGCCCTCATTACCCCCAGGACTGGGAGAGTGAGTGGGCCTCAGTACACCCAGTGAGGGGGGGAGGGAGTGTGAGCTTCAGTACACCCAGCGAGGGAGGGAGGGAGTGTGGGCCTCAGTACTCCCAGTTCAGGGTGGGGGAATGTGTGGGCCTCAGTACCACATGGCAAGTGAGGGAGGAGTGTGTGCCTCAGTACCCCCAGGTAAGGGAGGGCGGGAGTTTGGGCTGCAATACCCCCAGAGCTGGGACGTTGAGTGTGTGGGCCTCAGTACCACAATGGCAGGGAGGTAGAGAATGCTTGCCTCAGTACCTAAAGGGCACGTAGGGAGTGTGGGCCTCACTACTTCTAGGGCATGGTGTGAAGGAGTGTGGGCCTCAGTACACCCAGGGCAGGGTGGGAGGGAGTGCTGTCCTCAGTACCTCCAGAGCAGGGAGGGAGTGTGGCCCTCAGTACCCGCAGGGCAGGGAGAGAGTGTGGGCCTCAGTACCCCTGTGCAGGTAGGGAGCGAGTGTGAGCCTCAGTACCCCCAGGGAGGGAAGGAGGGAGTGTGAGCCTCAGTACCCCAAGGACGGGCAGTGAGGGAGTGTGGGCCTCAGTACCGCAAGGCCAAAGAGGGAGGGAGTGTGGGCCTCAGTACCCCCAGGGCAGGGAGGGAGGAGTGTGGGCCTCAGTACCACAATGGCATGGAGTGAAGGCGTGTGTGCCACAGTATCCCGAGGATAGAGAGGAAGGGAGTGAGAGTAGGCCTCAGATCACCCAGGGCAGGGAGTGAGTGAGTGTGAGCCTAAGTACCTCCAGGGCAGTGAGGGAGTGAGGGTCTCAGTACCTCCAGAGAAGGAGGGAGGGAGTGACTTTGGGCCTCCGTACCCCCAGGGCACGTGTGGAGGGTGGGAGTGTGGGCCTCAGTACACCCACGGCATGGAGGGAGGGATTGTGGGCCTTACTATCCCAGGGCAGGGTAGGAGGGAGTGTGGGCCTCATTACCGCCAGGACAGGGAGGGAGTGAGTGTGGGCGTCAGTACCCCAGGTCAATGAGGTAGTGTGGGCATCTGTACCCACAAGGCAGGGAGGGAGAGACTGGGTGTGGTCCTCAGTACACCTAGGCCAGGGAGGGCGGGTTGGTGTGAAGGCTTTATTACCCTCAGGGCAGGGAGCAGGGAGTTTGAGCCTCAGTACCAGCAGGGCAGGGAGGAAGGGAGGACGTGAGTGCCTCAGTCCCACCAGGGCAGGGAGTGTGGGCCTCAGTACCCGTAGGTCAGGGAGGGAGGGTGTGCGGGCTTCAGTACCCCCAGGGCATGGAGGGTTGGAGTGTTGGCCTCAGGACACGCAGTGAAAGGAGGGAGGGAGTGTGGGCCTCAGTACCCCCAGGGCAGGGAGGCACGGAGTGTGGGCCTCAGTACCCCCAGGGCAGGGAGGGAGGGAGTGTTGGCCTCATTAAAACAAGGGCAGTGAGGTAGGGATGGGGTGATGGCCACCGTACCCCTAGGCCACAGAGGGAGGGAGGGAGTGCGGGTCTCAGTACCCTCAGGGCCGGGACGGAGTGTGTGTGGGCCTCACTATGCCTAGGGCAGGGAGGGAGGGAGTGTGAGCCTCAGTAGCCCCTGTGCAGGGAGGGAGGGAGTGAGGGAGGGCCGGGCCTCAGAGTGAGAGCCTCAGTACCTCCAGGAAGGGAGAGATGGGGTCTAGGTCTCAGGACCTCCAAGGCAGGGAGTGAGTGTGGGCCTCAGTACCCCCACGGCAGTGAGGGAGGAAGAGTCGGCCTCAGTACCCCTGTGAAGGTAAGGAACGATTGTCTACCAACAGGGCAGGAAAAGAGGGAGTGCAGACCTCAGTACCTCCAGGGCAGGGAGGGAGGGATAGAGTGTGGGCCTTAGTATGCCCAAAGACAAGGAAGGAGGGACTGTGGCCCTCAGTACCTGAGGACAGGGAGGGAGGGAGTGTGGGCCTCAGTACCCCCAGGGCAGGGAGGGATTGAGTGTGGACCTCAGTATCACCAGGGCATGGTGGGTTGGAGTGTGAGCCTCAGTAGCCGCAGGGAAAGAGGGAGGAAGTGTGGGCCACCGTACCCCTAGGGCAGGGAGAGAGGGAGTTTGGGCCTCAGTAACCCTAGGGCATGGAGGGAGGGAGTGTGGGCATCAGTACCCGGAGGGAGGGAGTGTGAGCCTCAGTACCCCCAGGGCTGGGAGGGAGGGAGTGCAGGCCTCAGTACCTCCAGGAAGGGAGGGAGGGAGTGTGGGTGTCAGTACCACCACGGCAGTGAGGGAGTGAGTGCAGGCCTCAGTACCTCCAGGGAGGGAGTGGGGCCCTCAGTACCCCCAGGTCTGGAAGAGTGAGTGGGCCTCAGTACGCCAAGTGAGGGTGGGAGGGAGTGTGGGCCTCAGTACACCCAGTTCTTGGTTGGGGGGAGTGTGGGCCTCAGTACCACAAGGCACGTGAGGGAGGAGTGTCGGCCTCAGTACCCACAGGTCAGGGAGGGAGGGAGTGTGTGCCGCAATACCCCCAGAGCTGGGAGGGAGGGAGTGTGAACCTCAGTACCACCGAGGCACGGAGGAAGGGAGGAATTGTGGGCCTCAATATCCCTAGTACAGGGAGGGAGGTTATGTGGGCTTCAGTACCACAATGGCAGGATGGGAGGGAGTGCTGGCCTTAGTACGTCCAGGGTGGAGAGGGAGTGTGGCCCTCATTACACCCATGGTAGGGAGAGAGGGACTGAGGGCCTCAGTACCACCAGAGCAGGAAGGGAGGGAGGTGGTTTTGGCCTCAGTACCTCAGGGCAGGGAGTGATGGATTGTGGGCCTCAGTACCACCAGAGAAGGAAGGGAGGGAGGTGGTGTTGGCCTCAGTACCACCAGAGCAGGGAGGGAGGAAGTGCTTGCCTCAGTACCTCCAGGGCAGGTAGGGAGTGAGGGCCTCAGTACCCCTAGGGCATGGAGTGAGGGAGTGTGGGCCTCAGTACCACAAGGGCAGGGAGGGAGGGAGGGCTGGCCTCAGTACCTCCAGGGCAGGGAGGGAGTGTGGCCCTCAGTACCCCCAGGGCAGGGAGAGAGAGTGGGCCTCAGTACCCCTAGGGCATGTAGTGAGGGAGTGTGGGCCTCAGTACCCCAAGGGCAGGGAGGGGGGGTGTGTGGGCCTCAGTACGCCTAGGGCAGGGAGGGATGGATAATGAGCCTCAGCAGCCCCTGGTCTGGGAGGGAGGGTGTGAGGGAGGGCGGGGCCTCAGACCTTCAGGGCAGGGAGGGAGTGAGAGCCTCAGTACCTCCCGGAAGAGAGGGATGGAGTCTAGGTCTCAGGACCTCCAGGGCAGGGAGTTAGTGTGGGCCTCAGAAGCCCCATGGCAGTGAGGGAGGGAGAGTGGGCCTCAGTACCCCTGTGCAGGAAAGGAACGAGTGTGTACCTACAATGCAGGAAAGGAGGGAGTGCAAGCCTCAGTACCTCCAGGGCAGGGATAGAGCGTGGGCCTCAGTATGCCCAAAGAGAAGGAAGGAGGGACTGTGGGCCTCAATACCTCAGGGCAGGGAGGGAGGGAGTGTTGGCCTCAGTACCCCCAGGCCAGGGAGGGAGTCAGTGTGGACCTCAGTACCCGCAGGGAAAGAGTAAGGGAGTGTCGGCCTCAGTACCCACAGGCAGTGAGAGAGGGAGTTTGGGCCGCAGTACCCCTAGGCCAGGGACGGACGGAGTGTGGTCCTCAGTACTCGGAGGGAGGGTGTGTGAGCCTCAGCACCCCCAGGGCTCGGAGGGAGGGAGTGAAGCCCTCAGTAACCCCAGGGCAGGAAAGGAGGGAGTGCAGGACTTAGTACCTCCAGGGCAGGGAGGGAGGGAGTGTGGAGTCAGTACCACGAGTGCAGTGAGGGAGGGATTGCAGGCATCAGTACCCCCAGGGCAGGAAAGGAGTGAGGGCAGGCCTCAGTACCTCCAGGGCAGGGAGGGAGGGAGTGCTGGCCTCAGTACCTCCAGAGTAGGGAGGGAGTGTGGGCCTCAGTACCCCTAGGGCATGGAGTGAAGGAGTGTGGGCCTCAGTACCCCAAGGACAGGGAGGGAGGGAGTGCTGGCCTCAGTACCCCCAGGGCAGGGAGAGAAAGTGGGCATCAGTAACCTGTGCAGGTAGGGAGCGAGTGTGAGCCTCAGTACCCCAAGGGAGGGATGGAGGGAGTGTGAGCCTCAGTACTCCCAGGGCAGGGAGGGAGTGAGAGAGTGTGGGCCTCAGTTCCCCAGGGCAGGGAGGGAGTGTGGGCCTCAGTACCCCCAGGGTAGGAGGGAGTGTGGGCCTCATTACCGCCAGGACAGGGAGGGAGTGAGTGTGGGCATCACTACCCCCAGGGCAGGGAGGGAGTGTGGGCCACAGTACCCCCAAGGCAGGGAAGGAGAGAGGGAGTGTGGGCCTCAGTACCTCTAGGCCAGGGAGGGAGTGTTGGAGTGAGGGCTTCAGTACCCTCAGGGCAGGGAGCAGGGAGTTTGAGCCTCAGTACCAGCAGGGCAGGGAGGAAGGTAGGACGTATGTGCCTCAGTACCCCCAGGGCAGGGAGCGTGTGCCTCAGTACCCCCAGGGCATGGAGGGTTGGAGTATGGGCCTCAGGACACGCAGGGAAAGGAGGGAGTGAGTGTGGGCCTCCGTACCCCTTGGCAACGGAGGGAGGGAGGGAGGGATTCCGGGCCTCAGTACACCCAGGGCAGGGAGGCACAGAGTGTGGTCCTCAGCACCCCCAGGGCAGGGAGGGAGGGATTGTTGGGCTCAGTACCACGAGAGCAGGGAGGTAGGGAGGGGGTGATGGCCTCCGTACCCCTCGGCCACAGAGGGAGGGAGGGAGTGCGGACTTCAGTACCCTCCGGGCAGGGACGGGGGGTGTGTGGGCCTCAATACGCCGAGGGCAGGGAGAGAGGGAGTGTGAGCCTCAGTAGCCCCTGGTCTAGGAGGGAGGGTGTGAGGGAGGGCGGGGCCTCAGACCTTCAGGGCAGGGAGGGAGTGAGAGCCTCAGTACCTCCCGGAAGAGAGGGATGGAGTCTAGGTCTCAGGACCTCCAGGGCAGGGAGTTAGTGTGGGCCTCAGAAGCCCCATGGCAGTGAGGGAGGGAGAGTGGGCCTCAGTACCCCTGTGCAGGAAAGGAACGAGTGTGTACCCACAATGCAGGAAAGGAGGGAGTGCAAGCCTCAGTACCTCCAGGGCAGGGATAGAGCGTGGGCCTCAGTATGCCCAAAGACAAGGGAGGAGGGACTGTGGGCCTCAATACCTCAGGGCAGGGAGGGAGGGAGTGTTGGCCTCAGTACCCCCAGGGCAGGGAGGGAGTGAGTGTGGAACTCAGTACCCGCAGGGAAAGAGTAAGGGAGTGTCGGCCTCAGTACCCACAGGGCAGTGAGAGAGGGAGTTTGGGCCGCAGTACCCCAAGGCCAGGGAGGGAGGGAGTGTGGTTCTCAGTACTCGGAGGGAGGGTGTGTGAGCCTCAGCACCCCCAGGGATCGGAGGGAGGGAGTGAAGGCCTCAGTAACCCCAGGGCAGGAAAGAAGGGAGTGCAGGACTTAGTACCTCCAGGGCAGGGAGGGAGGGAGTGTGGAGTCAGTACCACGAGGGCAGTGAGGGAGGGAGTGCAGGCATCAGTTCCCCCAGCGCAGGAAAGGAGTGAGGGCAGGCCTCAGTACCTCCAGGGCAGGGAAGGAGTGGGGCCCTCAGTACCCCCAGGACTGGGAGAGTGAGTGGGCCTCAGTACCCCCAGTGAGCGCGGAGGGTGTGTGAGCCTCAGTACCCTCAGGGCATGGTGGGAGGGACTGAGGGCCTCAGTACCACCAGGGCAGGAAGAGAGGGAGGGAGTGTGGGCCTCAGTACCTCAGGGAAGGGAGCGAGGGATTGTGGGCCTCACTACAACCAGGGTAGGAAGGGAGGGAAGAGGTGTTGGCCTCAGTACCACCAGGCCAGGGAGGGAGGGAGTGCTGGCCACAGTACCTCCAGGGCAGGGAGGGAGTGAGTGTTGGCCTCAGTACCCCCAGGGCAGGGAGGGAGTGTGGCCCTCAGTACCCCCAGGGCAGGGAGAGAGGAGTGTGGGTCTCAGTACCAAAATGGCATGGAAGGAGGGCGAGTTTGCCTCAGTACCCCGAGGACAGGGTGGAAGGGAGTGAGAGTACTCCTCAGAACACCCAGGGCAGGGAGGGAGTGAGTGTGGGCCTAAGTACCTCCAGGGCAGTGAGGGAGGGAGGGCCTCAGTACCTCCAGTGAAAGAGGGAGGGAGTGACTTTGGGCCTCCTTACCCCCAGGGCATGGATGGAGATTGGGAGTGTGGGCCTCAGTACCTCCACGGGAGGGAGGGAGGGATTGTGGGCATCAATATCCCAGGGCAGGGTAGGAGGGAGTGTGGGCCTCATTACCGCCAGGACAGGGAGCAGGGACTTTGAGCCTCAGTACCAGCAGGGCAGGGAGAAAGGGAGGACGTGTGTGCCTCAGTACCCCCAGAGCAGGGTGTGGGCCTCAGTACCAGTAGGGCAGGGAGGCAGGGAGCGTGGGCTTCAGTACCCCCAGGGCATGGAGCGTTGGAGTGTGGGCCTCAGAACATGCAGGGAAAGGAGGGAGGGAGTGTGGACCTCAGTACCCCTAGGGCTGGGAGGGAGGGAGGGGGTGTTGGCCCCCGTACCCCTTGGCCACGGAGGGAGGGAGAGAGGGAGGGAGTCCGGGCCTCAGTACACCAAGGGAAGGGAGGCATGGAGTGTGGGCCTCAGTACCCGCAGGGCAGGGATGGAGGGAGTATTGGCCTCAGTACCACAAAGGTATGGAGGTAGGGAGGGGGTGATGGCCTCCGTATCCTTAGGCCACAGAGGGACGGAAGGCGTGCGGGCCTCAGTACCCTCAGGGCAGGGATGGATGGAATGTGGGACTCAATACCTCTAGGGTAGGGAGGAAGGGAGTGTGAGACTCAGTAGCCCATGCGCTGGGAGGGTGGGAGTGAGGGAGGGCCGGGCCTCAGACCTTCAGGGCAGGGAGAGAGTGAGAGCCTCAGTACCTCCAGGAAGGGAGGGATGGAGTGTAGGTCTCTGGACCTCCAGGGCAGGGTGTGAGTGTGGGCCTCAGTACACCCACGGCAGTGAGGGAGGGAGAGTGGGCCTCAGTACCCCTGTGCAGGTAAGGAACGAGTGTGTACCCACAGGGCAGGAAAGGAGGGAGTGCAGGCCTCAGGACCTCTAGGGCACGGAGGTAGTGTGGGCCTCAGTACCCCCAGAGCAGTGAGGGAGGGATAGAGTCTGGGCCTCAGTATGCCCAAAGCCAAGGAAGGAGGGACTGTGGGCCGCAGTACATCAGGGTACGGAGGGAGGGAGTGTGGGCCTCAGTACCCCCAGGGCAGGGAGTGAGTGAGTGTGGACCTCAGCACCCCCAGGGCATGGAGGGTTGGAGTGAGGGCCTCAGTACCCGAAGGGAAAGAGGGAGGGAGTGTGGGCCTCAGTACCCCCAGGGCAGTGAGGGAGGGAGTTTGGGCCTCAGTACCCCTTGGACAAGGAGGGAAGGAGTGCGGGCCTCAGTACCAGGAGGGAGGGAGTGTGAGTCTCAGTACACACAAGGCTGGGAGGGAGGGAGTGAAGGCCTCAGTACCCCCAGGGCAGGAAAGAAGCGAGTGCAGGACTCAGTACCTCCAGGAAGGGAGGGTGGGAGTGAGGGTCTCAGTACCACCAGGGCAGTGAGGGAGGGAGTGAAGGCCTCAGTACCCCCACGGCAGGAAAGGAGGGAGGGCAGGCCTCAGTACCTCCAGGGCAGGGAGAGTGTGGGGCACTCAGTACCCCCAGGACTGGGAGAGTGAGTGGGCCTCAGTACCCCCAGTGAGGGGGAAGGGAGTATGAGCCTCAGTACCCCCATGGAGGGAGAGAGGGGGTGTGGGCACCAGTACTCCCAGTTCAGGGAGCGGGGGGAGTGTGGATCTCAGTACCACAAGGCCAGGGAGGGAGGGAGTGTGGGCCGCAATATCCCCAGAGCTGGGAATGAGGGAGTGTGAGACTCAGTACCACCGAGGCATGGAGGAAGGGAGGTCTTGTGGGCCTCAGTACCCCTAGTACAGGGAGGGAGGGTGTGCAGGCCTCAGTACAACTATTGCAGGGAGGGTGGGAGTGCTGGCTTCATTACATCCAGGGCAGGGAGGGAGTGTGGCCCTCAGTACCCCTAGAGTATGGAGTGAGGGTGTGTGGGCCTCAGTACCCACAGGGCAGGGAGGGAGAGAGTGTTGACCTCAGTACGTCCGGGGCAGGGAGGGAGTGAGTGAGGGCCTCAGTACCACCAGGGCAGGAAGGGAGGGAGTGGATGTTGGCCTCAGTACCACCAGGGCAGGGAGGGAGGGAGTGCTGGCCTCAGTACCTCCAGGGCAGGGAGGGAGTGTGTCCCTCAGTACCCCAGGGCAGGGAGAGAGAACGTGTGTGCCTCAGCACCCCGAGAACAAAGAGGAAAGGAGTGAGAGTAGGCCTCAGAATCCCCAGGGCAGGGAGGAAGTGAGTGTGGGCCTCAGTACCTCCAGGGCAGTGAGGGAGTGAGGGCCTCAGTACCTCAAGAGAAGGATGAAGGGAGTGACTTTGGGCCTCCGTACCCCCAGGGCATGGATGGAGGGTGGGAGTGTGGGCCTCAGTACCCCCAGTGCAGGGAGGGAATGTGGGTCTCAGTACCCATCTCGGCAGGAAAGGTGGGAGTGTGGATTTTAGTACCCCCAAGGCAGGGAGGGAGAGAGTGAGTGTGGGCCACAGTCTCCCTAGGCCAGGGAGGGAAAGTTGGAGTGCGGGCCTCAGTACCCTCAGGGCAGGGAGGGAGGGAGTTTGAGCCTCAGTACCAGCAGTGCAGTGAGGAAGGGAGGACGTGTGTGCCTCAGTACCCCCAGGGCAGGGAGGGAGGTAGTGTGGGCCTCTGTACCCCCAGGGCAGGGAGGGATGAAGTGTGGGCTTCAGTACCCCCAGGGCATGGAGGGTTGTAGTGTGGGCCTCAGGCCACGCAGTGAAAGGCGGGAGGGAGTGTGGGCCTCAGTACCCCAAGGGTAGGGAGGGAGGGAGTGTTGGCCTCTGTACCCCTTGGCCACGGAGGGAGGGAGGGAGGCATGGGGTTTGGGCCTCAGTAACCCCAGGGCAGGAAGGGAGGAGTGTGGGCCTCAGTACCACCATGGCAGGGAGCGAGGCCGTGTGTGCCTCAGTACCCAGAGGACAGAGAGGAAGGGAGTGAGAGTGGGCCTCTGAACCCCCAGGGCAGGGAGGGTGAAAGTGTGAGCCTCAGAACCCCTAGGGCAGGGAGGGAGAGAGTGTGGACCTCAGTACCTCCAGGGTAGTGAGGGAGTGAGGGCCTCAGTATCTCCAAAGAAGGAGGGAGGTAGTGACTTTGGGCCTCTGTACCCCCACGGCAAGAATGGAGGGTGGGAGTGTGGGCTTCAGTACCCCCACGGAATGGGAGGGAGGGATTGTGGGCCTCAGTACCCTGAAATCAGGGAGGGAGGGAGTGTGTGCCTCAGTACCCCGAGGTCAGGGAGCGAGTGTAGGCCTCCGTACCCCCAGGACAGGGAGGGAGTGTGGGCCTCACTACCCCCAGGGAAGTGAGGGAGGGAGTGTGGGCCTCAGTACCCCCAGGGCTGTGAGGGAGGGAGTTTGGTCCTCAGTACCCCCAGGGCAGCGAGAGGCGGAGGGAGGGTGGGTCTCAGCACCCCGAGGGCAGAGTGAGACTGGGTGTGGGCCTCAGTACGCCAATGGCAGTGAGGGAGGGAGTGTTGGCCTCAGGACCCCGAGGGCAGGGAGGGAGGGATTGTGGGACTCACTGCCCCAGGGCAGGGGAGGACGGAGTGTGCGACTCATTACTGCCAGGATAGGGAGGGAGTGAGTGTGGGCCTCAGTACCCCCAGCGCATTGACTGAGTGTGGGCCTCAGTATCCGCTAGGCAGGAAAGGAGGGTGTGTGGGCCTCAGTACCCCTCTCGGCAAGAAAGGAGGGAGTGTGGGTCTTAGTAACCCCAAGGCAGGGAATGAGAGAGGGAGTGTGGGCCTCAGTACACCTAGGCCAGGGAGGGAATGTTGGAGTGAGGGCCTCAGTAACCTCAGGGCGAGGAGCAGGGAGTTTGAGCCTCAGTACCAGCAGGGCAGGGAGGAAGGTAGGACGTGTGTGCCTCAATAACCCCAGGGCAGGGAATGTGGGCCTCAGTACCACTAGGGCAGGGAGGCAGGGAGTGTGGGCTTCAGTACCCTCAGGGCATGGAGGGTTGGAGTGTGGGCCTCAGGACACGCAGGGAAAGGAGGGAGCGATTGTGGGCCTCAGTACCCTCAGGGCTGGGAGGAAGGGAGGGGGTGTTGGCCTCCATATCCCTTGGCCACGGAGGGAGGGAGAGAGGGGTGGAGTCCGGGCCTCAGTACACCAAGGGCAGGGAGGCATGGAGTGTGGGCCTCAGTACCCCTAGGGCATGGAGTGATGGAGTGTGGTCCTCAGTACCAACATGGCAGGGAGAGAGTGCGAGTTTGCCTCAGTAACCCGAGGACAAAAAGGGAGGGAGTGAGAGTAGGCCTCAGAATCCCCAAGGCAGGGCGGAAGTGATTGTGGGCGTCAGTACCTCCAGAGAAGGAGGGAGGGAGTTACTTTGGGCCTCCGTACCCCCAGGGCATGGATGGAGGGTGGGAGTGTGGGCCTCAGTACCCCCACGGCAGGGAGGAAGGGATTGTGTTCCTCACTACCCCAGGGCAGGGTAGGAGGGAGTGTGGGCCTCATTACCGCCAGGACAGGGAGGGAGTGAGTGTGGGCCTCAGCAGCCCCGGGGCAGGGAGGGAGTGTGGACCTCAGTAGCCCCTCGGCAGGAAAGGTGGGAGTGTGGATCTTAGTACCCCCAAGGCAGGGAGAGAGAGAGGCAGTGTGGGCCTCAGTACCCCGAGGCCAAGAAGGGAGGGTTGGAGTGCGGGCCTCAGTACCCTCAGGGCAGGAAGGGAGGGAGTTTGAGCCACAGTACCAGCAGGGCAGTGAGGAAAGGAGGACGTGTGTGCCTCAGTACCCCCAGGGCAGGGAGGGAGGGATTGTGGGCCTCAGTACCCCAGGGCAGGGAGGGAGGGAGGGAGTGTTGACCTCCGTACCCCTTGGCCACGGAGGGAGGGAGGGAGTGAGTTACTCCTGGCCTCAGTACAACTAGGGCAGGGAGACATGGAGTTTGGGCCTCAGTACCCCCAGGGCAGGGAGGGAGGCAGTGTGGGCCTCAGTAACCCCAGGGTAGGGAGGGAGGAGTGTGGGCCTCAGTGCCACCATGGCAGGGAGCGAGGGCGTGTGTGCCTCAGTATCCCGAGGCCAGAGAGGAAGGGATTGAGAGTGGGCCTCTGAACCCCCATGGCAGGGAGGGAGACAGTATGGCCTCAGTACCTCCAGGGCAATGAGGAAGTGAGGGCCTCAGTACCTCCAGAGAAGGAGGGAGGGAGTGACTTTGGGCCTCCGTACCCCAAGGGCATCGATGGAGTGTGGGAGTGTGGGACTCAGTACCCCCACGGCAGGGAGGGAGGGATTGTGGGCCTCATTACAGCCAGGACAGGGAGGGAGCGAGTCGGTTTGGGCGTCAGTACCCCCACGGCAGTGAGTGAGGGAGTGACGGCCTCAGTAGCCCCAGGGCAGGAAAGGAGGGAGTACAGGCCTCAGTACCTCCAGGGCAGGGAGGGAGTGTGGCCCTCAGTACCCCCAGGAGGAAGAGAGAGTGGGCCTCAGTACCCCTGTGAAGGTAAGGAACGTGTGTGAGACTCAGTACACCTAGGGAGGCGGGGAGGGAGTGTGAGCCTCAGTACTCCCAGGGCACGGAAGGAGGGAGAGAGTGTGGGCCTCAATATGCCCAAAGACAAGGAAGGAGAGAGTGTGGGCCTCAGTACCCCCAGGGTAGTGAGTGAGTGAGTTTGGGCCTTAGAACCTCAGGTCAGGGAGGGGGAGAGTGTGGGCCTCAGTACTCCCAGGTCAGTGGGAGACGGAATGTGGGCCTCAGTAACCTCAGGGCAGGGAAGCTGGGAGTGTGGGCCTCAGTATCCCCAGGGCATGAAGTGTTGGAGTGTGGGCCTCAGGACCCGCAGGGAAAGGAGGGAGGGAGTGTGGGCCTCAGTGCCCCCATGGCAGTGAGGGAGGGAGGGGGTGTTGGCCTCCGTAACCATAGGCCAAGGAGGGAGGGAGGGAGTGCGGGCCTCAGTAACCTCACGGCAGGGAGGGAGGGAGTTTGGGCATTAGTACCCGGAGGGAGGGAGTGTGAGCCTCAGTAACCACAGGGCTGGTAGGAAGGGAGTGAGAAAGGGAAGGCCTCAGGACCTTCAGGGCAGGGAGGGAGTGATGGCCTTAGTACCTCCAGGAAGGGAGGGAGGGAGTGTGGGTCTCAGGACCTCCAGGGCAGAGAGTGATTGTGGGCCTCAGTACCCCCACGCCAATGAGGGAGTGAGTGAGGGCCTCAGCACCCTCAGGGCAGGAAAGGAGGGAGTGCAGGCCTCAGTGCCTCCAAGGCAGGGAGGGAGTGCGGCCCTCATTACCCCCAAGACAGGGAGAGAGAGCGGGCCTCAGTACCCCTGTGCAGGTAAGGAACGAGTGTGAGCCTCAGTACCCCCAGGGAGGGAGGAAGGGAATGTGAGCCTCAGTAACCCCAGAGCAGGGAGGGAGGGAGAGAATGTGAGCCTCAGTTCTCTCAGGGCAGGGAGTGAGGGAGTTTGGGGCTCAGGACTCCATGTCAGGGAGTCGGGGAGTGTGGGCCTCAGTACCACAAGGCCAGGGAAGGAAGGAGTGTGGTCCGCAATACCCCCAGAGCTGGTGGGAGGGATTGTGAGCCTCAGTACCACCGAGGCAGGGAGGAAGGGAGGGCTTGTGGGCCTCAATACCCCGAGGACGGGGAGAGAGGGTGTGTGTGCCTCAGTACCTCCAGGGAGGGAGTGAGGGCCTCAGTTTCTCCAGAAAAGGAGGGTGGGAGGGACTTTGGCCCTCCGTACCCACAGGGCAGGGATGGAGGATGGAAGTGTGGGCCTCAGTACCTCCAGGGCAGGGAAGGAGTGAGTGTGGTCATCAGTACCCCAGGGCAGGGAGGGAGTGAGTGTGGACCTCAGTACCCCCAGGGCAGGGAGGGAGTGTCGGCCTTAGTACCCCCTCGGCAGGAAAGGAGGGAGTATGGGCCTCATTACCACCAGGACAGGGAGGGAGTGAGTGTAGGCCTCAGTACCACCTCGGCAGGAAAGGAGGGAATGTGGGCCTCAGTACCCCCAAGGCAGGTAGGGAGAGAGGGAGTGTGGGCCTCAGTACCCGCAGGGCAAGGAGGAAGGGAGAACGTGTGTGCCTCAGTAGCCCCAGGGAAGGGAGTGTGGGTCTCAGTACCCCAAGGGCATGGAGTGAGGGAGTGGGGGTCTCAGTACCCCCAGGGCAGGGAGAGAGAGTGGGTCTGATTACCTCTGTGCAGGTAGGGAGCGAGTGTGAGCCTCAATACCCACAAGGAGGGAGGGAGTGAGTTTGAGCCTCAGTACTCCCAGGGCAGGGAGGGTGGGAGATAGTGTGGGCCTCAGTATGCCCAAGAAAAGGAAGAAGGGAATGTGGGCCTCAGTACTCCCAGGGCAGGGAGTGAGGGAGTTTGGACCTCAGTATGCCAAGGGCAGGGAGGCAGCGAGTTTGGGCCTCAGGACCTTCAGGGCAGGGAGGGAGTGAGTGCCTCAGTACCTCCAGGAAAGGAGGGAGGGAGTGTGGGTCTCAGGACCTCCAGGACAGGGAGGGCATTTGGGACTCAATACCCCTAGGACAGGGAAGGAGGGCGTGTCTGCCTCAAGACCCCGAGGACAGAGAGGAAGGGAGTGAGAGCGGGCCACAGGACCCGCAGGGCAGGGAGGGACTGAATGTGGGCCTCAGTACCTCCAGGGCAGTGAGGGAGTGAGGGCCTCAATACCTCCAGGGAGGGAGGGAGGTCCTCAGTACCTCCAGAAACGGAGGGAGGGAGGGACTTTGGGCCTCCGTACTCCCAGGGCAGGGATGGAAGCTGGGAGTGTGGGCCTCAGTACCACCAGGGCAGGGAGGGAGTGAGTGTGGGCCTCAGTACCCTGAGAGCTGGGTGGGAGGGACTGTGTAACCAGTACACCGAGGACAGGGATGGAGTGTAAGCCTCCGTACATCCAGGGCAGGGAGGGAGTGAGTGCCTCAGTACCCCGAGGGCAGGGAGGGGGGGTGTGTGGGCCTCAGTACCCCCAGGGCAAGGGGGAGGGAATGTAGGCCTCAGTACCACCAGGGCAGGCAGGGAGGAAGTGCATGTGTGCCTCAGTGCCCCCTTGGCAGTGAGGGATGGAGTGTAGGCCTCATACCCCCTTGGCAGTGAGGGAGGGAGTGTGGGCCTCAGTACCCCCAGGGGAGTGAGGGAGGGAATGTGGGCCTCAGTACCCCCAGGGCAGTGAGGAAGGGAGTGTGATCCTCAGTACCCCCAGGGCAGCGAGGAAGGGAGTGTGGGCCTCAGTGCCCCCAGGGCAACGAGAGACGGAGGGAGTGTGGGCCTCAGTACACCGAGGACAGAGTTGGATAGAGTGTGGGCCTCAGTACACCCAGATAGTGATGAAGTGTGCGCCTCAGTACTTCAATGGAAGTGAGGGAGGGAGTGTGATCCTCAGGACACCGAGGGAACGGAAGGAGGAAGGGAGTTTGGACCTCAGTACCCACAAAGGCAGGGAGAGAGAGTAGGCCTCAGTCCCCCTGCGCAGGTAGTGAGGGAGTGTGGTCCTCAGTACCTCCAATACAGGGAGGTAGGGAGTGTGGGCCTCTGGAACCCCACTTCAGGGAGGGAGTGTGTATGGGCCTCAGGACCCCGAGGGCAGGAAGGGAGGGAGGGTGTGTGGGCCTCAGTACCTCCAGGGAAGCGAGGTAGGGAGTGTGGGCCTCAGGACCACCGGGAGGTGAGTGAGTGAGTGTGGGCCTCAGTACCCCCACGGCAGGGAGGGAGGCAGTGTGGGACTCATTACACACAGGGCAGGAAGGGAGGGAGTGAGTTTTGTCCTGAGGACCCTCAAGGCATGGAGGGTTATCCTCCGTAACCGCAGATGAGGAGGGCCTGTGCCCCTCTGGACCCCCAGGGAGGGAGAGAGGGAGTGTGGGCCTTACTACCCCCAGGGCAGAGAGGGAGGGAGTGTGGGACTCAGTACCCCCTGGAAGGGAGTGAGAGTGGGCCTCCGTACCCTCAGTGCCGCGAGGGGGGGAGGGAATGTGAGCCTCATTACCCCCAGGTCAGAGTGTGAATGAGTGTGGGCCTCAGTACTTGCAGGGCAGGGAGGGAGGGCATATATGCCTCAGTTCCCCAGGGCAGGGAGGATGGGTGTCTGGGCCTCAGCACCGAGAGGAAGGTAGTGTTAGCCACTGTACCCCCAGGGCAGGAAGGGAGTGATGGCCTCCGTACCACAAAGGGCAGAAAGGGAGGGAGGATCTGTGGGCCACAGTACCTATAGGGCAGGGAGGGCCGGAGTGAGGACCTCAGTACCCCCAGATGGGGAGGGAGTATGTGCCTCAGGACCCCCGGGGCAGGGACGGACGGAGAGCATGTGAGCCTCAGGTCACCCACGGCAGGGAGAGAGATTGGGCCTCAGTACCCCTGGCCAGCTAGGGAGGGAGTTTGGGCCTCAGTACTCCAGGTCAGGGAGGGACAGAGGGAGATGGGCCTCAATACATCCAGGTCAGGGAGGGTGGGAGTGTGAGCCTCACTACCCCCAGGGAATGGAGGGAGGGAGTGTTGGCCACAGTACCCACAGGTTTGAGTGTGAGGGTGTGTGGGCCTCAGTGCCTCCAGGGCTGGGAGAGAGGGAGTGTGGGCCTCAGTATCAACCAGGGCGGGAGAGAGGGAGTTGGGCCTCAGTATCATCAGGGCGGGAGAGATGGTGTGTGGGCCTCAGTACCCCCGGAGCAGTGAGGAGAGTTCGTGGGCATCACTACCCCGAGGAAGGGAGGGAGGGAGTGAATGTGGGATAGTACCCCTAGGGCAGGGAGGGAGTGTGGGCCTCAGTACCCCCACGGCAGTGACGGAGGGAGTGTGGGTCTCAGGACACCCAGAGCAGGAAGGGAGTTTGGGCCTCAGTATCTCCAGTGTAGTTAGGGAAGGTGTGCGGGCCTCAGTACCCCAACGGCATAGAAAGTGGGAGTGAGGGCCTCAGTACCCTGAGTACTCGGAGGGAGTGAGTGAGAGTGGGCCTCAGGATCCGAAGGGCAGGGAGGCAGTGAGTGTGGGCCTCAGTACCTCCAGGCCAGGGAGGGAGTGTGGGCCTCCATCCCTCCAGGGCATGGAGGGAGGCAGGCAGTGTTGGCCTCAGTACCCCCAGGGTAGGGATGGAGGGAGGGCGTGTGAGCCTAAGGACCCCCAGGCCAGGGAGGAGGGAGTGAGTGCGTCCCTCAGGACGCCCAGAGTAGCGAAGGAGAGCGTGTGAGCCTCTGTACCCACAGATAGGGATGGAGTCTGGGCGTCAGTACCCGCAGGGCTGGGAATGAGGGAGTGTTGGCCGCAGTTTTGTCCCGGGCAGGGAGGGAGCGTGTGTGAGCCTCAGTGCCACCAGGGCAGAGAGGAAGGAAGGGCGTGTCGGCCTCAGTACCCGGAGGGAGGGAGTGTGAGCCTCATGACCCCAAGAGCAGAGTGGATGGGAGTGACGGCCTCAGTACCCCAAGGACACTGCGGGAGTGAGTGAGACTGTGCCTCAGGATCCTAAGGGAAGGGAGGCAGTGTGTGTGGACCTCAGTACCTCCAGGACAGGGAGGAAGTTAGGGCCTCAGTACCTTCAGGGAGGGATGGAGGGAGTGAGGACCTCAGTACCCCCAGTTAGGGAGCGAGTGTGTGCCTCAGTAACCCCAGGGCAGCGAGAGAGTGAGGGAGTGCGGAGCTCAGTACACCCAGATAGGGAGGAATATGTGCCTCAGTAGCCCCAAGGCAGTGAGGCAGGGAGTATGGGCCTCAGGACCCCCAGGGCATGGAGGGAGGGCGTATGGGCCTCAGGTCCCCCAGGGCAGGGAGGCAAGGAGTGTGGGCCTCAGTACCCCGAGGGAGTGAGTGTGAGCCTATGTACCCCCAGGGCAGGGGGGGAGGGCGTGTGGTCCTCAGTACCGCCAAGGGCAGGTTGGGAGGGAGTGAGAAGTGTTTGCCTCAATACTCGCAGGGCAGGGATTGAGGGAGTGTGGGCCTCAATAACCCCTGTGCAGGTCTGGAGCGAGTGTGGGCCTCAGTACCCCGAGGACAGGGAGGGAGAGACGGAGTGCGGGCCTCAGAACGCCCAAGACAAGGAAGGAGGGAGTGTGGGCCTCAGTACCCGAGGACAGGGAGGGAGTGAGGGAGTTTGGGCCTCAGTACCCCAGGTCAAGGAGGGAGGAGTTTGGTACTCAATACCCCCAGGTCAGGGAGGGAGGAGTGTGGACCTCAGTACCACAAGGCGAGGGAGGGAGGGAGTGTGGGCCGCAATACCTCCAGAGTTTGAAGGGAGGCAGTGTGAGCCTCAGTACTGCCAGGACAGGGAGGGAGTGTGGGCCTCAGTACCTCAGGGCAGGGAGCGAGGGTGACTTTAATATGCACATAGATTGGGCAGCCAAACTGGAAGCAATGCGGTGCAGGATGATTTCCTGGAGTGCATAAGGGATGGTTTTCTCGACCAATATGTCGAGGAACCAACTCGGGGGGAGGCCATCTTAGACTGGGTGTTGTGTAATGAGAGAGGATTAATTAGCAATCTCATTGTGCGAGGCCCCTTGGGGAAGAGTGACCATAATATGGTGGAATTCTGCATTAGGATGGAGAATGAAACAGTTATTTCAGAGGCCATGTTCCAGAACTTAAAGAAGGGTAACTTTGAAGGTATGAGGCGTGAATTGGCTAGGATAGTTTGGCGAATGATCCTTAACGGGTTGACTGTGGATGTGCAATGGCAGACATTTAGACACCGGATGGATGAACTACAACAATTGTACATTCCTGTCTGGCGTAAAATTAAAAAAGGGAAGTTGCCTCAACCGTGGCTATCAAGGGAAATCAGGGATAGTATTGAAGCCAAGGAAGTGGCATACAAATTGGCCAAAAAAGCAGCGAACCCGGGGACTGGGAGGAATTTAGAACTCAGCAGAGGAGGACAAAGGATTTGATTAGGGCAGGGAAAATGTAGTACGAGAAGAAGCTTGCTGGGAACATTAAGGCGGATAGCAAAAGTTTCGACAGATATGTAAAGAGAATAAGGTCAGTAAAGACAAACTTAGGTCCCCTACAGTCACAATCACGGGAAGTCAAAACGGGGAACAAAGAAATGGCAGACCAATTGAACAAGTACTTTGGTTCGGTATTCACTAAGGAGGACACAAACAACCTCAAGGATATAAAAGGTGTCAGAGGGTCTAGTAAGGTGGAGGAACTGAGGGAAATCCTTATTAGTCGGGAAATGGTGTTGGGGAAATTGATGGGATTGAATGCCGATCAATCCCCAGGGCCTGATGGACTGCATCCCAGAGTACTTAAGGAGGTAGCCTTGGAAATAGCGGATGCATTGACAGTCATTTCCCAACATTCCATTGACCCTGGATCAGTTCCTATCGAGTGGACTGTAGCCAATGCAACCCCACTTTTTAAAAAAGGAGGGAGAGAGAAAACAACGAATTATAGACCGGTCAGCCTGACCTCAGTAGTGGGTAAAATGCTGGAATCAATTATTAAGGATGTGATAGCGGCGCATTTGGAAAACGGTGACATGATAGGTCCAAGTCAGCATGGATTTGTGAAAGGGACATCATGCTTGAAAATCCTTCTGGAATTTTTTGAGGATGTTTCCAGTAGTGTGGACAAGGGAGAACCAGTTGATGTGCTTTATTTGGACATTCAGAAGGCTTTCGACAAGGTCCCACACAAGAGCTTAATGTGCAAACTTAAAGCACATGGGATTGGTGGTAGTGTGATGACGTGGATTGAGAACTGGTTGGCAGATAGGAAGCAAAGAGTAGGAGTAAATGGGTACTTTTCATAATGGCAGGCAGTGACTAGTGGGGTACCGCAAGGTTCTGTTCTGGGGCCCCAGCTGTTTACATTGTGCATTAATGATTTGAAGATGGAATTAAAGTAGTATCTCCAAATCTGCGGATGACACTAAGTTGGGTGGCAGTGTCAGCTGCGACGAGGATACTATAAGGCTGCAGAGAGACTTGGATAGGTTAGGTGAGTGGGCAAATGCATGGCAGATGAAGTATAATGTGGATAAATGTGAGTTTATCCACTTTGATGGTAAAAACAGAGAGACAGACTGTTGTAGGATGTAGGCTCCTTTAGAATATACCAGAATACTAGGCATTAGGCACCTGCTAGATATATCTAAACGCATATCAGTTTAAAGTGGCCACACATAAAATGGCTGCCCAGGCATGATGGGAAATCAGGTAGACAAGCTGTGAACTGGTGAATGTTCAATGACCGAGCAATAACCCTGTGAGGCCCACTATAGGAATGCCTTGGATGCAGGATAAGAATAATGAGGAGAGAACCCATCTCCCGTATTCAAGGCCATAAACCAATTAATTCCCCAGGAAGAAAGAGATAAGAAAACCCATCTCCTGTAAACAAGGTTATAAACCAATTATTTCTCCAAGAAGAAAGAACTAGTGAGAGAACCTATATCAATCAGCCCAAGCTGACAAGAGACGAACACATGGTTCCTGAGACATAAGGCCAATTCTATTGGGTTAAAAGAACCTATATATAATCTATAATCGTTGTGATTGGCTTGTGTCCAGCCGTGATGGGCTGTGTAACTGTAGTAAACTGTTTGTAACTGTCGTGAAACATATAAAAGTGAATGTAACCCTTTGTTCTGTGGAGGGAAGCCTGGACTCAGCCTTGTGATTTTCTCCCCGCTAAGCGTAATAAAGGCCGCGTCAGCATTGGAACCGACTCTGAGTGTTGAGTGATTCTTCTGAGAAAACACTAACGCTAACAATGGCGTAGTCGACGGGATTTCCCGGAGTCGCTGGACGCCCTTGGAAAAACCCGGGTGAGTATAAAAAAAAACGATTTTTAAGTATAAAGGGTGCGGAAGGTGGAAGCTGGTTGATCGACATGAGGAGACGGTCTAATATCGCAAACGCCTAGCCTGAGACTGAATTAAGAGGACTGTTGTCCCACGTGACGGCCAGGAACCAAGTAGGCGTAGGGAACACACTTAGACCGTGGGATCGTGATACCGAGAGACATCTTCCGGACCCAGTAGTGTAATTTGAAATACCCCGGGGTAGAACCAAGCGGTGTACAGCGGCTAATGGAATCCAAACCTTTGAAAAGGGTCGGACCAACGGGCCGAGCGGTGTTAATTAGTCGTTAAGGATACGTAGAGCACTGCGGGAATTGCTTAAAGGCTTTTTTAAGAATTGTATAAGTTTGTGTAACAGCAGAACTTGTGACCTGACAGTAGCCAAGCGACAGTTTACTACAAGTCGCGCTAGAAAGAAAGCGGACCTCTGAGTGTAGATTCCTAACGGTACTAGTCCTACCCAGGAATGGCCATGAAAACAAGTAAACTCGAGTGGGGATCAGAAGGGTCGCTTACCCGCCACCTGGCGGAAAAACAAAAGAAGCTAATTGAAAAAATGATTGAAGCAGGGTGTAATCCTCAGGAACTATTAATGTGAGGAATTATTTCAATAAAACTACGAATTCCCTGAAAGGTCATGGATCCAAAAATAGAGCCGGCCAAAACAAGAAGAGAGACTGTTGTAAATGTCTGATCATTGAGTGAGAAGTGTCTGTGTGATTTTTGTCTGCAGAATGAATTTTTTTATGTTTTCATGTTCCGAAAGCCTGGTTGGAAGAGGAATGCAAGTGTCTGTTTATTTTAGAAACAGAGTGAAAGTCTTTTTTTTAACCCTTTGTAATGTTGTCCTGTATGTGGGAAGTTTTAAGACATTTAAGTTAGAAACGCAGGTGTGGATTTATTCGGATGATAAGTTACGGAGCTAGGAAAATAAGCAAATAAAGGATAGGTTTGTTGAGCAAAAGATTTATTTGACACGCTCACTTACTTGCCAAAAGAAAACATGCAATGAGTGATTGGGTTGAAAGACATAAATTTAGACTCGGAATGAGATAAAGAATGCTTTAAAAAAAAGAGCTTCTCGCAAAAAAAAAAGTTTTAAATAAAGATTGAAATCACAAAGTTTGAATTGGGATTTTGAGATATTCAGAGAAGGCACAGAAAATACTGAGGTGGATTCAAAAAAAAAATTAATAAATTAAATCTGATCAGGTCAAACTTCGGGGCGAGTGGCGAGCTATCTGCGAAGGTGTAAAAGGGACTTTTGGAAAATGTTAAAAACAGCAAGCTTTCGTAACAACTTTGAAACTAGAGCATTTTGAGATAACGAAAGGCAGCCCTCAAACTCTCAAAGCTGGACTCCATTCCATTTATGGAGAAAAAGAAAAAGAATAAGACGCCACTTTGAAAGTAAACAAATGATTTTAAATTAACAACTTTATGGAGTTACGAACCCTCCGTGAAAAATACAAAACCTAATTTGAAGAAAGAAGAAAAAGATGTAACGGACTAAATGGAAAAAGACATAACTTACTAAATACTAGTTGATGTTTGCTGTGAAAAAGATATTGGTTTAATTAGAGGGAAAAAAATTGGAATAAGTAAAAAACACTCTACATGGATTCGAATTTTAAATTATGAAAAAGTTTCAATGCAGTTTGAAAAGATTTCCAAAATGGACAGTGTTTATCAAAAAAAAAGTCCCGAACAGTCTAAACAAGCAGGAGGGTTTTGAAGATAAAGAGGAGAAAGAGAGAAATAAAAAAACACAGAATTGAATTTCAGTAAACAAAATTGCTATTCTATGTGTGGTCTTGTTTTAAAACAATTAAAAAAAAATTATTTGGCAAGTACTTGAATTAGAAGTTAAGAAAACATTGGAGTTTACTCTAATGATTTATGCTGTTTTTAACGGATTCTTAATTTCGAAGCCAGTTTTGAAGGCACAAAGACTTTTTTTCAGATGATTACGTGAAGTCACGTAATGACATCAGGTCTTCTTACAAACCTGGAAAGGAGTTAACCCTTTCCATTGACAGCCGGTTTATACTGAACATTATTAATTTCTTAATAGGAAAAAAAGACTCACCTAACAGACGAATCAAAAATAAAAACAGAACTAGCTTATGTAATAATACTTGCCTGATACAATAAAGTAATAGATACTCAATAAAACAAATTGAAGAGTTAAAAGCTAAGATAAAGAGGCTGGAAGAGATAACGGGACGAGACGGATAGTGCAGTGCGCAGCCATAGCACCATCACCTCTGGCAATAGAGCCAATGTACCCCACGGTGGGTAGGTGCAGTCCACAAAACCAACCTAACGGTAAAGCAGACAGCGATGTTTGGAGGAATAGCTTTGGCCTTGGTCATAATAAGAGTTTGGGTAATATTTAAGTGGGTAAAGACATGGGCGCACGCACTACAGATTCAGCTCGAAATGGTTCGATTATAACCTTGTGCTTCTGATTTTGCAGGGTGGCAAGGACACTCGTAGAGCAAAAAACTTAACCGCTGGAGACGACCAGGCCGTCTGTTTAAAATTACAGCTAATACTTACCGGAATGGGAATACGAAAGGCGCTACTCGTAATATGGATAGCCCTGCGACATGCACGTACCCTGGGAAACACCGACGGAAAGCAGAGCACGCTGGAAATAAACAACTACATGAACTATGGAGTCTTGTTTAATTTAACGGACGGAATGTGCATCCCAGCAGCCAAGGACTGGAGCAAGGACAGGACTTATATTAATGCATGGTTACAAGTGAATCCTAATAAGAATCCTAATAAGAATAAGAATATGTGTACAGTCCTCCACGGGTATAAGGAGCAGATGCATTAAACGGAGGGATGTCAAAGGGCCTGATGAATGTACTTTCGGCATAATTTGCGCGCCTCCGGGACAATCCCAGCAATCAGTCATCCGCAAGAAGGGAATGGGGCTGTGTGGGTATTACGAGGAGGCGGGGGCGGCTGCAATATCATTGTATGTATGTTTCTCACCCCCTCCGACACCGCGCCCCATAAGAATCACTACATTGCCCGAGGAACTGCCTTGCCCCATAACTACGAAGGGACCAGAGAATGGGATTGTAATGTACAACGAGGGGGAACTGTTGTATGATAATGTTAAACATGAAATTGTGCCTGTTCTTTTCAATATTTCAGGCATCCAGATGCCGGAATACTGTACAGAACAGTCAAGGAAGATGTTCAATGTATTCAGTAAAGTTGTAATGCAGCAGGCTGCCGATGCAATGGGTGCCAGTAGGTTCCGGGGACAGGGGTTAGCCCCCAGGATGAAGAGGGAAATAGTTAATGATGTTGTTATCGTTTTCAATACAGGGACCTCCGTAGTGAACTCGATAGACATACAAGGATTAAATGAGAGGGTGGAACAGCTTAGAGGGGTGATAAAGGGGTTATTGGAGAGGGTGGAGCAAAGCCAGGAAGACCAAGCCAACCTAGGAAAGGCGGGTGCAAAAATCCAGCTGGATGGCATCTCAGTCCTGGAAGCTCACGCCAGAACCATCAATCACCTCATTGATAGAGAACAGGAAGATACAGGGAAAGCAAATACAGGGGCAACTCTGTCACGCTTATGGTCTGTGGATGGTGGGACAGATCGCCACAATCTCGACCAGATCCAACGCGGGGAAGTACCCGATTGGATAGACAGTTCACATTTAGCTCAGTTGGCTAACCAAAGGGGGACACTGGTTAATTGTACTCTGAAGGGACTGACCAGAGTATACCCAACAATTCCAGATTGACAGATGGGTAGGATTACCGGGATAGGGATTGTCCTAATGATCCCTATAGCCACGCCGGACTCAGGGCCGTTCCCCCGATACCAACGAGAGAATATCGGAATAATACGGGAAAATGTCTCCATACGCTACTACCTGACCACCACCTCTGCCGTTCGTCGAAACAACATACGTACCGGGATTTCCCTAGCAGATTGCAAGCAAAAGGGGGAAATCACGGTATGCCCTCACCTGGTGGGCCGAGGGGAGCGAGACGAGTGCGGGTTTAACCGAACCGACGGATGTGTACTAGAAATAGTGCCCGCACACATGCACTTCGCGAGGGCAGGCTGCGGAGGGAAGGGAAGATACTGCGTCTCTACGACTGAGCGTTCATTCCAGTATAATGACCTGCAGTGCCCGATACAAAGCCAAACTTTTGCTTTACACCACTACGACCTGTCGTGATCGGGCAAGCGCATATCACCCAGGTTAGGCGCCGGAAGTCCGAAGTTATTGAGGTAACCGATCAGCTCCATGATCATTTACAGGATTATAACGAACGAGATCAGGTCCTTATCCCACATGTAACCGAAGTATGACGAGAGTTGAGGCTCAGATTTGGTCAATCCGTAAAGCTCTACCACCAACTACAAACTAAAATCAAAGTACTGGAAGAAGATACCGAGGTAGACTTACAAAATCAGAGTTGATGGAGAAAGGCCTGGGACTGGGGAATAAATGTGAACATCCACCCATGGATTCGAATAATTTCACATATACTGGTCGGAATACAATTGATCTTAGCAATAACATGGGTCGTAATGGCCTGCCAGGCATGCAGACACCACGCACAACGAAGACGGAAAATCACCGTCCCCTGGATACTAAACAAGCCTGTTTTATAAGGGGGCAGGAGGATTTGGCCTTTGTCAATTCGATTTAAGCAACCGGGACTCCTGAAACCGCGTGACTGGCCAGCACGTTTAGGCAGGGAGTACCGGGCCGTGCACAAAATCTAATAAAAGTCGAATGGTCGGTTAAAAGGGGACTAGGACTGGTCCCTTTACCGAAAGGGGGAGTTGTTGTAGGAGGTAGGCACCTTTAGAATATACCAGAGTACTAGGCATTAGGCACCTGCTAGATATATCTAAACGCATATAAGTTTAAATTGGCCACACATAAAATGGCTGCCCAGGCATGAGCGGAAATCAGGTAGTCAAGCTGTGAACTGTTGAATGTTCAATGACCGAGCAATAACCCTGTGAGGCCCACTATAGGAATGCCTTGATGCAGGATAAGAATAATGAGAAGAGAACCCATCTCCCATATTCAAGGCCATAAACCAATTAATTATCCAGGAAGAAAGAGATAAGAGAACCCATCTCCTGTAAACAAGGTTATAAACCAATTATTTCTCAAAGAAGAAAGAACTAGTGAGAGAACCTATATCAATCAGCCCAAGCTGACAAGAGACGAACACATGGTTCCTGAGACATAAGGCGAATTCTATTGGGTTAAAAGAACCTATATGTAATCTATAATCGTTGTGATTGGCTTGTGTCCAGCCGTGATGGGCTGTGTAACTGTAGTAAACTGTTTGTAACTGTTGTGAAACATATAAAAGTGAATGTAACCCTTTGTTCTGTGGAGAGAAGCCTGGACTCAGTCTTCTGATTTCCTCCCCGCTAAGCGTAATAAAGGCCGCATCAGCATTGGAACCGACTCTGAGTGTTGAGTGATTCTTCTGAGAAAACACTAACGCTAACACAGACTATTATCTGAATGGTGACAGATTAGGAAAAGGGGAGGTGCAACGAGACCTGGGTGTCATGGTACATCAGTCATTGAAGGTTGGCATGCAGGTACAGCAGGCAGTTAAGAATGCAAATGGCATGTTGACCTTCATAGCGAGGGGATTTGAGTACAAGAGCAGGGATGTATAACTACAGTTGTATAGGGCCTTGGTGAGGCCACACCTGGATTATTGTGTACAGTTTTGGTCACCTAACTTGAGGAAGGACATTCTTGCTATTGTGGGAGTGCAGCGGAGGTTCACCAGACTGATTCCGGGGATGGCAGGAGTGACATATCAAGAAATACTTCACTGGATTTCAGAAGAATGAGAGAGGATCTCAGAGAATCGTTTAAAATTCTGATGGGTTTAGACAGGTTAGTTGCAGGAAGAATGTTCCCAATGTTGTGCAAGTCCAGAAACAGGGGTCACAATCTAAGTATAAGGGGTAAGCCATTTAGGACCGAGATGAGGAGAAACTTCTTCACCCAGAGCGGGGTGAACCTGTGGAATTCTCTCCCACAGAAAGTTGTTGAGGCCAATTCACTAAATATATTCAAAAAGGAGTTAGATGTAGTCCTTACTACTAGGGGGATCGAGGGGTATGCCGAGAAAGCAAAAATGGGGTACTGAAGTTTCATGTTCAGCCATAAACTCATTAATTGGCGGTGCAGGCTTAAAGGGCCGAATGGCCTGCTGCTGCACCTATTTTCGATGTTTCCATGTTTCTATGACAGGACTGTGACCCAAGTGAGACTGAACTGTGATCCATGAGGGACTGGACTGTGATCCCTGTGGGACTGGACTATGATCCATGTGTGACTGGACTGTGACCCCTGTGGGACTTGACTGTCATCCCTGTGGAACTGGACTGTGATCCCTGTGGGACTGGACTGTGATCCATGTGGGACTGGACTGCGATCTATGTGGCACTGGAATGTGATCCATGTGGGACTGGACTGTGATCCCTGTGGGACTGGACTGTGATCCATGTGGGACTGGACTGTGATCCCTGTGGGACTGGACTGTAAACCCTTTGGGACTGGACTGTGATCCTTGTGGGACTGGACTGTGATCTATGTGGGACTGGACTGTGATCCCTGTGGGTTTGTTCTGTGATCCCTGTGGGATTGGACTGTGATCCATGTGGGACTGGACTGTGATCCCAATGGGACTGGACTGTGATCCATGTGGGACTGGACTGTGATCCCTGTTTGACTTGACTGTGATCACAGTGGGACTGGACTGTGATCCCTGTGGGACTGGACTGTGATCTCTGTGGGACTGGACTGCGATCTCTGTGGGTTTGTTCTGCGATCCCTGTGTGACTTTACTTTGACCCCTGTGGGACTGGACTGTGACCCCTGCGGGACTGGACTGTAAACCCTGTGGTACTGGAATGTAATCTCTGTGGGACAGGACTGTGATCCCTGTGGGACTGGACTGTGAACCCTTTGGGACTGGACTGTGATCCCTGTTGGACTGGACTGTGATCCCTAGGGATCGTAGTTTGACCCCTGTGGGACTGAACTGCGAACGCTGAGGGACTGAACTGTGATCCCTGTGGGACTCGCCTGCGCTTCCTGTGGACTGGTCTGTGATCTCTGTGTGACTGGACCGTGATCCTTGTGGGGCTGGACTGTGATCTCTGTGGGACTGGACTGTGATCCCTATGCGACTGGACTGTGATCCCTGTGGGAATGGACTGTGACCCCTGTGGGACTGGACTGTGACCCCTGTGGGACTGGACTGTGATCCCTGTGGTACTGGACTGTGATCCCTCTGGGACTGGACTGTAATCTCTGTGTGACTGGATTGTGATCCCTGAAGGACTTGACTGTGATGCCTGTGGGACATGACTGTGATCCCTGTTTGACTTGAATGTGATCCCTGTGGGACAGGGCTGTGATCCCTGTGGGACAGGTCTGTGATCCCTGTGGGACTGGATTGTAGGCCGATAAATCCCCAGGGCCTGATGGACTGCATCCCAGAGTGCTTAAGGAGGTGGCCTTGGAAATAGCGGATGCATTAACAGACATTTTCCAACATTCCCTAGATTCTGGAAGTTCCGATCGAGTAGAGCGTAGCCAATGTAACCCCACTTTTTAAAAAAGGAGAGAGAGAAAAAACAGTGAATTATCGACCGGTCAGCCTGACCTCAGTAGTGGGTAAAATGATGGATTCAATTATGAAGGGTGTCATAGCAGCGCATTTGGAAAGAGGTGACATGATAGGTCCAAGTTAAGCATGGATTTGTGAAAGGGAAATCATGCTTGACAAATCTTCTGGAATTTTTTGAGGATGTTTCCAGTAGAGTGGACAAGGTAGAAGCAGTTGATGTGGTATATTTGGACTTTCAGAAGGCTTTCGACAAAGTCCCACACAAGTGATTAATGTGCAACTTTAAAGAAAATGGGATTGGGTTAACTGTGCTGAAATGGATTGAGAACTGGTTGTCAGACAGGAAACAAAGAATAGGAGTAAATGGGTACTTTTCAGAATGGCAGGCAGTGACTAGTGAGGTACCGCAAGGTTCTGTGCTGGGGTCCCAGCTGTTTACATTGTACATTAATTATTTAGACGAGAGGATTAAATGAAGTATCTCCAAATTTGCGGTTGATACTAAGTTGGGTGGAAGTATGAGCTGCGAGGAGGATGCTATGAGGCTGCAGAATGAATTGGATAGGTTTGGTGAGTGGGCAAATGCATGGCAGATGAAATATAATGTGGATAAATGTGAGATTATCCACTTTGGTGGTAAAAACAGAGAGACAGACTATTATCTGAATGGTGACAGATTAGGAAAAGGGGAGCTGCAACGAGACCTGGGTGTCATCGTACATCAGTCATTGAAGGTTGGCATGCAGGTACAGCAGGCGGTTAAGAATGCAAATGACATTTTGGCCTTCATAGCGAGGGGATTTGAGTCCAGGGGCAGGGATGTGGTATTACAGTTGTACAGGGACTTGGTGAGGCCACACCTGGAGTATTGTGTACAGTTTTGGTCTCCTAACTTGAGGAAGGACATTCTTGCTATTGAGGGAGTGCAGTGGAGGTTCACCAGACTGATTCCCTGGATGGCACGACTGACATATCAAAACGACTGGAACAACTGGGCTTGTATTCAATGGAATTCAGGAGAATGAGAGGGAATCTCATAGAAACGTTTAAAATTCTGATGGGTTTAGACAGTTTAGATGCAGGAAGAATGTCCCCAATGTTGGGGAACTCCACAAGCAGGGGTCACAGTCTAACGATAAGGGGTAAGCCATTTTGGACCGAGATGAGGACAAACTTCTTCACCCAGAGAGTGGTGAACCTGTGGAATTCTCTACCACAGAAAGTTGTTGATGCCAATTCACTAAATATATTAAAAAAGGAGATAGATGAAGTCCTTACTACTCGGGGGATCAAGGGGTATGGCGAGAAAGCAGGAATGGGGTACTGAAGTTGCATGTTCAGACATGAACTCTTTGAATGTTGCTGCAGGCTAGAAGCGCCGAAAGGCCTGCTCCTGCACCTATTTTCTAAGTTTCTATGTTTCTATGTTTCTATTCTTCTCAACTCCAATGAATACAAGCCCAGTTGAACCTCATGTCAGTCCTGCAATCGCAGGAATCTATCTGCTGAACTTTCGCTGAGATCGGAGACCAAAACTGAACACAATATTCCATGTGTGTCCTCACCAAGGCCCTGTACAACTGCAGTAAGACATTCCTGTTCCGAAACTCAAATCCACTTGCTATGAAGGCGAACATGCAATTTGCTTCTTCACCACCTGCTGCACCTGCATGCCAAAGTTCAATGACTGATGTACCATGACACCCAGATCTCGTTGCACCTCCCCTTTTCCTAATCTGTCACCATTCAGATAATAGTCCGTCTTCCTGTTTTTGCCACCGAAGTGGATAACCTCACATGTATCCACATTATATTGCATCTGCCATGCATTTGCCCACTCAATTAACCTGTCCAAGTCTCCCTGCAGTCTTTTCGCATCATCCTCATAACTCACACCGCCACCCAGCTTCGTGTCATCTGCAAACTTGGAGATATTACATTCAATTCCTTCATCTCAATAATTGATTTATATTGTAAAAGGCTGGCGTCCCAGCACTGAACCCGGCGGCACCCCTCAGGGCACTGCCTGCATTTCTGAAAAAGACCAGTTTATTCTGACTCGCTCCTTCCTGTCTGCCAACTGGTTCTATATCCACGTCAATACATTACCCCCAATACCGTGTGCTTTAATTTTACCTGCTAGTTTCTTGTGTGGGACTTTGTCAAAAGCCTTTTGAAAGTCCAAATACAGCACATCCACTGGTTCTCACTTTTCCACGCTACTAGTTGCATCCTAAAAAATTCTAGAAGATTTGTCAAGCATGATTTCCCTTTCATAATTCCATGCTGACTTGGACCGATCCTGCCACTGTTTCCAAAACGGCTGCTATTTCAACTTTAATAATTGATTCCAACATTTTCCCCACCACCAATGTTAGGCAGACCGATTTATTATATCACGTTTATTCGCACCCTCCTATTTTAAAAAGTGGTGTTGCATTAGCTACCCTCCAATTCATAGGATCTGATCCAGAGTCAATGGAATATTGAAAAATGATCACCAATGCATCCACTATTTCGAGTGCCACTTGAAAAGGGCCACATTACAGAAAAAATTCTTACTCTGGGATGCAGCCTATCAGGCCCTGGTGATTTATCGGCCTTCAATCCGATCAAATCACCTAACACAATTTCCTGACTAATAAGGATTTCCTTCCCTTCCTCCTTTTCACTCGACCCTCGAAACACTAGTATTTCTGGAAGGTTATTTGCGCCTTCGTTAGTGGAGACAGATCGAAAGATTGTGTTCAATTGCTCTGTCATTTCATTGTTCCCCATTATAAATTCATCTGATTCTGTCTGCAAAAGACCTACGTTGGTCGTCACTAATCTTTTTTCTCTCCACGCATCTATAGAAGCTTTTGCAGTCAGTTTTTATATTCCCAGCAAGCTTTCTCTCATACTCTATTGTAATGCCCCTAATTAAACCCTTTGTCCTCTGAAGAATTCTAAATTTCACCCAGTCCTCAGGTGTGCTGGTTGTGCTCGCCAATTTATATGCCTCTTGCTTGGATTTAACACTAACTCTAATTTCCCTTGTTAGCCACGGTTGCTCTACCTTCCCCTATTTATTTTTACTCCAGACAGGGATGTACAATTTTTGAAGTTCATCCATGTAATCTATAAATGTCTGCCATTGCGCATCCACTGTCAACACTTTAAGTATAATTTGCAAGCCTATCCTAGCCAATCCACGTCTCATACCATCGAAGTAACCTTTCCTTAAATTCAGGACCCTAGTCTATGAATTAACATTTCACTCTCCATCTTAATAAGAATTCCACCATATTATGGTCACCCTTCCAGGGGGCCTCGCACAACAAGATTGCTGATTATTCCTCTCTCATTTCACAACACCCAGTCTAGGTTGGCCACCTCTCCAGTTGATTCCTCGACATATTGGTCTCTAAAGCCATCACCAATACACTCCAGGAATTCCTCCACCACCGCATTGCTACCAGTTTGGTTAGCCCAATCTATATTTAGATTAAAGCCGCCCATGATAACTGCCGTACCTTTATTGCAAACATCCCGAATTTCTTGTTTGATGCCATCTATAACCTCGTTACTACTGTTTGGTTGTCTGGACACAACTCTCACTCTCGTTTTCTGTCCTTTCGTATTCCATAGCTATAACTAGACAGATTCCACATCATTCAAGTTGATGTCCTTTCTTACCATTGCGCTTATTTCCTCTTGAACAAGCAACGCCAACCCACCTCCCTTTCCTTTCTGTCTGTGCTTCCTGAATGTTGAATATCCCTGGATGTTGAGTTCCAAGCGTTGGGCACCCTGGAGCAATGTCTCCGTAATCACAATAATATCATAATCATTAATAGCTGCCTGTGCAGTTAATTCATCCACCTTATTCCGAATACATCTCACATTGAGGCACAGAGCCTTCAGGCTAGTCTTTTTAACAATCTTTTTCCAGTTCGAATTTTTTCTGTAATGTGGCCCTTTTCCAGTTTGCCTTGGGTTTCTCTGCCATCCACTTTTGCTATTCTCGTTTCTATCTTTTGCTTCTGCCCCCATTTTACTTCCCTCTGAATCCTGCTTGGGTCCCCATCCCGCGCCATATTAGTTTAACCCCTCCCCAACAGCACGAGCAAACACCCCCACCATGACATTGGTTCCGGTCCTGCCCAGGTGCAGACCGTCCGGTTTGTACTGGTCCCACCTCCCCCAGAACCGGTTCCAATATCCCAGGAAATGGAATCGCTCCCTCTTGCACCACTCCTCAAGTCACGTCTTCATCTGAGCTGTCCTGCGATTCCGACAATGACTACCACGTGGCACTAGAAGCAATCCTGAGATTATTACCTTTGAGGTCCCACTTTTTAATTTGCTCCGAGCTCCCTAAATTCTTCTCGTAGGACTTCATCCATTATTTTACCGATATCATTGGTACCTATATGCACCACGACAACGAGCTTTTCACGCTCCCTCTTTAGAATGCCGTGCATCCGCTCCGAGACATCCTTCACCCTTGCACCAGGGAGGCAACATACCATCCTGGAGTCTCGGTTGCGACCGCAGAAACGCTTATCTATTCCCTTTACAATATAATCCCCTATCACTGTTGATCTTCCGCTCTTTATCCTGCCCTCCTGTGCAGCAGAGCTACACACGGTGCCATGAACTTGGCTGCTGCTGCCTTCTGCTCGTGCGGCGATTACTCAGCCTTGCTTGACACAGGTCCGTATGTGGATTGGTTCTGTGGTGCATGCCTTGACCGGGAGCATGGCTTGTATTTCAGCCTGCAGAAGGTGGAGCATGGTGAAAAACCTTGAAGTGGAGCCGAATCTGAGGAGGACGCTCCATAAACCCTCATGGTTGACAGCGTTGGATGCTTTTGTGACATTAAAACAGGCCATGTACAAATATTGGTGCTATTCGCTGCATTTCTCTAGTATCTGCCGCGTGGTGAAGATGATATCCATTGTGCCAATTCGTGGGCAGAATCCACATTGCGAAACTGGGAGTTCTTCAGCCACAGGGAGAAGTTGGTTGAGAAGAATACTTGCGATGACTTTGCCTTTGGTTGAGAGCAGCGATATTCCTCTGTCGTTACCGCAGTCACCTCTCTTCAACATCATCGCAATTAAATCTACTCCGAGATCTCCTGGCATGATCTTCTCCTTCCAGATAAGGTCATGAATACGTTCCATTAGTGCTTCGCCGCCAAGCAGCTTCATTACTTCCAAGGGGATTAATTCTGCTCCTGAGGTCCTGTTGTTTTTAGTTGTCGGAAGGCCTTTGCAAACTCGTGCCGAGCTGTGATTGTGCCAAGGAGGTGATGGTAGCATGCTATGGGATGAAGTCAAGGACACTCATGTCGAAGGCGGATTCTTTGTTGCGAAGATCCTCGAAGTGTTCTTTCCAGCCAGCACCGGCAGCCTCACTGTCCTTGATGAGCAGTTCTCTGTTCTTGGCTTTCAGTGGAATAAGACCTTGCGCCACCAGTTCTACTCCACTGGAAAATCCACCCACTTCGTGATTGTCGGCCAGATGCTAAATCTCCTGCGCTATTAATTATCTATTAGTTGGAGTTTCTTTATTACATTCACGTTCTCTATTAGTATGAGGTTCTATAATAGTTTGAGGGGCTGTATTAATTTGGAGGGCTGTATTAGTTTCAGTTTCTCTGATAGTTTGAGGTGTATTATTTTAGGTGGCTGTATTTGTATGAGGTTCTCATATTGGTTTGAGTTTATTTCATAGTTTGAGGTTGTATATTAGCTTGCGTTTCTATAAATGGTGGAAATTTTATATTATTTGACACTGCTGTATTTATTTGAGATTCTGTATTAATTTGAGGGTATTTATCAGTTTCGTGGGCTGTAGTATTTTGAGGTTCTCTAGTCGTTTGCGGTTATTTATTAATTTGAGGATCTTTATTGTTTTAGGGGCTGTATTTGTTTCACATTCTCTATTACTTCTAACAGCTGTATTAGTTTGATGGACTGTTTTATCGGAAATGCTGTGTGAGTTTCAATGGCTGTATGAATATAACTTTCTGTGTGTGGTATAGTTGTTGTATTGGGTTTAGGTCCTCTATTAGCTTGAGGTTCTCTGTTAGTTTGACGTTCTCTATTTATTGTATTATTTTGAGGTTTTCTATTAGTTTAAGGGTCTGCATTAATTAGAGGTTCTCTATTAGTTTGAGGTTCTCTGTTATGTTGAGTTCTCCAATAGCTTCAGCGGTTGCATCAGTTGGAGCTTCTCTATTATTTTGAGGAAATATATTAATTTGAGCTTCTGGAAAAGTTTATATTCTTGTATTATTTTAAGCGGCTGTATTTGTCCAAGGTCCGCTTCAGGTAGTAGTACATCTATTAATATGAGGTTGTTTATTAGTTTAAGCGGCTGTATTAATTTGAGGGTCTGTATTAATTTGAGGGACTGTATTAGTTTCAGGGACTGTATTAGATTGAGGGTCTGTATTAGTTTGAGGGGCTGTATTTTTTTGAGGGTCTGTATTAGTTTGAGAGGCTGTATTAGTTTGAGGGACTGTATTAGTTTGATGGACTGTATTAGATTGAGGGGCTGTATCAGTTTGAGGGACTTTATTAGTTTGTTGGAATGTATTAGATTGAGGGCTGCATTATTTTGAGGGACTGTATTAGTTTGATGGACTGCATTCGATTGAGGGTCTGTATTAGTTTGATGGACTGCATTGTTTGAGGGATTGCATTAGTTTGTGGGACTGTATTATTATGAGGGGCTGTATTAGTTTGTGGGGCTGCATTAGTTTGAGAGGCTGTATTTGTTTGAGGGACTGTATTAGTTTGAGGGTCTGTATTAGTTTGAGATTCACGATGAGTTTGAGGTTCTCTATTAGTTTGACGGTCTGTATTAGTTTGAGTGGTTGTATTAGTTTGAGGGGCTATATAAGTTTGAGGGGCTGTATTACTTTGAGGGGCTGAATTAGTTTGAGGGCCTGTATTAGTTTGTGGGGCTGTATTAGTTTGAGAGGCTGTATTAGTTTGAGATTCCCGATGAGTTTGAGGTAATCTATTATCTTGATGGACTGTATTAGTTTGAGGGACTGTATTAGTTTGAGTTTCTCGATGAGTTTGAGGTTCTCTATTAGTTTGACGGTCTGTATTAGTTTAAGGGGTTGTATTAGTTTGAGGGCCTATATTAGTTTGAGGGGCTATATTAGTTTGAGGGGCTGTATTAGTTTGAGGGACCATATTAGTTTGAGGGGCTGTTTTAGTTTGAGGGGCTGTATTTGTTTGAGAGTCCGTATTACATTGAGGGAGTGTATTAGTTTGAGGGTCACTATTAGTTTGAGGGGCTGTATTAGTTTGATTTTCTCTCTTAGCTTGAATATTTTGGTTATTTGATCCTCCCTATTAGTTTGAATTTCTCTATTAGTTTGAGTGGATTATTTTGAGGCTCGCTATTAGTTTGAGTTTATAAGTTTCAGATTCACCCTTAATTTGCATTTAAATATTAGTGTGAGTTTCATTAATAGTTTCAGTGTCTCTGTTTTTTTGATGGTTGTATTAGTTTCAGATTCATTATTATTTTGAGTGTCCATGTTATGTTGTGGTTATCTATCGATTTATTAAAATTTAGTTTGATATTCTTTACTGGTTTGAGGTTCTCTATTACTTTGAGGTTCTCTTTTAGTTTGAGGGGCTGTATTAGTTTTAGTTTTAGTTTGAAGTACTTTGCATTATTAAAGGATCGTTTTAGTTTGAGGTTCTCTTGGTTTGTGGGGGTGTACTAGTTTGAGGTTCTTTATTCGTTTGATGTGCTGTGTTATTTTCAGTGCCTGCATGATGAGAAATGCTGTATTAGTTTGTATTGTTTTTGCTGTATGAGTTTGTGGTGCTGTTTTATTTTTAGGAAATCGACGAGCATACGGCACCGTATGTGTATGAGGTGCTGTATGGGTATGAGAGGCTTAATGAAGATGAGGGCCTATATTAGTTTGAGAACTATCATAGAAATTCATCACTTCAATTGTTTAACTGGATTTCCAAAGTTAAAGAGATCAGTCATTTCCGAGACCGTAAGAAAACAGCCTTGAGAAGGACTTTCTATCATTTGTAATTTATGTACTGAATGCCTGCATTGAAAGGTGCAGCCACAACCCCCTTTGTAGTAGAGCAGCCCTGAGACGGAAACTCGAACATTGCAAATGTAATTACTGAATAGCTACAGTTAAAGAAGGCAGCCACAACACAGAGTGCAGTAGAACAGCCCTGAAAGGAAAAGTATAACATTGGGAATGTAATTACAGAATAACTACAGTTAAAGAAGGCAGCCACATCACAGAGTGCAGTAGAGCAGCACTGAGAGGGAAACTCTAACATTGGGAATGTAATTTCTGAATGAACACAGCAGTGCAAAATATATTACCAGAAACTATATGCGATCTCCAGTTTGGTCTGATGGTTTTTGAAACAACAACCTAATTGCTGGGAAAATACAACTGGAAGCGTTCATTTGTTAATTAATGTGAGCAGAATTGTCCAGTATTTGCAGTTTCAAATTTGAATCACAACAGGGACATAAATTAGCTGTCGTAATCTATTTTTTCAAGTTTTAACAATAACTATTTTGAGCGATGTTGCAACCTCAATGTCCCCGTGGCGATCCCGCAGAGTATAACTTAAAGGCGCTGGAATTGTACCGCCTCAGAGTCTAATTCAGGGAGATTGCCTGCAGCACAAAGGGGCACATTGTTTCACGTAGAAAATGCTTCCAATTCAATATGACCAGCGAATATGCTACATGATCATTTCCGTCATTGGTGTTCCTGGAAAGTGAAAAACAGAAAGCAGATAATAGGGATAAATGGATCCTTCTCAGGTCGGAAATCGGTGGTTAGTGATGTGCCACAGGGATCGGTGCTGGGACCACAACTGTTTACAATATACACAGATGACCTGAAAGATGGGACAGAGTGTAGTGCAACAAAATTTGCAGATGACACAAAGATTATTGGGAAAGCGGACACAGAGAGGCTGCAAAGAGATTTAGATAGGTTAAGCGAATGGGCTAAGATTTGGCAGATCGAATACAATGTCGGAAAATGTGAGGTCATCCACCTTGGAAAACAAAAAAGTAAACGGGAATATTATTTGAATGGGGAGAAATTACATCATGCTGCAGGGTGATTACATCACCTGGGGGTCCTGGTGCATGAATCCCAAAAAGTTAGTTTGCAGGTGCAACAGGGAATCAGGAAGGCGACTTGAATGTTGGCCTTAATTGCAAGAGGGATGAAGTCAAAAAGCAGGGAGGTCCTGCTGCAACTGTACAGGGTATTGGTGGGGCCGCACCTGGAGTACTGCGTGCAGTTTTGGTCACCTTCCTTAAGGAAGGATACACTAGCTTTGGAGGGGGTACAGAGACGATTCACTAGGCTGATTCCGGAGAAGAGGGGGTCACCTTATGATAATAGATTGAGTAGACTGCGTCTTTACTCGTTGGAGTTCTGAAGGATGAGGGCTGAACATATAGAAACAATTAAAATAATGAAAGGGATAGACAAGATAGAGGCAGAGAGGTTGTTTCCACTGGTCGGGGAGACTAGAACTAGGAGGCACAGCCTCAAAATACGGGCGAGCCAAATTAAAACCGAGTTGAGAGGGAATTTCTTCTCCCAGAGGATTGTGAATCTGTGTAATTCTCTGCCCAGGGAAGCAGTTGAGGCTAGCTCATTGAATGTATTCAAATCACAGATAGATATATTTTTAACCAATAAGGGAATTAAGGGTTATGGGGAGCGGGCGGGTAAGTGGAGTTGAGTCCACGGCAAGATCAGCCATGATCTTTTTGAATGGAGGAGCAGGCTCGCGTGGCTTGATGGCCTACTCCTGTTCCTAATTCTTATGTTCTTATGTTCTTATGTAACCATTGAAATTGTGCAAATCTGTTTGTGAGCTGGTCTCTGGTTTTGCTCTGTGACTGGTAATTTTACATCCTGGACTTTGGTCACGGGTATAGAAACCTGAACGGTGATACCATTCCGTTCCGTCAAATTTCCTGAATAACCACTGCGGTTTGATTCCATTGCAACATCTAAACATAAACTTGTGTTTGAAACGAACAGGCTGCTTGAATTATTCAGCTATTGTCTTGAGTGGAATATTGTGTACTTTTGAATTAGTCCTTGTTCCGCGCAACTATCTGAGAGAAGTTATGAGTAGCGGTGTCTGCACTGTAGGATATACGAGTGTGAGTCACTACCTCACGTGGAACATCATACTCCCAGTGATCATGTATTACTGGGAGTGTCTATCACTGTAGGATGTACTCAGTGTGGGTCACTAACCCGTGTGGAACACCGTACCCCAGTGAACATGTATTACTAGGAGTGTCTATCACTGTAGGATGCTCTGTGTGTGTTTCACTAACCGGTGTGGAACACCGACCCCCTGTGACCATGCATTACTGGGATTGTGTTTCACTGTATGATATACTGAGTGAGGTCACGAACCGGTGTGGATCACCATTATCCAAGTGACCATGAACTACTGGGATTGTCTGTCACTGTAGGATATACTGAGTGTGGGTCACTAACCGGTGGGGAACAGCATAGCCCAGTGACCATGTATTACTCGGAGTGTCTGACACTGCAGGATGTACTGTGTGTGTTTCACTAACCGGTGTGGAACACCGTACCCCAGTGACCATGTGTTACTGGGAGTGTGTGTCACTGTAGGATAAACTGAGTGTGCGTCATCAACTGGTGTAGAACACCGTACCCCGGTGACCATGTATTATTGGGAGTGTGTGTCACTGTAGGATATACTGAGTGTGTTTCACTAACCGGTGTGGAACCCCGTACCCCAGTGACCATGTATTATTGGGAGTGTGTGTCACAGTAGGATATTTAAAGTGTGGGTCACTAACCGGTGTGGAACACCGTACCGCAGTAAACATGTATTACTGGGAGTGTGTGTCACTGAAGGATGTACTGAGTGTGGGTCACAAACCATTGTGGAACACTATACCACAGTGACCATGTATTACTGGGAGTGTCTGTCACTGTAGGATATGCTGAGTGTGGGTCACTAACCGGTGTGGAATACTGTGCACCAGTGACCGTGTATTATTGGGAGTGTCTGTCACTGTAGGATACACTGAGTGTGGGTCACTAACCGGTGTGGAAAACTGTACCCCAGTAAACATGTATTACTGGGAGTGTGTGTCACTGAAGGATGTACTGAGTGTGGGTCACGAAACATTGTGGAACACCATACCCCAGTGTCATGTATTACTGGGAGTGTCTGTCACTGTACGATATGCTGAGTGTGGGTCACTAACCGGTGTGGAACACTGTGCACCAGTGATCATGTATTACTGGGAGTGTCTGTATTTCTAGGATGTACTCAGTGTGGGTCACTATTTCTTCTACTTCCGCTTCTGAGAGTTATCCTCGGACTCGAGGATGACTCGAATCCACGATAAATCTATTTACCAGAGTGCTGAAGAGGCCATTGCATCACCGACATTCTCTGTCACAGGTGGGTCAGGCGCTAGTTGAACAAACGGGAGTGTGGGGTGCCTGGGTTGCTGCATGCACCTTCCGCGATCTACACTTGGCTTCAGCATGCTCTCGGCGATAAGCCTCGAGGTGCTCTGCGCAGTGCGGATGCTTTTCCTCCACTTTGGGCTGGCTTGGGCCAGGGGATTGCCAGGTGTCGGTGGGGACGTTGCAATTATTCAAGGAGGTTTTGACTGTGTCATGATACGTTTCCTCTGCCTACCTGTGACTCGCTTAAAATAACGAATCAGTGAGTAGACTGTTTGCTTTTTGAATCTCATGTCAGGCATGCAGACGATGTGGCCGCCCAACAGAGCTGATCGACTGTGGTCAATGATTCAATGCTGGGGATGTTGGCCTGACCGAGAACACTGATGTTGGTGCACCACTCCGGCCAATTAATTTGCAGGAATTTGCGGAGGCAGCGTTGGTACTTCTCCAGTGCTTTGAGGAGCCTGCTGTAAATATTCCATGTCTCTGAAGCTTATAGGAGGGCGGGTATCACTTCTGCCCTGTAGACCATGAGCTTGGTGCGAAGTTTGAGGTCATGGTCTTCAAACACGATCTTCCTCAGACGTCCGAAGGCTGCACTGACACACTGAAGGCAGTGTTGGACTTTGCCATCAAAGTCTGCCTTTGTTGACAGGAGGCTTCCGAGGTATGGAAAATGGTCCACAATGTGAAGTGCATAGCCCAGTAAACCCGAGCTCCCCTGAAAATCAGAGCGGATGGTGAGTTTCCCTGCGCCTATCGCCGCTGATACATTCTGAGCACCACATTTGCAATTTAATTCACTCGTCATTCACGGTGGAAGTCCTCTCGCTCTCACTGGCTTTGGGCTGGGATGAAAGCCGTTGCAGTTTGCTGATCCTGATCCTGACCCCAGTGCACTACCCCTGCTGAAAGTACAAGTGCTGGAAATCTGGTCTGAACAATGTTCCATCCCTACACTCCGGAGCTCGGATAGTTCCCAGCTATGCGGCCTTTTCTTGGGATACGGGGGAATCTTCGATGTTGCTATTCTACTCCTGATTTCTTTTTCACATATTTTTCAGGTACATTGATGACTGTGGTCGCGCAATATCCTTTTCTCGCCATGAACTTGAAAATGTCCTAACTCACACAAAGTTATGATCACCCATCACCTCACCCCGATGCTTTCTGACCGACATTGGCTCCCGGTTAAAGAACGCCACGATTTTGAAAATTATCATCCTTGTTTACAAATCTCTCCATGGCCTTGCAACTCTTTTACCCCTGTACTCTTTTTTAGCCTCACAACCCCTCAAGATATCTCCGCTCTTCAGATTCTGCCCTCTCGAATATCCCTCATTATACTGCTCAACTATCGGTGGCCTTACCTTCAGCTGTTTGGACGCTAAACTCTGGAAGACTCTCCCTAAACATCTCCGCTTCTCTAACCATCTTTCCATTTTAAAGACGCTCCTTAAAATCACCCTCTTTTCCCAAGCTTTTGGTCATATGCCTTTAATTTTTTATTTTTTGTATCGGTGTCATAGGTATCTGTGTTGTCCTGTTAACATTGTTTTGAAGAGCCCTGGTACGTTTAACTACGTTAAAGGCGCGATATAAATAAATGTTTTTAGTATTATTAATAATAATAGTTATTATTAATATTAATATTATTAATAATAGCAATAAAAATAATTAAGTTGTCAACCTTGCTTCTAATTTACGCCCCTCCCTATCCTTCACATGCTCCCTCTGTCACTTCCCTTCCCTTCCTCGACATCTCTAAGTCCCTTTCCGAGGATAGGCTCTCTACAAATATCTACCAGAATCCGGCCGACTCCTACAGCTACCTTGATTATATGACCTCTCACCCAGCTTGCTGGAAGGACTTTATTACATTCTCCGAATGTAGCTGCCTGCGTTCCATCTGTTCCGATGATGCCACCTCCCACACCAGTGCTTACAACCTGTCTTCCTTTTTCTGAGCTGAGGATACCCGTCCTCTGTGGTGGACAGTATCCTCGACAGTGACAATCCAATTTCCCGCATTTATCCACAGTCGAGCATTCCCCACCGCAGTGTCAATTCAATTTGCTGCATTAATTTCATCGCCGCTGACCCTCCCTGCTCGAACCATGATCGGGTCCCCATGCCGTCACCTTAGTCTCAACCAACCCCCACATTCAAAAGATCATCCTCCGCCATGTCTGTCCCTTCCTTCTTTTCTCACCACCAATCACATCCGCGTTCAACATTCCCAATGGATCGGTCGCTCCACAACAACCTGGACCAGTCCGGAATCGCCCCCAACATTTATCCTCTTCCACCGGACCTTGCTATGCAAACCCTAGGAGATGCAACACCTGCCCTTTCACCTCCATTCGTTCCAACGTCCAGGGCCTTTAATCTTAAACAGTAAGAGACTTGTATTTCCTACAATGCAATATACTGTATTCGCTGTTCACGATGCAGTTTCCTGTAGGTTGGGGAGGACTAAACAGAGATTTGTGATTATATTCCTCAACGTCTCCATTCTGTCTGCAAACGTGTCTCTCTCCCTCTCTCTGTCTCACACTCCCCGGGTCTCTTGCCCCTTCAATTCTACATCCCACTCCCAGTCTGACATCTCTACCTTCGACCTTTTAAAATGTTCCCCTTTGTAACTCAATGGGGAACAGCACCAGATGTTTCCATTATCCATTTATTGCAACTCGGCCATAAAACTGAGATGAAACTTTTCAGATCATTACGACTGCTCCCGTTTCCTCAGACAGCATGTGCTGGTAATGAAGGATGACTTCAGTAGAGCCACTGGGAGTGGAGGAGTTGTGTGCTGGTGCTTGGGATCACCTCTCGCTACATGGCAGGTGGGCTTGTCCGTACCCCTGGGGTCCACTGACCTTTCTCCAGCACATTCCCGGGCCATGGGAGCCTTCTGATCTTTGCCAGATATACCTTGCACTCCCCACCGTCCTACCACCCCATTCTGTAATCCTGCTCTATCCACTTACATCTCCTCTTGCCTCATTTCCTGTTTCTTTAGTTGTCCCATTTCTCTTACACCATCATCCCTTTTGTCGTTGAATCACTCCTGCCCACCATCCCATCAAAGACCTTCAACTTTGTTCTTTCCTCCTCCTACCACAACTTTCTCTGCCTCTAACATTGCCTCAAAACTGTTCATCTCTCGCGGATTCCAGTATTGAAGAAAGGTTATCACCTGAAACGTTAACTCTTTTTCTCTCTCCACAGATGCTGCCTGACATTCTGAGTGTTTTTAGCTTCCTCTGGATTTTATCAGATTTACCACCGTTAGTATGGGCGTAGTCTAAGCAGAGGGAGAGAGAGGGAGAGCGTGTGGAGCCTTGGGGAAGGCACACCTGCAGCTCCTGGCACACAACCAGGGCCGTGAAGGCACTTCCATTGTCCCCGAAGCTGTCCTCGGCTCACTTTAGCTGCCGTGTATCCCGAGGCCTGGGAAACACAGCCAACCACAGTTAATTCGTAAAATAAGTTAAACCCGTAACATAGTTTAAACCAGAAGCTGCCATCCGCATTAATACATTTATATTGTCCACTCGCCCGCTGGGATTGCTCGGCTTACCTCCCACTGCCCTGTCTCTGCTAAACTGGGAAGCAGCGGGTTGGAGGTAGGTTGGGTTGGGATGATATAATGTATATGTTAACCCCTGACCCGATGTCCACCCGGCTGTTTTTGTGCTAAATCACAGGCCTTGCTGTCTGGGCTCAGTCACCGACAATGTGTGACCAATAATTGACCACCTCTTTTCCCTTCTGTTTTTTACAGTGAAGTTAGTGGCGATTGTAATCCTGTCCCGGGGAAAGTGCGGGCTGTCCACCTGCACCACTTGCTACCTGGTGGCCATGGCAGCGGCAGCGGTGGATCTACTGGTGGTCACCACTGGGGTCATACTGCGGCAGATCATTTGGTATTATTTCCCGTTGGCTTTCCTGGATATTACCCGTGTGTCTACTGTTATCACTCTCCTGACCCGTGCAGCCACAGACTGTTCTGTCTGATTCACCGTCACTTTCACCTTTGACCGATTTGTGGCCATTTGTTGGCAGAAGCTGAAAACTAAACATTGCACCGGGAGAACTGCGGCTGTGGTTCTGGCAACAAGCTGCATTCTGCTCTGTTCAAAAAACATTCCTCACTACTTTACAATTGAACCTGGATATGTAATCGACAATGTTCCGTGGTACTGTTCCTTAATCCCAACCTATCTTACTGAGCCCGGATGGCTGGGATTTGACTGCTTTGATACGGTTTTAACCACACTGCTCCCATTCGCTGTAATTTTGTTGCTCAACGCTCTGACAGTCAGACACATTTTAGTGGCCAGTCGAGTCCGTAAAAGACTGAGGGGTGAGAGCAAGGCGGGGAATGGCAGTGACCCAGAGATGCAGCGCAGGAGGAAGTGTGTCATTTTACTCTTCACCATATCCGGCAGCTTCATACTGCTGTGGCTGATAATTGTTACAGTTTCTTTTATAAAGCATTAAACATAGAAAGATAGAAAATAGGTGCAGGAGTAGGCCATTCGGCCCTTCTAGCCTGCACCGCCATTCAATGAGTTCATGGCTGAACATTCAACTTCAGTACCCCATTCCTGCTTTCTCGCCATACCCCTTGATCCCCCTAGCAGTAAGGACCTCATCTAACTCCTTTTTGAATATATTTAGTGAATTGGCCTCAACAACTTTCTGTGGTAGAGAATTCCACAGGTTCACCACTCTCTGGGTGAAGAAGTTCCTCCGCATCTCGGTCCTAAATGGCTTACCCCTTATCCTTAGACTGTGACCCCTGGTTCTGGACTTCCCCAACATTGGGAGCATTCTTCCTGCATCTAACCTGTGTAACCCCGTCAGAATTTTATATGTTTCTATGAGGTCCCCTCTCATTCTTCTGAACTCCAGTGAATACAAGCCCAGTTGATCCAGTCTTTCTTGATAGGTCAGTCCCGCCATCCCGGGAATCAGTCTGGTGAACCTTCGCTGCACTCCCTCAATAGCAAGAATGTCCTTCCTCAGATTAGGAGACCAAAACTGTACACAATACTCCAGGTATGGCCTCACCAATGCCCTGTACAACTGTAGCAACACCTCCCTGCCCCTGTACTCAAATCCCCTTGCTATGAAGGCCAACATGCCATTTGCTTTCTTAACCGCCTGCTGCACCTGCATGCCAACCTTCAATGACTGATGTACCATGACACCCAGGTCTCTTTGCACCTCCACTTTTCCTAATCTGTCACCATTCAGATAATAGTCTGTCTCTCTGTTTTTACAACCAAAGTGGATAACCTCACATTTATCCACATTATACTTCATCTGCCATGCATTTGCCCACTCACCTAACCTATCCAAGTCGCTCTGCAGCCTCACAGCATCCTCCTCGCAGCTCACACTGCCACCCATCTTAGTGTCATCCGCAAATTTGGAGATACTACATTTAATCCCCTCATCTAAATCATTAATGTACAGTGTAAACAGCTGGGGCCCCAGCACAGAACCTTGCGGTACCCCACTAGTCACTGCCTGCCATTCTGAAAAGTACCCATTTACTCCTACTCTTTGCTTCCTGTCTGACAACCAGTTCTCAATCCATGTCAGTACACTACCCCCAATCCCATGTGCTCTAACTTTGCACATCAATCTCTTGTGTGGGACCTTGTCGAACGCCTTCTGAAAGTCCAAATATACCACCTCAACTGGTTCTCCCTTATCCACTCTACTGGAAACATCGTCAAAAAATTCCAGAAGATTTGTCAAGCATGATTTCCCTTTCACAAATCCATGCTGACTTGGACCTATCATGTCACCTATTTCCAAATGCACTGCTATGACATCCTTAATAATTGATTCCATCATTTTACCCACTACCGATGTCAGGCTGACCGGTCTATAATTCCCTGTTTTCTCTCTCCCTCCTTTTTTTAAAAAGTGGGGTAACATTGGCTACCCTCCACTCCATAGGAACTGATCCAGAGTCAATGGAATGTTGGAAAATGACTGTCAACGCATCCACTATTTCCAAGGCCACCTCCTTAAGTACTCTGGGATGCAGTCCATCAGGCCCTGGGGATTTATCGGCCTTCAATCCCATCAATTTCCCCAACACAATTTCCCGGCTAATAAGGATTTCCCTCAGTTCCTCCTCCTTACTAGACCCCCCGACCCCTTTTATAACCGGAAGGTTGTTCGTGTCCTCCTTCGTGAATACCGAACCAAAGTACTTGTTCAATTGGTCCGCCATTTCTTTGTTCCCCGTTATGATTTCCCCTGATTCTGACTGCAGGGGACCTACATTTGTCTTTACTAACCTTTTTCTCTTTACATATCTATAGAAACTTTTGCAATCCGTCTTAATGTTCCCTGCAAGCTTCTTCTCATACTCCATTTTCCCTGCCCTAATCAAACCCTTTGTCCTCCTCTGCTGAGTTCTAAATTTCTCCCAGTCCCCAGGTTCGCTGCTATTTCTGGCCAATTTGTATGCCACTTCCTTGGCTTTAATACTATCCCTGATTTCTCTTGATAGCCACGGTTGAGCCACCTGCCCTTTTTTATTTCTATGCCAGACAGGAATGTACAATTGTTGTAGTTCATCCATGCGGTCTCTAAATGTCTGCCATTGCCCATCCACAGTCAACCCCTTAAGTATCATTCGCCAATCCATCTCAGCCAATTCACGCCTCATACCTTCAAAGTTAGCCTTCTTTAAGTTCTGGACCATGGTCTCTGAATTAACTGTTTCATTCTCCATCCTAATGCAGAATTCCACCATATTATGGTCACTTTTCCCCAAGGGGCCTCGCACAACGAGATTGCTAATTAATCCTTTCTCATTACATAACACCCAGTCTAAGATGGCCTCCCCCCTAGTTGGTTCCTCGACATATTGGTCTAAAAAACCATCCCTTATGCACTCCAGAAAATCCTCCTCCACCGTATTGCTTCCAGTTTGGTTATTACAGGAATAAATCCAAGTGATTACAGTTATTCTTTCTCTCAATTTACAGAGGTCGGATTTATACTGCGGAATTTAAGTTGCTGTGCAAACACATTTATTTCCGGGGTGACCCAGTCCAAGTTCAGAGAGCAGTTGAAGAGCGCAGTGAAATATCCGGTTACCTCAATTGTACAATTAATTAATAAACAGAACGACTGATAGCAGTCCAGAGGCGGGTCCCAGTGTTTGCAGTCCAGGAATGTAATATTTAGCAGCAGAATTTCTTCCATTGAATTAAACCAGTAATGGCTGGTGATCTGATCATACACCCAGCGGCAGAGCTGCCATTGTGTGTCGGACACGGCCATATTTCTGATTGAAAATTCCCACATGGTCTTTTGAGAAAGTACCACACGAGCATTCACTCTGAGCTCTTCTGTAACGGGTCACTGCAGCTATTTAGTGCAGCTAGACATTGCATCTTCCAGTGCGAGAGGCTCGACAGTTGGTAGGCAGGAAGGGCTGAGCTCAAGTTCAGTGGGTTATATTATATAGAACATAGAGCAGAGAATCTGGCTATTGGGCCAAACCAGTGTGTGCTGGTGAGTATGCTCAGCACTAGATTAGAAAGTGAGAAACTGAATGAGGCAGAGGTGCACTGTATGACGTGCCAGACAGAGCAGGAGGTCCAGACCATACTCACTCCGCACTTACAGGGAGAAGAGGTCTTACATCGACTTACCAAGCACACCTGCGTTCGGAAACTGCGCATCCACAAAGTGGTTATCACTGAAATTAAACACAAGAATATAAGAACATAAGAATTAGGAACAGGAGTCGGTCATCTAGCCCCTCGAGCCTGCTCCGCCATTGAATAATATCATGGCTGATCTGGTCATGGACTTAGCTCCACTTACCCGCCCGCTCCCCGTAACCCTTAATTCCCTTATTGGTTAAAAATCTATCTATCTGTGATTTGAATACGTCCAATGAGCTCGCCTCAACTGCTTCCTTGGCCGAGAATTCCACAGATTCACAACACTCTGGGAGGCGAAATTCCTTCTCAACTCCGTTTTAAATTGGCTCTCCCTTATTTTGAGGCTGTGCCCCCTTGTTGCAGTCGCACCAACCAGTGAAAACAAGCTCTCTACATCTATATTGTCTGTCCCTTTTATTATTTTAAATGTTTCTATAAGATCACACCTCATTCTTCTGAACTCCAACGAGTAAAGACCCAGTCTACTCCATTTATCATCGTAAGGTAACCCCCTCATCTCTGGAATCATCCTCGTGAATCGTCTCTGTACCCCGTCCAAAGCTAGTATATCCTTCCTTAAGTAAGGTGACCAAAACAGCACGCAGTACTCCAGGTGCGGCCTCAATAATACCCTGTACAGTTACAGCAGGACCTCCCTGCTTTTGTACTCCATCCCTCTTGTAATGAAGGCCACCATTTCATTCGCCTTCCCGATTACCTGCTGCACCTGCAAACTAACCTTTTGGGATTCATGCACAAGGACCCCCAGGTCCCTCTGCACCGCAGCATCTTGTAATTTCTCCCTCATTCAAATAATATTCCCTTTTACATTTTTTTTTCCCAAGGTGGATGACCTCACATTTTCCAGACATTTTATTCCATCTGCCAAACCTTAGCCCATTCGCTTAACCTATCCAAATCTCTTTGCAGCCTCCCTGTGTCCTCTACACAACCCGCTTATCCCACTAATCTTTGTGTCATCTGCAGATTTTGTCACACTACACTCTGTCCCTCTTCCAGGTCATCTATGTATATTGTATTCGGGTCGCAGTCTGACAGACCTCTGTCGTGCCTGTTTCGGTATTCGCGAACCAGTCGGACAGACCGTTGGCATGTGTGTACCTGTATTCGGGTACCAGTCAGACAGGCCTCAGCCCTCCCTGTATATATAACCGATTCACAGTGGGACAAAGCCCACTCCTATCTGTACCTGTATTCTCTGTGAAGATCCTACCTGTAATATTAGCGAGGAGCCCTATTGTTCTGGATTCCACTCCAGAGGATATAGTTTTCCTCCACCGAGCCCATCGAATCCCTAATTCGTTTCAGCGATGTGAATTTAATCGAGATCAAATTCTAAAGTCACGTGAACGCGAGGGAAGCTAATGCAGTTCTTTAAATACAGCAGCATTATGTTGAATCCCCCATGGCCAATATGTTCTATGTTCCCCTTGAGTCGTCGTGCCATTATATTTCCAACCACCGACGTTAAGCTGTCTGTTCTACAGTGTCCTGTGCATGTTCTATCTCCTTTCTTAAATATGGTTATTACGTTAGCTATCTGGCTGTGTACTGGTTGTACACATTATATGAACGAAAACAGTGCCTCTGCGATCTCTACTTTCAATTGGTTTAAATTGTGCAGATGTAATCCTTCCGGAGCCGGGTTTTATTCTCTTTGAGTTTGCTTGTTTATTTAATAGCTCTCCATTTTTTATTTTAAATGAATTTAACTCCTTATTAATCTCATCATCTAATCTCATGTTCACCTGCTCTGTTGCCCTGATAAATAATGAAGCAAAGCAATTACTTAATATTTTTGCCATCTCTCTATTGCTGCCTCTCCAATCCTCTGTGGTCATATTCCCATTCCAACCTTCCTTTTTAATTGATGTACTATTTTCTATTCTTCTTTGTTCCTTGATAATTTAAGGCCACAATTGCTCTCTGCCTTTCTAATAGTTTTTGACTTCATTCCTACTCTCTCCATATTCTCCCTTATCATGCTGAGTGCCGCTGTACATGGAATTAGTGCATGCCTCTATCCTTAACCGAATTTGTTTCTGTGTATCTTTATTCATCATTAGTGCTCAGTATGTTCTCGTTTTTAGCAGAATATCTATTTTCACAAATTCTGTTGCACAGCGTTTCAAATGTTCCCCTTTTAAATTCTTGTCATATTTTTCCAATATTGCTGGTCATTATATTTCCCCATGTTCTATTGGCAAATCCAACTTTTCTGCAATCAATTAAACTGCTCTCCGTCATACTTATGTCCATTTCAATTATGACCTTACAGCATATTATATTATTATTGCATAGATGTACCCAACTTTTAGTTCTCTTATCTGCTCTGCTTTATTCCCTATTACGACATCCAATAGCGGACACTTCCTTGTTGGTCTTCTTATTGATTGGGTTTGAAAGGATTCATGTACGCATTGTGGGAACTCCATTCCCTGATCCTCTTCCCTATCTCTTCTGTCCAATTAATATTGCAGTAGTTGAAATTTCACGAGATTATTATTCCGTATCTTTCGACTCATTTCCCTTTGGAACAAGCCTAACCTTGTGTTCGATGCTTTGGGCTGGATGTTACAATTTTGTGCAGATAGCCCAAAAATGCACGTCATTTCCAGCGTGGGCGTTAACAAAGTGTTTTGTGATCACCTGATACTCGCCTATTCTCAAAGTCCTTACAACCTCCACTTTTGTGCTTATCGCCCCACAAATGGGCGTAATTTCCAGCGTGGGCGTTAACAAAGTGTTTTGAGATCGCCGGCTACTCGCCTATTCTCAAAGTCCTTACAACATCCACTTTTGTGCTTATCGCCCCAAAAATGGGCGTAATTTCCAGCGTGGGCATTAACAAAGTGTTTTCAGATCGCTGGCTTCTCGTCCATTCGCAAAGACTCTAGTTTCGTTTTTAGAATAAGTGTGTGACACCCGGCGAATTCAAGTTCTTTTTGACCTTCTTCGTAAAGTGTGGCCGTCCTTCGCAACAGCATGGCAACACTTGGTTCCAGCGGTTCTGGAAGTCAAGGGTCATCGCGACATGAATGGAAGAGGAGTTAGGGAGAGAGGGTGCTCTGAGGGACTGTAGGCGTGTCTGGGTGTCATGTGACTACTTTGGGAGGAGGGAGATAGACTTTGGAGCTTCACAGCAAGTAGGGAAAGAAAAATTAGTCGCCGCCAGCCACATATTTGCCTCAGTTTGGCTTATAATGGAGAGCCAGGAGGAGGCATCACACCACGCTTTGGACTCTGACGCTAGAGAGAACAATGAGTTGGGAGAGGAACTCGTTGAAGGCGCAAAAGAGCCAGGTGGTTCTCGGACGAGGCAACCTCGCTCCTGCAGGAAGTCCAGTTACGCTGGGGTGATTTGACACACGATGGGGATGGGAAGCCCACTCCAAAGGATATGGACCGAGATAGCACAGTTGGTGTTGCTGGCAACCAACAATGTTTGTGAGTGCAACCAATGCCGCAAACGATGGAAAGACCTTGTGCGATGCGCAAGATTAAGTAGCAAATTGTTTTAGATTTACTTATGTATTCATATAATTTGATTTGTAACAGCCTCTCATCAGGCGAGGAGGATGATATGAGGCTGCAGATTTACTTGGATAGGTTAGGTGAGTAGGCAAATGCATGGCAGATGCACTATAATGTGGATAAATGCGTGGTTATCCACTTTGGTAGTACAAAACAGAGAGACAGACTATTATCTGAATGGCGGCAGATTGGAAAAAGGGGAGGTGCAACAAGACATGGGTGTCATGGTACATCAGTCATTGTAGGTTGGATGCAGGGACAGCAGGCGGAGAAGGCGGCAAATGGCATGTTGGCCTTCATAGCGAGGGGTTTTGTGTACATGGGCAGGGAGGTGTTACTACAGTTGTACAGGGCCTTGGTGAGGCCACAACTGGAGTATTGTGTGCAGTTTTGGTCTGCTAACTTGAGGAAGGACATTCTTTCTATTGAGGGAGTGCAGCGAAGTTTGACCACACTGATTCCCGGGATGGCGGGAATGATGTTTCATGAAAGATTGGATCAACTGGGCTTGTATTCACTGGAGTTCAACAGAATGCGAGGGGATCTCAGAGAAACGTTTAAAATTCTGACAGGTTTAGACAGGATCGATGCAGGAAGAATGTTCCCAAAGTTGGGGAAGTCGAGAACCAGGGCTCACAGTCTAAGGATAAGGGGCAAGCCATTTAGGACCGAGATGAGGTGAAACTTCTTCACCCAGAGAGTGGTGAACCTGTGGAATTCTCAACCACAGGAAGTTGTTGAGGCCAATTCACTAAATATATGCAAAAAGAAGAGAGATGTAGTCCTTCCTACTCGGGGGATCAAGGGGTACGGCGAGAAAGCAGGAATGGGGTACTAAAGTTGCATGTTCAGCCATGAACTCATTGAATGGCGGTGCAGGATCGAAGGGCTGAATGGCCTACTCCTGCACCTATCTTTTATCTTTCTATGTTTCTATATTTCTATGTTTCTATCACATAAACTCTTTCACTTTTCCGAAAATGTTTTCCTCAAAGCCTGCGGTCACGGTTTGAATCGTTACGTCATGAAAACTAATTATCATAGTAATCCTGATTGCATCTGTTGGTTATGTGTTGTATCAGGCTCTGTGAATGGACCTAGCAATGATATCACGCAATGTTCTCTCGCCTTGTCGTCCAGTCACCTTTTACTGAGGAAGTTCGCGGTGACGTGGTCCGTGCCGAGGTTAACGGGTGTGGGGCCCACCATCCCTCTGCGACATCACTGAGACGGAGAGGCGTCTGTTCGCACTCGTGCGACAGCACCCGTAAACAGCCATGGACGCATTTGCTGACCCCGAAGTGAGAAAAGCTTATGCCATTGCTTGATGTGAATTCATTAGAGGCCTCAACCCACTCATATCCGGACAATCATATTTGATAGATGGTTTCTCAAATTGTCATCGGTTACATTTCACAGGAGAAGTTATCGACGATGAGGTCCGAGGAGTGTCCAACTGATGGGGGGGCCACCAGTCACCAGCCACATCACTGCCACGGAGGAGCAGGTGATCATACCCGTTGGGACGAACAGTCGGAGAGCCAGGCCTAGGTCTACATAACATGAAGTGATCGGACGTGAGCCAAGTATACACCATTGCGCGATCTGATTTGAATTGGTGCCACATGCACTCACACCCGAGCAATAATATATGATCGTTGGTTGCTAACGTCGTCCCACAAATAATGCAGGCCCAGTGTGAATCGTTACAATGCAAACTGTGTTGATTGGGCAAGACCACAGAGGCCAGAAGCTGGGGGCAAGGGTCCTGTCTTGGTGGATGAACCGACATCTCGTGTGGAGGATGTCCGATTCTCGCCCGTCTATCCGTTTGTTCTCTCGCGGATGGAGGGGAGTACGGACTTCCAGGAGCCTGCATCGCCATGGTCGAGCAGACATTTTCCTCCAAGGAACATCTAGTGATCCTTCCAGCAACTCCCAGCTCCAGTGTGGAGGTATCGGACACAAAAGGAACCTCGCTACAAGGCAACCCCGTTTGTCCGCAGGCTGACAGGAACCATGCATAGGTCTCGGACACCAGCGACAGATGAGAACGGAGAGCTGGTACGCTTGTTGAGGATGACTGTAGACCATAGGTAACCAGCTCCTAGAAGCATTGGGGGCATATCCCAACAGCTGGCCAGAGTCTCCGGCACCATCAATGGATGGCGGAGACCCTGGAGGGGATAGCCAGGGACTCTGCTGGCACAGGCCTCACACTGGTCCCGGAACGCGACACTCCACTGCTAGTTTCAGCACCGCCCCCCTCCAATGACACATGCGCGTCATTAGAACAATCCTGCTCCTGGATACGAGAATGTTCCCACCTCGTTTCCCTCGGCTCTTCCTTCATCCCTCCAAGTGAGGCATCGCCTGAGGTGCTCCTCGACAAGGCGGATTGGAGCGAGGAGGGGAAGGGGTAGAGATGGGGAGAAACTTGAAATATAGAAAATAGGTGCAGGAGTAGGCCATTTGGCACTTCGAGCGTTCACCGACATTCAATGAGTTCATGGCTGAACATGCAACTTCAGTACGCCATTCCTGCTTTCTCATCATACCCCTTGTTCGCCCCTGTAGTAAGGACTACATCTAACTCCTTGTTGAATATATTTAGTGAATTGGCCTCAAGAACTTCCTGTGGTAGAGAATTCCACTGTTTCACCACTCTCTGGGTGAAGAAGTTTCTCCTCATCTCCGTCCTAAATGGCTTCCCCGTTATCCTTAGACTGTGACCCCTGGTTGTGGACTTCCCCAACATTGGGAACATTCTTCCTGCATCTAACCTGTCTAAACGCGTCAGAATTTTATATGTTTCTCTGAGATCCCCTCTCATTCTTCTGAACTCCAGTGAATACAAGCCCAGTTGATCCAATCTTTCTTGATAGGTCAGTCCCGCCAACCCGGAAATCAGTCTGGTGAATCTTCGCTGAATGCCCTCAATAGCAAGAATGTCGTTCCTCAAGTTAGGAGACCAAAACTGTACACAATACTCCAGGTTTGGCCTCACCAAGGCCCAGTACAACTGTAGTAACACCTCCCTGCCCCTGTACACAAATCCCCTCGCTATGAAGGCCAACATGCCATTTGCTTTCTTAACCGCCTGCTGTACCTGCATGCCAAACTTCAATAACTGATATACCATGACACCCAGGTCTCGTTGCACCTCCCCTTTTCCTAATCTTTCACCATTCAGGTAATAGTCTGTCTCTGTTTTTAACACCAAAGTAGATAACCTCACATTTATCCACATTATACTTCATCTGCCATGCATTTGCCCACTCACCTAACCTATCCAAGTCGCTCTGCAGCCTCATAGCATCCTCCTCGCAGCTCACACTGCCACCTAACTTAGTGACATCCGCAAATTTTAAGATACTACATTTAATCTCCTCGTCCAAATCATTAATGTACAGTGTAAATAGCTGGGGCCCCAGCACTGATCCCTGCGGTACCCCATTGTCACTGGCTGTTATTCTGAAAAGTACCCATTTACTCCGACTCTTTGCTTCCTGTCTGACAACCAGTTCTCAATCCACGTCTTCACACTACCCCCAATCCCATGTGCTTTAACGTTGCATATTAATCTCTTGTGTGGGACCTTGTCGAAAGCCTTCTGAAAGTTCAAATACACCACATCAACTGGTTCTCCATTGTCCACTCGACTGAAAACTTCCTCAAAAAATTCCAAAAGATTTGTCAAGCATGATTTCCCATTCACATTCCATGCTGACTTGGACCTATCATGTCACCTCTTTCCAAATGTGCTGCTATGACATCCTTAATCATTGATTCCATCATTTTACCCACGACCGATGTCAGGCTGTTTTCTCTCTCCCTCATTTTTTAAAAAGTGGGGTTACATTGGCTACCCTCCACTCGATAGAAACTGATCCAGATTGTATGGAATGTTGGAAAACGACTGTCAATGCATCCGCTATTTCCAAGGCCACCTGCTTAAGTACGCTGGGATGCAGTCCATCAGGCCCTGGGGGTTTATCGGCCTTCAACCCCATCAATTCCCCCAACACAATTTCACGACTAATAAGGATTTCCCTCAGTTTCTCCTTCTTACTAGTGCCTCTGACCCCTTTTATATCCGGAAGGTTGTTTGTGTCCTCCTTGATGAATAGCAAACCAAAGTACTTATTCAATTGATCTGCCCGCACTCCCTCCCTCCCTCCCTGTCCTGGGGATCCTGAGGCCCAACCTCCCTCCCTCCCTGCGCTGGCCGTTCTGAGGCCCACACTCCCTCCCTCCCTCCCAGTCCTGCGGATATTGAGGCCCACACTCCCTCCTTCCCTGCCCTGGAGTTACTGAGGCCCAAACACCCTCCCGCCCAGCCCTGGTAGTACAGAGGCCTGCACTCCCTACTTCCCTCCCTGTCCTGGGGTACTGAGGCCCACACTCCCTCCTAACCTGCCCTGGAGGTATTGAGGCCCGCACACCCTCACACTCTCACCTCAGTGTACTGACGCCCACACTCACTCACTTCCTCCCTGCCCTGTGGGTACTGAGGCCCACACTTCCTCGCTCCCTTCCGCCCTGCCCTGGGGGTCCTGAGGCCCACACTCCCTCCCTCACGGCCATGGAGGTACAGAAGCCCACAATCCCTCCCTATCTGGGGGTACTGAGGCCCACACTCCGTCCCTATCTCTACCCTGGGGGTACTGAGGCATTCACTGACTGCCTCCCTTCCCTGGGGGTCCTGAGGCCCACACTCATTCCCTCACTGCTGTGGCGGTACTGAGATCCACACTCCTTCCCTATCTGGGAGTACTGAGGCCAACACTCTGTCCCTCACTCCCTGCCCTGGGTGTACTGACGCCCTCACTCCCACCTTCCCTGCCCTGGGGGTACTGAAGCAAGCACACACTCCCTACATACACTGGAGGTACTGAGGCCAAAACTCCCTTCCTGCCCTGGGCGTCCTGAGGCACACACACCCTCCGTCACTGCCTTGGGGGTACTGAGGCACACACTACATCCATTTCTGCCCTGGGGGTACTGAGGCTCACACTCCCTCCCTACCCTGGTGGTACTAAGCCCCACACTCACTCCCTCCCTCCGTATCCTTAGGTTAGTGATGCCCACACACCCTCCTCACTGCTCCGGGGGTACTGAGGGCCACATTCCCTCCCTCTCTCCGGAAACTGAGGCCCACACTCCCTCTCTCCCTTCCATGGAGGTACTGAGGGCCACACTCCCTCCCTCTCTGCCCTGGGGTACTGAGGCACACTCTAACTCCCTCTCTGCCCTGGAGGTACTGAGGCCCACACTCCCTCCCTCCCTGCCCTGGGAGAACTGAGGCCCACACTCACACCCTCCCTGCCCTGGAGGTACTGAGGCCCGAACTCCCTCTGTTCCTCACTGCCGTAGAAGTACTGAGGCCCAAATTCCCTCCCTACCTGTCCAGGTTTACTGAGGCCCAATCTCTCTCACTGCGTTGGGGGACCTGAGGCTCACACGCTCTTCCTCCCTCCCTCCCCTGGGGGTACGGAGGACCACACTCCCAACCTCCCTGCTCCATAGGTAATGAGGCCCACAATCTCTCTCTCCCTGCCCTGGAGCTACTGAGGCCCACACTCCCTCCCTCACTCCCTGCCCTTTGGGGTACTGAGGTCCTCACTCCCTCCCTGCCCTGGGGGTACATAGGCTCAGACTCCCTCCCTCTGGGTACTGAGGCCTATACTCCTTGCCTCCCTGCCCTGGGGGTACTGAGGCCCACATGCCCTCCCTCCTTACCTCTGCATACTGAGGCCATTACTCCCTCACATTCTGACCTGGCGGTAATGAGGCTCACACTCCCTCCCTCCCTCATGGCACTGGGGGAACTGAGGCCCACTCTCACTCCCTCCCTGGGGTTACTGAGGCCCACACACCCTCCGTCCCGGCACTAGAGGTACCGAGGCCCACACTCCACCCCTCACTGCCTTGGGGATACTTTGGCACACACTCCCTCCTTATTTGGGGAAACTGAGGCCCACACTCACTCTCTCCCTGCCCTTGCGGTAATGAGGCCCATACTTCTACTTTCGCTGCCCTGGAGATACTGAGGCGCACACACCCTCCCTCCTGGTCAGGGGTACTGAGGCCTACTCTCGCTCCCTGCCCTGCAGGTACTGAGGCCCATATTCCCTCCATCCCTCCCTGCTCTGGGGGTCCTGAGGCCCACACTCCCTCCCTCACTGCCTTGGTGGTACTGACGCGCATACTCCCTCCCTATCAGGGTGTAATGTGTCCTGCACTCCCTCCCTACCTCACTGCCTTGGGGGTACTGAGGCCCACACTCCACTCCCTAACTGGGAGTACTGAGGCCCACACTCCCTCCCTACCTGCCCTGGAGGTACTGAGGCCCTCACTCCCTCCCTGCCCTGGAAGTACTGAGGCCCTCCCTCCCTCCCCTCGATTTACTGAGGCCCTCATTTCCTCCCTGCCCTGGAGGTACTGAGACCCACTCTCACACACTCCCTCCGTGTCCTCGGGGTACTGAGGCCCTCACTCCATCACTCCCTGCCCTGGGGGTACTGAGGCTAACAGTCCCACCCTCCGGGTACTGAGGCCCACGTTCTTCCCTCCCTGCCCTCGGGGTTTTGATGTCCTCACTCCCTCCCTTTTTTGCCCCAGGGATACTGAGGCCCACACTCGCTGCCCTGGGCGTAATGACGCCTACATGCCATCCCTCACTCCCTGCCCTGGGGGTACTGAGGCCCACATTGCCTCGCACACTGCCCTTGGGGAACAGAGAATCCGACACCCTCCCTCTCTCTCTGTCCTTGGGTTACTGAGGCCCACACTCCCTCCCTCCCTCCCTCCCTGGCCTGGGGGTCCGGAAGCCCACACACACTCCCTCACTGCCATGGGGGTACTGAGTCACTCAATCCTTCCCTATCTGGGGTTGCTGAGGCCCACACTCCCTCCCTTCCCTAAGTTTACTGAGGACCACACTCCCTACCTACCTGCCCTGGAGGTACTGAGGCCCACACTCCCTCCCTCCCTGCCCTGGGGATACTGAGGACCACACTCGCACCCTCCCTATCCTGGAGGTACTGAGGCCCACACTCCCTCCCTTCCAGGGTTACTGAGGCACATCTCCCTCCATGCCCTGTGTGTACTGTGGCCCACACTCCTTCCATACCCTGGACGTACTGAGGCCCAGACTCCCTCCCTGCCTCCCTGGGGGAACGGTGCCCACACGCCATTCCTGCCCTGGAGGAACTGAGGCCCACATTCCGTCACTACCTAGCCAGTGGTACTGAGGCCTACACTATCTCCCTGCCCTGAGGAAAATGAGGCCCAGACTCCCTCTCCCACTCCCTGCCCTCGGGGTGTGGAGGCCCACACTCCCTCGCTGCCCTGGAGGTACTGAGGCCCACACTCCCTCTCTCCCTCCCTAAAGATAGTGATGCCCTCACTCCCTCCGTTCCATGAAGGTCCTGAGCGCCTCCCTCACACCCTCCCTCCCAGCCATGGGGTTACTGAGGCGCACACTCCCTCCCTCCCTGCCCGAGGTGTACGGAGGCCCATACTCCCTCTCTCCCTGCGCGAGGGGTACTGAGGCCCACACTCACTCCCTCCCTGCCCTGAGTGTACTGAGACCCCCACACCCTCCCTCCCTCAGTGGCCTAGGGGAATGGAGGCCAACATCTCCTCCCTCCCTTCCTGCCCTGCTGGTACTGAGCCCACATTCCCTCCCTTTCTTCCTGCCTTGGTGGTACTGAGCCCCACACTCGCTCCCTCCCTATCCTGGCGGTAATGAAGCCCACATTCCCTCCCTCCCTTTCATGGGGGTACTGAGGCCCACACTCTCCCCCTCGCTGCCCTGGGGGTTCTGAGGCCCACACTCCCTCCTTGCCCTGGGGGTACAGAGGCCCACATTCCCCTCCTCCCTGTCCTGGCGTTAATGAGTCCCACACTGCCTCCTACTCTGTCCTGGGTGTACTGAGGCCCACACACCCTCCCTCCTTGCCCTGGGGATGCTGAGGCCCAATCTCCCTCCCTGCCCGAGGGGTATTAAGGCCCACTCTCCCTGCCCTGTGGGTACTGAGGCCCACACTCCTCTCTGACCTGGGGGTACGGAGCCCCACACTCCCTCTCTCCCTGCCCTGGGGTACTGATGCCCAGACACCCTCACTCCCTGCCCTGGGGTTACGGAAGCCCACACTCCCTCCCTCCCTGCCCTTGAGGTACTGAGGCACACAATCACTCACTCCGACCCTCTGAGTCCTGAGGCCCACTCTAACTCCGCTCCCTCCCTGCACTGGAGGTACTGAGGCCCAAACAACCTCCCTTCCAGCCCCGGGTTTACTGAGGCCCACACTCCCTCACTAACTGCTTTGGGGGGGATTGAGGCCCAGACACCCTCCCTCCCTGCCCTGAGGGTATTGAGGCCCACACTCCCTTCCTGCACTGGGGGTACTGAGGCCCACACTCCTTCCTTCCCTACTTTGGGGGTACTGAGGCCCACACTCTCTCCCTTCCAGCCCTGAGGGTATTGGGGCGCACAGTCCCTTCCTGCCCTGGGCGTACTGAGACCCACACTTCCTCCTTCCCTACTTTGGGGGTACTGAGGCCCACACTCGCTCTCTCCCTGCCCTGCGGGCCCTGAGGCCTATACTCACTCCCTCCCTCCCTGCCTGCCCTGGGTCACTGAGGCCCACACTCCTTCAGTCCCAGTCCTCTGGCTAATGAGGCCCACACTCCCACCCTCCCTGCCCTCGGGGTACTGACGCACAAACTCGCTACCTCCCTGCCTGCCTTATAGGTACTGAGGTCCACACACCCTTCCTCCCTGCCCATGGAGTGCTGATGCCCACACGCCGTCCTCCCTTTCCAGGGGGTTCTGGGGCCCACTCTCTGTCGCTGCCCTGCGGGTATTGAGGCGTACCCTCCCATCCTCACAGCCGTGGGGTACCAGAGGCCCAGACTCACTCGCTCCCTGCACTGAGACCCACACTCCCTCACTCCCTCCCTACCTGCCCTCGCAATGCTGAGGCCCACACTCCCTCCCTCCCTGCACTGGAGGTACTGAAGCCCACACACCCTCCCTCCCTCCCTCCCTGGAGGTACTGAGGCCCTAACTCCCTCTCTGGAGGTACTGAAGCCCACACTCCCTCCTGGCGCTGAGGGTACGGAGGCCCACACTCACTCCCTCCCTCCTGGAGGTACTGAGGCCCTCACTCCCTCCCTGCCCAGGAGTTACTGAGGCCCACACTCAGTCCCTCCCTGCCCTGGTGGAACTGAGGCACAAACTGCCTGCCCTGGTGATACTGAGGCCCACATGCCCTCCCTTCCTCCCTGCCCTGGGTATAATAAGGCCCACCCTCCCTCCCTCCTTGTCTTGGGTGTACTGAGGCCCACACTCTCTCACTCCCTGTCCTGGGGGTGCTGTGGCCCAAACTCCCTCCCTCCCTGCCCTCCGGGTACAGAGGCCCACACTCCCTCCCTCCCTGCCCTTGTGGTACTGAGGCCCACATTCACTCTCCCCCTCCCTGTCCTGGGGGTACTGAGGCCCACACTCACTCCCTCCCTCCATGTCCTGGGGGTACTGAGGCCCTCACTCCCTCCCTATCTCCCCTGGGGCTACTGAGGCGCAGACTCCCTCACTCCCTGCCCTGGGGGTACTGAGGATTCACACCCCCAATTCTACCTGCCCTTGTGGTACTGAGGCCAGCACGCTCTCTCTCCAGGTACTGTGGCCCACCTTCCCTCCCTCGCTCTGTCCAAGTCCTGGAGGTGCTGAGGCACATACACCCTCCCATCCTGCCCTGGAGGTACTGAGACCCAACCTCCGTTGCTCTCTGCCCTCATGGTACTGAGGCCCAAATTCCCTCCCTGCTTGCCCTGGGGCTTCTGAGGCCCACAATCCCACCCTGCCGAACCTCTGGATATTGAGGCCCACACTCCCACACTCCCTGCACTGGGGGTCCTGAGGCCCACGCTCCCTGCCTCCCTGCCCTGGGGGTACTGAGGCACACACTCTCTCACTCACTGCCCTGGGGGGTACTGAGGTCCACACTTCCTCCCTTCCCTGAGGGAACTGAGACCCAAACTCTCTCAGTTACTGCCCTTGGGGTACTGAAGCCCACTCTCCCACCGTCCCAGCCCTGCGGGTACTGAGGCTCAGACTTCCTCCCTGCCCTGTGTGTATTGAGGCCGACACTCTCTCCCTCCCTCCCTGGGGGCACATCGGTCCGCATTCCATCTCTATCTGGGCGTACTGAGGCCCATACTCTCTTTCTCCCACCCTGGGGATACTGTGGCCCACACTTCCTCCATCACTGCTCTTAGGGTACTGAGGCCCACACTCTCTCCCTCCATCCCTGCCCTGGGAGTACGGAGGCCAACATTCGCTCCCTCCCGCCCTCCCTGGAGCTACTGAGGGCCTAACTTCCTCTCTGGAGGTACTGAAGCCCTCACTCCCTCCCGGCGCTGAGGGCACGTAGGCCCACACTCAATCCCTCCCTCCTGGAGGTACTGAGGCTCTCACTCCCTCCCTGACCAGGAGGTAATGAGGTCCACACTGCCTGCCCTGGTGGTACTGAGTCCCACATGCCCTCCCTTCCTCCCTGTCCTGGGGATAATGCCACACCACACTCCCTCCCTCCTTGTTTTGGGTGTACTGAGGCCCACACTCTCTCCCCCCCTCCCGGCCGTGGTCGTACTGAGGCCCCCACTCGCTTCATACACTGGAGGTGCTGAGGCCCAAACTCCCTCCCTCCCTGCCCTGGCGGTACTGAGGCCCACACGCCCTCCCTTCCTGCCCTGGTGGTACTGAGGCCCACACACCCTCCCTGCCCTGGGGGTAGTGAGGCCCACACTCCCTCGCTACCTGCCCTGGGAGCAATGAGGTCCACACTACCTCCCTCCATGCCTTGGGGTTCCTGAGGCTCACGTTCCATCATACCCTCACTTGAGGTACTGAGGCCCCCACTCCCTCCCTGTCCTCGGGGTACTGAGGCTCACAATCCCTCCCTCCCTGCCCTGGTTATAATGAGGCGCACACTCCCTCCCTCCTTGTCTTGGGGGTACTGAGACCCAGGCTCTCTCCCTCCCTCCAGGCCGTGGGCGTACTGAGGCATGCACTCTCTCCCTCCCTCCCTGCCCTTGCTGTACTGACGCCTTCCCTCCCTACGTCCATGCCCTGGGGGTACTGAGGCCCACACTCCCTCCCTCCCTCCCATGCGGTTACTGAGGCCCACACTCCCTCACACCCTGGCTTGGGTGTACTGACACGCACAGTCCCTCCCTCCCTGACCTGGGTGTACGGAGGTCCACACTCCCTGCCTCCCTGCCCTCGGGGTACTGAGGCCACACTACCGCCCTCCATGCCCTGGGTGTACTGAAGCCCGCACTCCCTCCCTCCCTGCCCTGTGGCTACTGAGACACGCACTCCCTCCCTCCCTGCGCAGGGGGAACTGAGGCCCACACTCCCTCACACTCTGACCTGATGGTACTGAGACCCAGGTACTCCCACCCTCCCTGCCCTGGAGGCACTGAGACTCATTCTCCCTCCCTCCCTGCCCTGGGGGTACTGAGGCCCACGCTCACTCCTTTCCTGTCCTGAGGGTATTGAGGCCCACACCATCACCCTCCTTGTCCTGGGAGTGCTGAGGCCCACAGTCCCTCCCTCCCTGCCCTGGGGGTACTGAGGCCCATTCTCCCTCCCTCCCTGAGCTGGGAGTGCTGAGACCCACTTTCACTCCCTATCTGGGGGTACAGAAGCTCACAGATACTCTCTCTCTGCCCTGCGGGTACTGAGGCCCACTCTTCCTCGCTCCCTCCCTGTCCTCGGGGTGCTGAGGCACACACTCCCTCCCTCATTGCCTTGGGGTTCCTGAGGCCCCCTCTCACTCCCTTCCTCCCTGTCCTCGCGCTACTGGATCCCACTCTCTCTCCCTGCCCTGGGGATACTGAGGTCCACTCTAGCTCCATCCCTCCATCCCTGGGGGTACTGATGCCCACAATCCCTCCGTGCTCTGGAGATACTGAGGCCCACACTCCCTCCCACCCTATCCAGAAGGTAATGAGACCCACACTCGCTCCCTCCCCACCCTCGGGTTCCTGAGGCGCAATCTAACTCCCTCCGCCCCTCCCCGGGGGTACTGAGGTCCACACTCGCTCACTCACTGTGTTGGGGGTACTGAGGCTCACACTCCCTCCCTCCCTGCCCTGCTGGTAATGAGGCCCACACTCCCACGCTCTAAGCCCTGTGGTACTGACGACCATAGTCCCTCACACTCTGACCTGGGGGTACTGTGGCTCACACTCACTCCCTCCCTGCCCTGCGGGTAGTGAGGACCACACTCCCTCGCTCTAAGCCCTGTGGTTCTGAGGCCCATACTCCCTCACACTCTGACCTGGGGGTACTGAGGCCCACACACCCTCCCTTCCTGCCCTGTGGTTACTGAGATCCACACTCACTTACTCCCTCCCTCCCTGTCCTGGGGGTACTGTGGCCCACACTCCACTCTCCCTGCTTCGGCGAACTGAGGCCCACATTCATTCCCTCCCTGCCCTGGGGTTACTGAGGCCCATACTCATTCCCTCCCTGCACTGGAGGTACTGAGGCCCACGTTCCCTCCCTCCCTGCCCTCGTGGTCCTGAAGCCCACTGTCTATCGCTCCCTCCCTATTCTCGGGCAACTGAGGCTGAAACTCCCTCCCTACCCAGGGAGTATTGAGGCCCACACTCCCTCCCCCCTGCCATGGGGGTACTGAGGCGCACACCCCCTCTCTCCATGCTCTGGAGGTACTGAGGCCCACACCACCTCTCACTCTGCCCTGGGGTTACTGAGGCCCACACTCCCTCGATTCCTTACATTCGTGATACTGAGGCCCACACTCCCTCCCTACCTGCTTGGGGGAACTGAGGCCCACACTCATTTCCTCCCTGACCAGGGGGTACTCAGCACCACACTCTCTCCCTCCCTGCCCTGGGGGTACTGAGGTCCACGATGCCTCCCTCCCTGCCCCGTGGGTCCTGAGACCCTTACTCCCGCCCGCACTGCCGTGGAGTAATGAGGCCCACACATCCTCACACCCTCCCTGCCCTGGAGGTACTGAGGCCCACACTCCCTCCCTTCCTGCCGTGGGGGTACTGAGGCCCATATTCCATCCCTCCATGCCCTGCGGGTACTGAGACCCACAATCCCTCCCTCCCTGCTCTGGATGTCCTGAGGCCCATCACTCCATACCTCACTGCCCTAGGGGTACTGAGGCCTACATTCCCTTCCCTTCCTGCCCTGCGGGTACTGATGCCCACACTCCCTCACACTCTGACCTGGGGTTACTGAGGCCCACACGCAATCCCTCCCTCCCTAGTTGCCCTGGGGGTACTGAGGCCCACACTTCCTCCCTGCCCTGCATGTACAGAAGCCCACACTCCCTTCCTCCCTGGTTTGAGGGTACTGAGACCTGCACTTCCTCCATCCATCCCTGCCCTAGGGTTACTGAGGCCCACACTCCCTCCCTCCCTCCCGCTCCTGGCCCTCCTGAAGCCCACACTCCCTCCCTGCCCTGCATGTACAGAGGCCCACACTCACTCCCTCCCTGGTTTGAGGGTACTGAGGCCCAGGCTACCCACCCTCCCTCCCTGCCCGAGGGGTACTGTGGCCCACCTTCCCTCCCACTCCCCTTGCCCTGGGTTACTGAGGCCCACATTCCCTCCGTCCCTTCCTCCCTGCCATAGAAGTCCTGAGGCCCACACTCCCACCCTCCCTACACTGGAAGAACTGAGGCCCACACTCCCACCCTCCGTAACCTGGAGGAACTGATGCCCACACTGCCACCCTCCCTGCCCTGAGTGTACTGAGGCCCACACATCCGCCCTATTTACCTGCCCTGGGTTACGGAGGCCCACAATCCCTCCCTCGCTCCCTCCCTGGAGGTGCTGAGGCTCTCACTCCCTCCCGGCCCTTAGGGTTCTGAGTGCCATTCTCACTCACTCCTTCCCTGTTCTTGGGGTACTTATGCCTTGACTCCCTCCCTCACTGGCCAGGGTGTACTGAGGCTCACACTCCCTCCCTTCTGGTACTGAAGCCCACACTCACTCACTCCCTCCCTGCCATGGGTGTAATGAGGCCCACACTCCCAACCTCCCTCCCTGCCCTGGGGTACTGAGGCCCACACTCACTCCCTCCCAGCACTGGAGGTACTGAGGCCCACACTTACTCGCTTCCTCCCTGTTCTCGGGCTACTGAGGCTCACACTGCCGCCCAACCCTGGGTGTACTGAGGCCCAAACACCCTCACTCCCTCCCTGCCCTCGGATACTGATGCCCAAACTCCCTCCCTCCCTGCCGTGGGCGTACTGAGGCCCAGATACCCTCCCTCCTTGACCTGTGGGTACTGAGGCTCTCACGCCATCCCTCCTTGCCCTGGAGGTACTGAGGCCCACAATCCCTCCCTCCCTGCCGTGGGGGTACTGAGGCTAACACACACTCCCTCCCTGCCATGTGGGTTCTGAGGCCCACACTCCCTCCCTCCCTACTTGGGGGAACTGAGGCCCACATTCATTCCCTCCCTGCCTCGACGGTACTGAGGCACACACTCCCTGCCTCTCTGCCCTTGGGTACTGAGGCCGACCCTCCCTCTTTCCCTGCTCTCGGGGTCACTAGGCCCAAACACATTCCCTCCCTACCCTGGGAGTACTGAGGCCCAAACTCCCTCCTTCCCTGCACTCGGGTACTGAGGCCAAAACTCCCTCCCTCCCTGCCATGGGGGTACTGAGGTGCACACACCCTCCCTCCCTCCCTGCCCTCGGGTACTGAGGCCCAAACACCCTTGCTCCCTCCCAGCCCTCGGGTAATGAGCCCCACACTCCCTCCCTCGCTCACTGCCCTGGAGGTACTGAGTCCCACACCCCATCCCTCTCTGCCCTGGGGTTACTGAGGCCCACACTCCCTGCTTTCCATATCCTCGGGGTACTGATGCCCACACTTCCTCCCTCCCTGCCCTGCGGGTACTGAGGTCCACACCCTTTCCCTATCTGGGATTTCTGAGGCTCACACTCCGTCCCTCTCTGCCCTGAAGTTACTGAGGCCCCACTCCCACCCTCCCTGTCCTGGGGGTACTGAAGCCCACACTCCATCCCTCCCTGTCCTGGGGGTACTGAGGCCCAAACACCCTACCTCACTGCCCTAGGGGTACTGAGGCCTACATTCCCTTCTCTTCCTGCCCTGCGGGTACTGATGCCCACACTCCCTCACACTCTGACCTGCGGTTACTGAGGCCCACACGCACTCCCTCCCTCCCTAGTAGCCCTGGGGGTACTGAGCCCCACACTTCCTCCGTCCCTCCCGGTATTGGTGTACTGAGACTCACACTCCCTCCCTGCCCTGCATGTACAGAGGCCCACACTCACTCCCTCCCAGGTTTGAGGGTACTGAGGCCCAGGCTCCCTCCCTCCCTCCCTGCCCGAGGGGTACTGTAGCCCACCTTCCCTACCACTCTCCTTGCCCTGGGTTACTGAGGCCCACAATCCCTCCGTCCCTTCCTCCCTGCCATAGAGGTCCTAAGTCCAACTCTCACTCCCTCCCTGCCCTGCCGGTACTGAGGCCCACACTCCCACCCTCCCGACCCTTGAAGAACTGAGGCCCACACTCCCACCCTCCCTAACCTGGAGGAACTGAGGCCCACACTGCCACCCTCCCTGCCCTGAGGGTACTGAGGCCCACACATCCTCCCTACCTAACTGCCCTGGGTTACGGAGGCCCACAATCCCTCCCTCGCTCCCTCCCTGGAGGTTCTGAGGCTCTCACTCCCTCCCGGCCCTTAGGGTTCTGAGGGCCACTTCCACTCACTCCCTCCCTGTTCTCGGGGTACCGATGCCTTCACTCCCTCCCTCACTGGCCAGGGTGTACTGAGACTCACACTCCCTCCCTCCTGGTACTGAAGCTCACACTCACTCACTCCCTCCCTGCCATTGGTGTAATGAGGTCCACACTCCCAACTTCCCCCCCTGCCCTGGCATACTGAGGCCAACACTCACCCCCTCCCACACTTGAGGTACGGAGGCCCACACTCACTCCCTTCCTCCCTGTTCTCGGACAACTGAGGCTCACACTGCCTCCCAACCCTGGGTGTACTGAGGACCAAACACCCTCCCTCCCTCCCTGCCATCGGGTACTGAGGCCCAAACTCCCTCCCTCCCTGCCGTGGGAGTACCGAGGCCCATACACCCTCCCTCCTTGACCTGTGGGTACTGAGGCCCACACGCCATCCCTCCTTGCCCTAGAGGTACTGAGGCCCACAATCACTCCCTCCCCACCGTGGGGGTACTGAGGCTAACACACACTCCCTCCCTGCCCTGGGGGTACTGAGGCCCACACACCCTCCCTGCCTGCTTGTGGAACTGAGGCCCACATTCATTCCCTCCCTGCCCTGAAGGTACTGAGGCACACACTCCCTGCCTCTCTGCCCTTGGGTACTGAGGCTGACACTCCCTCTCTCCCTGCCCTCGGGGTCACTAGGCCCACAGACTTTCCCTCCTTGCACTGGAGGTACTGAGGCCCACACTCCCTAACTCCCTGCCCTCGTGGTCCTGAGGCTCACTCTCACTCCCTCCCTCCCTGTGCTCAGGCTACTGAGGCACACACTCGCTCCCTACCCTGGGAGTACTGAGGCCCAAACTCCCTCCCTCCCTTCCTGCCCTCGTGGTCCTGAGGCCCACTCTCACTCCCTCCCTGCCATGGGGTTACTGAGGTGCACACTCCCTCCCTCCCTCCCTGCCCTCGGGTACTGAGGCCCAAACTCCCTTGCTCCCTCCCTGCCCTCGGGTACAGGGGCCCACACTCCCTCCCTCGCTCACTGCCCTGGAGGTACTGAGTCCCACACCTCATCCCTCTCTGCCCTGTGGTTACTGAGGCCCACACTCCCTGGTTTCCATATCCTCAGGGTACTGATGTCCACACTCCCTCCCTCCCTGCCCTGCTGGTACTGAGGCCCAAACTCTTTCCCTATCTGGGTTTTCTGAGGCCCACACTCCGTCCCTCTCTGCCCTGAAGGTACTGAGGCCCCACTCCCTCCCTCCCTGTCCTGTGGGTCCTGAGGCCCCACTCCCTCCCTCCCAGTCCTGGGGGTACTGAGGCCCACACTCCATCCCTCCCTGTCCTGAGGGTACTGAAGCCCACATTCCCACCCTCCCTGCCCTGGGGGTACTGACGTCCATGATCCCTCCCTCCCTGCCCGGTGGGGGTACTGAGGCCAAAACATCCTCACTCCCTCCCTGCCCTGGAGGTACTGAGGCCCACACTCCCTCCCTCCCCGCACTGGGGATACTGAGGCCAACACGCCCTCCCTCCCTGCTTGGGGGAACTGAGGCCCACATTCATTCCCTCCCTGCCCCGCGGGTAGTGAGGCCCACACCCGCTGCCTCTCTGCCCTCGGGTATTGAGGCCCACACTCACTCCCTCCCTGCTCTCGTGGACCTGAGGCCCACTCTCACTCACTCCCTCCCTGTTCTCGGGCTACTGAGGCTCACACTCCCTCCGTTCCCTGGTAGTACTGAGGCCCATACTCCCTCCCTCCCTCTCTGCCCTCGTGTACTGAGGCACAAACTCCTTCCCTCCCGTCCTGCCCACGGGTATTGAGGCTCACAGTCCCTCCCTTGATCACTGTCCTAAAGGTACTGAGGCCCTCACCCTCTCCCTCCCTGCCCTAGAGGTACTGAGGCCCACACCCCCCTCCCTCTCTGCGCTTGGTTACTGAGGCCCACACTCCCTTGTTTCCAAAGCCTCGGGGTATTGAGGCCCAACCTCCCTCACTCCCTGTCCTGCGGGTACTGAGGCCCTCACTCGCTCCCTATCTGGGAGTTCAGAGGCCCACACTCCATCCCTCCCTGTCCTGTGGGTACTGATGCCCACACTCCCTCCTTCCCTGCCCTTGGGGTACTGAGGTCCATGACCCTACCTCCCTGCCCGGTGGGTTCTGAGGCCCATACACCCTGCCTCATGTCGTGGGATTACTTAGGCCCACACATCCTCACTCCCTCTCTGCCCTGGAGGTACTGAGGTCCATACTCCCTCCCTCCCTGCCATGGGGGTACTGAGGTTCAAACTCCCACCCTCCATGCCCTGGTGGTCCTGAGGCCTACACTCCCTCCCTCCCTGCCCTGGGGGTCCTGAGGCCCACAATCCCTCCCTCACTGCCCTGCTTGTACTGAGGCCCATACTCCCTCACACTCTGAGCTGGGGTTACTGAGACCCATACGCACTCCCTCCCTCCCTCCTTGCCCTGGGTGCACTGAGGCCCACACTTCCTCCCTCCCTGCCTGCCCTGGGGTACTGAGGCCCACGCTCCCTCCCTGCCCTGCATGTGCAAAGGCCCACACTCCCACCCTCCCCACCCAGGAAGAACTGAGGCCCACAATCCCAACGACCCTAACCTGGAGGAACTGAGGCCCACACTCCCGCCCTCCCTGCCCTGACGTTACTGAGGCCCACACACCCTCCCTACCTCCCTGCCCTGGTTGTACTGAGGCACACATTCCCTCCCTCGCTCCCTCCCTGGAGGTGTTGTGGCCCTCACTCCCTCCCTGCTCTGTGGGTCCTGAGGGCCACTCTCACTCACTGCCTCCCTGTCCTCAGGGTACCGATGCCTTCACTCCCTCCCTCACTGGCAAGGGGATACTGAGGTTCAGACTCCCTCCCTCCTGGTACTGAGGCACACACTCCCTCCCTCCCTCCCCTGGAGGTACTGAGGCCCACACTCTTTTACTCCCTCCCTGCCCTGGGGGTACTGAGACCCACACTCCCTCCCTCCCTGTCCTCGTGGAACTGAGGACGAGAATCCCTCCTTCTCTGTTCTTCGGGTACTGAGGCCCATCCTCGATGCGCCCCTCTGGGTACTGAGGCCCACACTCCCTCCTTCCTCCCTGCCCTGTGGTACTGAGGCCAACACTCCCTCCCTCCTGGTGGTATTGGGTCCCACACTCCCACCCTCCCTGTCCTCGTGGAACTGATGACCACAATCCCTCCGTCTAGGCCCTTCGGGTACTGAGGCCCACACGTGAACCCCCCTCTGACGACTGAGGCCCACACTCCCTCCTTCCTCCCTGCCCTGGAGTATGAGGCCCCACTCCATCTCTCCCATCACGGGAGGTGCTGAGGCCCAATCTCCCGCCCCCCCAGGCCTGGAGGTACGGAGGCACCTACTCGCTCGCTACCAGCCCTCGGGGTACTGAGGCTCACACTCCCTCCTTCCATACCATGGGGATACTGAGGCCCACACACCCTCCCTCCTTGCCCTGGATGTACTGAGGCCCACAGTTCCTCCCTCCATGCTTGGGGTTGCTGAGGCCCACAATCCCTGCCTCTCTGCACTGGGGTACTGAGGCCCACACTCCCTCTCTCTCCCTGCCCTCGGGATACTGAGGCCCACTCTCACTCCTCCCTCCCTGTTCTTGGGCTACTGAGGCTCATACTCCCTCCCTACCTTGGGAATACTGAGGACCAAACTCCCTCCCTGCCATGGGGATACTGAGGCCCACATTCAGTTCCTTCCTCCCTGCCCTCGAGTACTGAGGCCCAAACTCTCTCTCTCACTCCCTGCCCTCGGGTACTGAGGCCCACAGTCCCTCCCTCGCTTACTGCCCTGGAGGTACTGAGGCCCACACCCGCTCCCTCTTTGCCCTGGGGTTACTGAGGATCACACTCCCTCCCTCACTGCCCTGTGGGTACTGAGGTCCACACTCCCTCCCTATCTGTGGGTTCTGAGGCCCAAACTCCGTTCCTCTCTGTCTCGAGTGTACTGAGGACCACACTCCCGCTCTCCCTGTCCTGGGGGTACTGAGGTCCACACTCACTCACTCCCTGTCCTGGGGGTACTGAGTCCCTCACTCCCTCCCTCCCTGCCCTGGGAGTACTGAGGCCCACACTCCCATCCTCCCTGCCCCAAGAGTCCTGAGGCCCATACTCCCTCTCTCCCTGCCCTGGTGGTACTGAGGCTCAATCTCCCTCTCTCCCTGAGCTGGGAGTGCTGAGTTCCACGCTCTCTCACTGCCCTGGAGGTGCTGTAGCCCACATTTCCTCCCTCCAGCTACTGAGGCCCACACTCTCTCCCTCCTTGCCGGAGGGGTCCTGAGGCGCACAGTCACTACCTCCATCCCTGCCCTGGGAGTACTGAGGCCCGCACTCACTCCCTCACTGCCCTGGGCTGCTGAGGACAACACTCCCACCCTCCCTCCCTGGGGGTACTGAGACCCACACTCATTCCCTCGCTCCCTGTCCAGGGGGCACTGACGCCCACACTCCCTCCCTCCCTCCCTGTCTTTTGGGATACGGAGGCCCTCACTCCCTCCCTCTGGGTACTGAGGCCTACACTCCTTGCCTCCCTGCCCTGGGGGTACTGTGGCCCACATGCTTACTCTCCCTGCCCTGCGGTTACTGAGGCCCTCACTCCTTCACACTCTGACCTGGGGGTAATGAGGCTTACACTCACTCCCTCCCTCGCTGCACTGTGTGAACTGAGGCCCACAGTCGCTCATTCACTGCCCTGGGGATACTGAGGCCCTCTCTCAATCCCACTCTGGGGGAACTGAGGCACAAACTTCCTCCCTCCCTGCGCTGGATGCACTGAGGCCCACACTACCTCCCTCCCTGCCCCAGTAGTCCTGAAGCCCACAAACCCTCCCTCCCTGCCCTGTGGGTTCTAAGGCCCACACTCCCTCCCTCTCTCTGTTTAATGACGCCCACACTCCTCCCGTCCCAGCCCGAAGGATACTGAAGCCCACACTCCCTCCCTCCCTGCCCTGGTGGTACTGAGGCCTACACTCCCTCCCTTCCTGCACAGAGAGTACTGAGGCTAAATTTCTCTCCCTGCCCTGGGGGTACTGAGGCCCACACTCCCTCCATCCCTGCCCTGGGTGTACAGAGGCAAACACATTCCTCACTACCTCCCTCCCTGTCCTGGAGTTACTGAGGCCCACACTCCCTCCATCCCTGCCCAGAGGGTACTGAGGCAAACACATCCCTCATTCCCTCCCTCGCTGTACTGTGGGTAATGAGGCCCACACTCCCTGCCTCCCTGCCATGAGGGTACTGAGGCAAACACATTCCTCACTACCTCCCTCCCTGTCCTGGAGGTACTGAGGCCCGCACTCCCTCCATCCCTGCCCTGAGGGTACTGAGACAAACACATCCCTCACAACCTCCCTCCCTGCCCTGGGGGTACTGATGCCCTCACTCCCTCCCTCCCTACCATGGGGCTACTGAGGCTCATACGCCCTGCTACGGGGGTACTGAGGCCCACACTTCCTGCCTCCCTGCCCTGGGAGTACTGAGGCCCACACTCCCTCTATCCCTGCCCGGGGGTACTGAGGCAAAAACATCCCTCATTCCCTCTCTCCCTGCCCTGCAGGTATTGAGGCCCACACTCCCTGCCTCCATGCCATGGGGGTACTGAGGCCGACACACCCAGCCTGCCTGCCATGGGGTACTGAGGACTACACTCCCTGCTGTGGAGATACTGATGCCCACACTCCCTGCCTCCATGTACTGGAGGTACTGAGGCCCACACTCCCTCCATTCCTGCCCTGGGCGTACAGAGGCAAACTCATTCCTCACTACCACCCTCCCTGCCCTGGAATTACTGAGGCCCACACTCCCTCTATCCCTGCCCAGGGGGTACTGAGGCAAACACATCCCTCACTCTATCTCTCCCTGCCCTGGGGGTATTGAGGCCCACACTCCCTGCCTCCCTGCATTGGGGGTACTGTGGCCCACAGACCCTGCTATGGGGGTACTGAGGCCCACACTCCCTGCTGTGGGGATAGTGATGCCCACACGCCTTTCCACCCTCTCTGCCCTCAGTGTTTTGAGGCCCAGACACCCACAATCACAGCCCTGTGGTTAATGAGGCTCAAACTCCCTCCTTCCATGGCCTTGTGTTATTGAGGACCACACTCCGTCCCTCCCTGCCCTGGGGCTACTGAGGCCCACAATGCCTCTCTGCCCTGGAGATACTGAGGCCCACCCTCCTTCCCTCCCTGCCCTGGAGGGAATGAGGCCCACACGCCCTCCATACCTGCACAGGGGCTACTGAGGCCCACTCTCTCTCCCTGCTCTGGGTGTTCTGAGGCCCACACTCCCTCCCTACCTGCCCCGAGGGTACTGAGGTCCACACGCACTCCCTCCCTGCCCATGGGTACTGAGGCCCACTTTCTCTCCCTGCCCTGGGGGTACTGAGGCCCACACTCCCTCCCTCCCTCCCTCTCTGGAGGTACTGAGGCCCTAACTCCGTCCCTTCACTGGGGGTACGGGGACCCATACTCCCCCCTCCCTCCCTGGATGTACTTAGTCCCTCACTCCCTCCCTGGAGAAACTGAGGCCTTCACTCTCTCTGTGCCCTGGAGGTACTGAGGCCCAGACTCCCTCACTCCATCCTTGGAGGTACTGACGGTCACACTCACTCACTCCCTGTTCTGGGGGTCCTGATGCCCACTCTCATTCCCTCCCTCCCTTTACTCGGGGTACTGAGGCCCACACTCGTTCACTTCCTGCCCTGGGGGTACTGAGGCAAACAGTCCCTCCCTCACTCCCTGCCCTGGATTACTGAGGCCCAGACTCCCACCCCCCCTGCCCTGGGTGTATTTAGGCCCACACTCCAGCACTCCTTGCCCTGCCCGATGGGTACTGAGGCCCACACGCCCTCCCTCGTTGCCCTGGAGTTACGGAGGCCCACACTCCCTCCCTCCCTCCCTACCATGGGGTTCTGAGGCCCACAGGTCCTCTCTGGCCTTGTGGCACTGAGGCCCACGCACCATCCCTCACTGCCCTTGGGTACTGAGGCCCTCACTCCCTCCATCCCTCCTGTCCTCGTGGGAATGAGGCCCAAACTCCCTACCTGCCCTGGGGTTATGGAGCGGGACAAGGGGATTGTCAGTGGGAGGGACAAGGGGAGTGTCAGTGGGCGGGACCAGGGGAATGGCAGTGGGCTGGACAAGGGGAGTGTCAGTGGGCGGGACAAGGGGCGTGGCAGTGGGCGGGACAAGTGGAGTGTCAGTGGGCGGGACAAGGGGAGTGTCAGTGGGTGGGACAAAGGGAGTGGCAGTGGGCGAGACAAGGGGAGTGGCAGTGGGCGGGACAAGGGGAGTGGCAGTGGGCGGGGCAGTGGGCGGGACAAGAGGCGTGGCAGTGGGCGGGACAAGGGGAGTGTCAGTGGGCGGGACAAGTGGGTGGCAGTGGGCTGGACAAGGGGAGTGGCAGTGGGCTGGAAAAGGGGAGTGGCAATGGGCGAGATAAGGGGAGTGGTAGTGGTCAGGACAATGGGAGTGTCAGTGGGCGGGACATGGGGAGTGGCAGTGGGCTGGACAAGGGTAGTGTCAGTGGGCGGGACAGGGGGAGTGGCAATGGGCAGAACAAGGGGAGTGGCAGTGGGCGTGATAACGGGAGTGGCAGTGGGCGGCACAAGGGGAGTAACACTGGGCGGGACAAGGGGAATGGCATTGGGCGGGACAAGCGGAGTGGCAGTGGGCTGGACAAGGGGAGTGTCAGTGGGCGGGACAAGCCGAGTGGCAGTGGGCTGGATAAGGGGAGTGTCAGTGGGCGGGTCAAGGGGAGTGGCAGTGGGCGGGATAAGGGGAGTGGCAGTGGGCTGGACAAGGTGAGTTTCAGTGGTCGGGACAAGAGGAGTGTCAGTCGGCGGGACGAGGGGAGTGGCAGTGGGCTGGACAAGGGGAGTATCAGTGGGCGGGACAGGGGGAGTGGCAGTGGGCAGAACAAGGGGAGTGGAAGTGGGCGGGATAACGGGAGTGGCAGTGGGCGGGACAAGGGGAGTGGCAGTGGGCGTGATAACGGGAGTGGCAGTGGGCGGCACAAGGGGAGTGGCAGTGGGCGGGACAAGGGGTGTGGCAGTGGGCGGGACAAGCGGAGTGGCAGTGGGCTGGACAAGGGGAGTGTCAGTGGGCGGGACAAGCGGAGTGGCAGTGGGCTGGACAAGGGGAGTGTCAGTGGGCGGGACAAGGGGAGTGGCAGTGGGCGGGATAAGGGGAGTGGCAGTGGGCTGGACAAGGGGAGTTAAAGTGGTCGGGACAAGGGGAGTGTCAGTGGGCGGCACAAGGGGAGTGGTAGTGGGCGGGACAAGTGGAGTGTCAGTGGGCGGGACAAGGGGAGTGTCAGTGGGTGAGACAAAGGCAGTGGCAGTGGGCGAGACAAGGGGAGTTGCAGTGGGCGGGACAAGGGGAGTGGCAGTGGGCGGGATAAGGGGAGTGGCAGTGGGCTGGACAAGGTGAGTTTCAGTGGTCGGGACAAGGGGAGTGTCAGTCGGCGGGACGAGGGGAGTGGCAGTGGGCTGGACAAGGGGAGTATCAGTGGGCGGGACAGGGGGAGTGGCAGTGGGCAGAACAAGGGGAGTGGCAGTGGGTGGGATAACGGGAGTGGCAGTGGGCGGGACAAGGGGAGTGGCAGTGGGCGGGACAAGGTGAGTGGCAGTGTGCCGGGCAAGGGGAGTGGCAGTGGGCGGGACAAGGAGAGTGGCAGTGGGCGTGGGGACAAGACTATGGGATCTGGGATAACTCCCAAAGTCCGCCTGTTGGAAACAAGGCGACGTCAGCCAGTGGTGTGTTTAGGCCCCCCCCAACAAGGTGGGCCAGGTTCCCGCAGGCAGCGTGTCCCCCTTCTTTAGCTCAGCTCAGCTCAGGCTCATATCATGTCATGTCATTTGATAATCAAAGATTTTATATCTATATATAAATATATATAAAATGTTTTTCAATGCTGGACTGCTGGAAGCTGCTGCTGCTGCTGCTGCTGCTGGGCAAGCTGGCAATGCTTCATGCGGGCCCCTGTGGAATTCAGCCATCCAGCCAGCTATTCCACAGGGCTCCCCTCTGGATTGTGTGTGTGTTGGGCGGGTGTGGGGAGCTGCAGGCTTACCTGGTGGACAGTGGTAGTTTGGCAGCAGGAACCGCTCAGTGGGATCCTACTGTAGTGCACCCTGGAAAAATACAACAGTACGCATCTTCGCAACAAGGCCACTTCACCCAAGTTTTTTATTTAGGCACCCAAACAAGGTGGACCAGGTTCCCGCAGGCAGCGTGCCCCCCTTCTTTAGCTCAGCTCAGCTCATGCTCATGACATGTCATGTCTTTTGATAATCAAAGATTTTATATATATGTATAAATATGTATCAAGTCTTTTCAATGCTGGGCTGCTGTGATTGAGTGAGTGAGTGAACGAATGAGTGGATGGGTGAGTGATTGTGCGAGTGAGTGGGTGGGTGGGTGGATGAGTGAGTGAGTGAGTGAGTGAGTGGAGGGGTGAGTGAGTGAGTGAGTTGGTGAGTGGGTGAGTGGAGGAGTGAGTGAGTGAATGGGTGAGTGGGTGAGTGGGTGAGTGGTGTGGTGAGTGAGTGGGTGAGTGAGTGGATGAGTGGGTGAGTGGGTGAGTGAGTGGGTGAGTGAGTGGGTGAGTAAGTGCGTGAGTGGAGGGGTGAATGAGTGGGTGAGTGGAGGGGTGAGTGAGTGGGTGCGTGATTGGGTGAGTGAGTGAGTGCGTGAGTGGAGGGGTGAGTGGAGGGGTGAGTGAGTGAGTGAGGGGGTGAGTGGGTGAGTGGGTGAGTGGGTGAGTGGAGGGGTGAGTGGAGGGGTGACTGAGTGGATGAGTGGGTGAGTGGGTGAGTGGAGGGGTGAGTGAGTGGGTGAGTGAGTGAGTGGGTGAGTGGAGGGGTGATTGAGTGGGTGAGTGGGTGAGTGGGTAAGTGGAGGGGTGAGTGAGTGGGTGAGTGGGTGGTTGAGTGAGTGGGTGAGTGATTGGGTGAGTGAGTGGGTGAGTGGGTGACTGAGTGGGTGAGTGGAGGGGTGAGTAAGTGGGTGAGTGAGTGGATGAGTGGATGGATGATTGAGTGGGTGAGTTAGTGAGTGAGTGAATGGGAGAGTGGGGGAGTGAGTGGGTGAGTGGAGGGGTGAGTGAGTGGGTGAGTGGGTGAGAGAGTGAGTGGAGGGGTGAGTGAGTGGGTGAGTGTCTGGGTGAGTGGGTGGTTGAGTGAGTGGTTGAGTGAGTGGGTGAGTGGGTGAATAAGTGGGTGATTGGAGGGGTGAGTGAGTGAGTGGGTGAGCGGGTGAGTGGAGGAGTGAGTGAGTCAGTGGTGAATGAGTGGGTGGTTGAGTGAGTGGGTGAGTGAGTGGGTGAGTGGGTGAGTGGAGGGGTGAGTGGAGGGGTGCGTGAGTGGGTGAGTGGGTGAGTGGGTGAGTGGAGGGGTGAGTGAGTGGGTGAGTGAGTGGGTCAGTGGGTGGTTGAGTGAGTGGGTGAGTGAGTGGGTGAGTGAGTGGGTGAGTGGAGGGGTGAGTAAGTGCGTGAGTGAGTGGATGAGTGGGTGGTTGAGTGAGTGGGTGAGTGAGTGGGTGAGTGAGTGGGAGAGTGGGTGAGTGAGTGGGTGAGTGGAGGAGTAAGTGAGTGAGTGGGTGAGTGGGTGAGTGGAGGAGTGAGTGAGTCAGTGGGTGAATGAGTGGGTGGTTGAGTGAGTGGGTGAGTGAGTGGCTGAGTGGGTGAGTGAGTGGGTGAGTGGGTGAGTGGGTGGATGAGTGAGTGTGTGAGTGAGTGGGTGAGTGGGTGGTTGAGTGAATAATTCTTTAGCCGTCAGGGCCACATCCAAATCCCTTTTGAATATATCCATCGAATTGTCATCAACAACTTTCTGTGGTCGAGAATTCCACAGGTGCAATATTCTCTTGGTGAAGTTGTTTCCCCTCATCTCGGTCTAAAATGGCTTAACTCTTATCCGTAGACTGTGACACCTGGTTCTGGACTTTCCCAACATTGGGAACAGTCTTCCTGCATCTAACCTGTCAAAAGCCATCAAATTGCTCTGAATGAAGAATTTTCTCCTCATCTCGGTTATAAATGGCTTACAGTTGATCATTAGACTGTGACCGCTGGTCTTGAGTTCCCCAACGTCGGGGACATTCTTCCTGCATCTAACCTGTCCAATCCCTTTAGAATTTTATATGTTTCTATGAGATCCCCTATCATTCTTCTAAATTCAAGTGAATATAAACCTAGCCGATCCAGCCCTTCTTCATATGTCAATCCTGCCATCCCGGGAATAATCTGGTAAACTTTCATTGCACTCCCTCAATAGCAAGAATGTCCTTCCTCAGATTAGAAGACCAAAACTGTACACAATTTTCAAGGTATGGCCTCACCAAGGTCCTGTACAACTGCAGTAAGACCACCCTTCTCCTGTACTGCAATCCTTTCGTTATGAAGGCCAACATGCCAATTGCCATCTTCCGAGGCTGATTAACCTGCAGACCAACTTTTAATGACTGATGTACCATGACACCCAGGTCTCTTTGCACCTCCTCTTTTACTCATGTGTCACCATTCAGATAACAGTCTTCCTTTCTGTTTTTGCCACCAAAGTGGATAACATCACATTTATCGATATTATACTTCATTTGCCATGCATTTGCCCAATCACATAACCTGTCTAATTCACACAGCAGTCTCTTATCATTCTGCTCACAGCTCACACTCTCATGCAACATAGTGTCATTAGCAAACTTGGAGGTACTAAATTCAGTTCCTTCGTCTACGTCATTAATGTATATTGTAAATAAATAGTATCCCAGCACTAAACCCTGCAGCACCCCACTGGTCACTGATTGCCTTTCTGAAAAGGAACCGTGTATTCATACTCGTCGCTTCCTGTCTGCCAAACAGTTATCTATCCACGTGAATTCATTACACCCAGTGCCGCCATTTTGCACACTAATCTCTTTTGCGCGACCTTGTGAAAAGCCTTTTGAAAGTCCAAAAACACCACATAGACTCGTTCTCCCCTGTCCACATTATTAGTTACTCCCTCAGAAATTCAAGATTCGTCAAGCGTTATTCCTCTTCAATAAATCCGTACTGACTTCGACCGATCTTGTCATGTTTCCAAATGCGCGTCTTTTACAGCTTAAATAATTGCTTCCAACATATTCCCCACTACCGATGTCAGGCTAAACGGTCTATAATTCAGTTTTTTCTCTCTCCGTCCCTTTTTAAAAAGTATGGTATCATCAGCTACCCTCCAATCCATAGGAACTGATGCAGAGTCAATAGAAGGCACTACCCATCCAAATACATCACTGACCTCACTCATACTCTCACGAACTTTGCACATATATCACTGACCTCACTCATACTGTCATTATCCATCCAGATACATCACTTACCTCACTCAGACTGTCACTACCCATCCAGATACATCACTGACCTCACTCATATTGTCACTACCATTGCACATACATCACTGACCTCACTCATACTGTCATAACCCAGCCAGATACATCACTTACCTCACTCAAAAATTCACTACACATTCAGATACATCACTTACCTCACTCATATTGTCACTACGCATCCAGGTATCATCACTGGCCTCATTTAGACTCTCACGACCCAGCCAGATTCATCAATGATATCGCTCATACTGTCGCTGCCCATCCAGATACATCACTGACCTCACTAATACTTTCACGAACCATCCAGATACATGATTGTCCTCATTCATACTTTCACTACCCATCCACATACATCACGGACCTCACTCATACTTTCACTACCCAGCCAGAAAGATCACTGAGCTCAATTATACTCTCACTAAATCTTCTATTAACGAGTTTAAATTTAAAAAACAAATAAGTTAGAATTACTGTTATCTTCTTAAACTTTTAAACACCTGCCGGAGGAGACATCTGAACTTCCCAATGTCTGCCCCCCAATAAATCCTAAGGCTACCTAACAACAATGGCGCGACTCGGCGCTGAGCTTGCGGCCAACAACTCGACATATGTAATTAAGCTTATGCAGAAGTGCCTGGACTCAAGTCGCCTTGGACCCCTTTGGCACTGGACCAAGGTCTTTCTCAGCTCAGCCCGTATGGTTGGTGTTGTGCAGCTGCCACTCCACGTTAAAATAACTCACGCACAGGCAACTATGACTTGGCTAATATGACATTCTGGACCTGGACCGTCTGGAGCCTCCTGGATAATTCCAACCGCAACAGGCCGGAACGCCGCACCGCTATAGTTGCCCAGAAAAGTAGACGTTTTGACATTGACATAGAAACATAGAAACGTCGAAAATAGGTGCAGGAGTAGGACATTTGGCCCTTCGAGACTGCACCGCCAATCAATGAGTTAATGGCTGAACAAGCAACGTCAGTACTCCATTCCTGCTTTCTCGCCATGCCTCTTGATCCCCCAATAAGAAGGACTACATCTAACAACTTTTTGAATATATTTAGTGACTTGGCCTCAACAACTTTCTGTTGTCGAGAATTCCACAGGTTCAGCACTCTCTTGGTGAAGTTGTTTCTCCTCATCTCGGTCCGAAATGGCTTACCTCTTATTCTTAGAATGTGACACCTGGTTCTGGACTTTCCCAACATTGGGAACAGTCTTCCTGCATCAAACCTGTCTAAATCCATCAGAATTTTTAACGTTTCTATGAGATATCCTCTCATTCTTCTGAACTCCAGTGAATACAAGCTCAGTTGAACCAGTCTTTCTTGATATGTCAGCTCCTGCACCCCGTGAAGTGGATTGGTGAACCTTCGCTGCACTCACTCAATTGCAAGTATGTCCTTCATCAAGTTAGCATACCAAAACTGTACTCAATACTCCAGGTGTGGCATCACCAAGACCCTGTACAACTGTAATAACACCTCCCTGTCCCTGTACTTAAATCTCCTAGCGATGAAGGCCAACATGCCATTTGCTTTCTTAACCACCTGCTGTACCTGTATACCAACCTTCAATGACTCATGTACCTTGACATCCAGGTCTCGTTGCACCTTCCCTTTTCCTAATCTGTCACCAATCAGAAAATTGTCTATCTTTCTGTTTTAAACACCAAAGTGGATAACCTCATATTTATTCACATTATATGTCATCTGCCATGCATTTGCCCACTTACCTAACCTATCCAAGTCACTCCGCAGCCTCATAGCATCCTCCTCGCAGCTCACACTGCCACCCAATTTAGTGTAATCTGCAAATTTAGGGATACTGCAATAATCCCCTCGTCTAAATCATTATTGTACAATCTAAACAGCTGGGGCCCCAGCAAAGAACCTTGTGGTACTCCACTAGTCACTGCCTGCCATTCTGAAAAGTACCCACTTGCTCCTACTCTTTGCTTCCTATCTGCCACACAGTTCTCAATCCACTTCAGCACACTACCCCCAATTCCATGTGCTTTAACTTTGCACGTTAATCTCTTGTGTGGGACCATGTCGAAAGCCTTCGTAAAGTATAAATACACCAAATCAACTACTTCTCCCTTGTCCACTCTACTGGAAACATCCCCAAAAAATTCCAGAAGATTTATCAAGCATGATTTCCCTTTCACAAATCCATGCTGACTTGGACCTATCATGTCACCTCTTTCCAAATGCGCTGCTATGACATCCTTAATAATTGATTCCATCATTTTACCCACGACCGATGTCAGGCTGACCGGTCTACAATTCGCTGTTATCTCTCTCCCTCCTTTTTTAAAAAGTGGGATTACATTGGCAACCCTCCACTCCATAGGAAATGATCGAGAGACTATGGAATGTTTAAAAATGACTGTCAATGCATCCGCTATTTCCAATGCTAACGCCAACCTAAACGAGACCCGGCGGGCATTGGAATGTCATCTGAAGGAACATGGTGTAGATTACACCTTTTTCTGGAACGAAAACCAGAGAAAAAAACGCTGCCTTCAAGGATTTGGTGTCGCCATCAAAAATGAACTGGTCGACCGCCTCAAAGACACCCCCTGCGGGGTTAACGAACGCTTCATAATTTTTCACCTTCCCCTATCCCGGAACTAATGCGCCATAGGCATCAGTGCATAAGCTCCAACACTCGATGCAACAGATGAGGCTGAAGAGGGTTTTTATTCCAACATCGAGACATCCGTTCCCCATGTCCCCACAGGCAACAAATTGATCCTCATAGGCGACTTGATAGCCACGGTCAGCAAAGACACAGCCCTCTGAGGAGGCCTGATTGGCAGTGAGGGGATGGTTAAAGCTAACTCCTATGGTACCCTACTCCTGACAAAATGTCTTGAAAAAGAACTCCTTATCACCAACAATCTGTTCCGCCAGAGGGACAAATACAATACATTGTGGTAACACCCTCGCTCCAAAATCTGGGACCTGCTTGACTACTTCATCCTCTGAGCAAGGGATCGCAAGAATGTAAGCATCACTCGCGCCATGACAGGAGCTGACGACTGCTGGACGGACTACCGCTAATCCGATCCATCATCGGTATTACCATAGCCCCAAAGCAGAGGGGACAGCAGAATCAGTGCCGCAAAAATATTAACGCCGGGGCACTTAAATATCCAGCTAAGAGAGCTCGATACAGCCAGCGCCTCACAGCTAATCTAGCATTATTTGATGAGCCTGAGATGCTGAAATTCATAGCGCATGTTCTGCCCTCCAGGTTTAAATTACATTGTCTTTGATTAGGTACTTGGATAATTAACTGGAAAGCAGAGGACTGTTTTGATGAAAGTAATCAGGAGATCAAATACCTAATAGCTCTTAAGCACAGAGCATTTCTGAGCCTCAAGCAACAACCCAAACTCTGCAGTTCCAGGCGTGTCAAGGCTGAGGTTCAACAAAAAAACTGGCACCTAAAGAACAGGTGGTGGGTAGAGAAGGCACATGAGATACAACAACAGGCCGACAGCCATGAAATGCTCGGATTCTTCACTGCAGTGAAGGCCAGCTATGGGCCAAAATCCAAAGGTCCCACCCAACTCCCGGCCAAGAACAGTGAAACACTCATCCAGGACACCAAGGCTGTCAGGGCCCGCTGGAAGAAGCATTTTAAAGATGTCCTCAATCGATAACTCTCCCTTTGACTGGAGTGTTCACGACACCATCCCGCAGCATACGAAAAGCCACCATCTCTGTGAAATCCCAACATTGCACGAGGTTGGAAAAACCATAAAAAAGCAAGAATAACAACGCTCCGGGAGCAGATTGAATTGCTGATCAGGCGCTAAACTATGGCGGAGAGGCACAGCTGGCGCGGATTCATGACCTCTTCTCTCTCATCTGGAGGGAGCAGAGCATGTCGGGAGATCTCAGAGAAGCATGATCGTGACCATCTTTAAAAAGGGGGAAAAGTCCGAAGACGCCAGTTACAGGGGCGCCTCCCTGCAATCAGCCACTGGGTAGGTTGTCGCTCGGGTTCTTCTCCACCGCTTTTCCCTGTGGCCGATGAGCTCCTGCCGGAATCGCAATTCGGAGTCCGTCCTCTACGGAACACAATGGAAATGATCTTTGCAGCGCGAAGGCTGCATGAAAAATAAAGTGGGCAGCGCCAACCCTTATACATGTCCGTCCTCGATCTTACAATGGCCTTTGACACTGAGGGCACATGGAGCGTCCTCCTCTGTTGTGGCTACCCCAAATGTTTCTCAACATCATTCTCCTCCTCCCCGACGAGATGCAGGCTGTGATCCTCACCAACCTTACCGCTACAGAGTCAATCCACGTCCGGTCTGGGAACAAATATTGCTGCGTCATCGCTCCAACACAATTCTCAATCGCTTCCATGCTCCACCTCACAGTCAACAAGCTCCCCGCTGGAGCACCTGTGCACGTTCTGAGGCTGAACTACAGGATATAGTCGATTTATTCACCGAGGGATATGAAAGCATGCGCCTTATGCTTCACGTCCGTAATAGAGAGGTCGTCCAGCAGCCTGTCCTCATCGCAGAGCACTACCCCCTAGACAACACATTTCATGGCGCGGCTCTCGACAATGTGTACCACTTCGCATACCTCGGGAGTCTTTAATCAACAAAGGCAGGTATTGATGCGTAGATTCAACATTGCCTCCATTGCATCAGAGCTGCCTTCAGTCGTCTGACGAAAAAAGACTATTTGAAGACCAGGCCCTCAAATGTACCAGCAAGCTCATGGTCTACAGGGCTGTAGTAATAAGCGCTCTGCTGTATGGCTCACAGGCATCGGCAATGTACAGAAGACACCTCAAGTCGTTGCAGATATATCACCAACAATGTCTCCGCAGGACCTGGAAAACATCTGGGAGATAAGGCGCACCAATATCAGTGTCCTCGCCCAGGCTAACATCCCCACCATAGAAACACTGACCACTCTAGATCAGCTCCACTGCGCAGGGTGCACAGTTCGCATGCCAGACATGAGGATCCCTAAGAGGCTCTATACGGAGCTCCTTCCAGTAAATGAGCCGAAGGTGGGCAGCGGACACGTTACAAGGATAGCCTTAAAACCTCGCCCATTTAGTGCGACATCACCACTGGCAACTGGGAGTCCCTGGCCGAAGACCGCCCGAGGTGGAGCAAGTGCATCCGGGGGGGAATTGAGCTCTTCGAATCGCAAAGTTGCGAGCGTGAAGAGGTCAGTTGCAGGCAGTGGATGGAGCGTAAGGGTGAGGGAACCAAAGCCCATCCCCGACGAATATCTGCCCACATGTCACTGGGTCTGTGGCTCTCGCATTGAACGGTTCAGCCACCAAACGACAAACTTTTTGAGTGGAAACAAGTCTTGCTCGAATCCGATGGACTACCTATAATGATGATGATATCACTGACCTCACTCATTCTGTCACTACCCATTCATTACATTACTGACCTCACTCATACTATCATCACCCATCCAGATTCATCACTGATCTCACTCGTACTATCGATAGCCATCAAAATAAAACACTGGCTTCGCACATACAGACATTACACTCAAGGTACATCACTGGTTCACTCATACTATGAATTGAAAAGCATATACAACACTGACCTCATTCATACTATCATTGCCCATCCAGACACATCACTGATCTCACTATTACCGTCACTACCCATCAAGATACATCACTGACCTGGCACATACTATCTCTTCACATCCAGAGACATCACCGACATCACTCCCAAAGCCACTACACATCCAGATTAATCACTGACGTCACTCATACTGTCACTAGCCATCCAGATAAAAACACAAGCTTCCAACATACCGTACAGCACTCAAGTTACTTCATTGACCTCATTCATACTATCAATAGAAAAACATATACATCACTTAACTCATTCCTACTGTCACTGCCCATCCAGGCACATCACTGAACTCACTCATACTGTCACTACACATCCAGATACAGCAGCAGCATCACTCCTACTGTCACTGTCAATCCAGACACATTACTGACCTCACTCATACTGTCACTACACATCCAGTTACATCACTGACCTCAAACATACTCTCACTATCCATCCAGATACATCACTGTTCTGATTCATACTGTCACTACCCATCCAGATACATCACTAATCTCACTCGTACTGTCACTACCCATCCAGATAATCACTGACTTCACTCATACTGTCACTACCCATCCAGATACATCACTAATCTCACTCATACTCTCACTACCCATCCAGATACATCACTTCCCTCACTCATACTGTTACTACCCATCCAGGTACATCACTAACCTCACCCATGCTGTCAGTACCGATCCAGATAATCACTGATCTCACTCATACTCTCACTACACATTCAGAAACATCACTTAACTCATTCCTACTGTCACTACCCATCCAGATTCATCACTGACCTCACTCATACTGTCACTAGCCATCCAGATACAACACTGGCTTCCCACATACAGTCACTACACTCAAGTTACATCACTGATCTCATTCATACTCACAATAGAAAAACATATACATCACTGATCTCACTCATACTGTCATTACCCATCCAGTTACAGCAGTGACATCACTCTTACTGCCATACCCATCCAGATACTTCATTGACCTGACTTATACTGTCACTACACATGCAGATACATCACTGACCTCAATCATATTCTCACGAACCATCCAGATGCATCACTCACCTCACTCATACTGTCACTAGCCGTATAGATACAACAGTGACCTGACTCATACTCTCTTTATCAATCCAGTTACATCACTCTACTCACACATACTTTCAACACACATCGAGATACATCACTGTCCTCACTCATACTGTCACTACCCAACCTGATACATCACTGTCCTCACTCATACTGTCAGTAACCGACCAACAGAGTTGCTACCATTAGAGACCTATAGACTACGCCCTCCAGAGAACGTTTCCCCTCATTATTCCTTATCTCCACCAACATTGTTGAACATCCAGATCATTTGAGCTAATTTAGTTTCTCACTGTTGCAGAACCTCCATTTTGTATCAATAGAGCTACCTCGACTGCTCTTCCTTCCTGTCTGTCCTTCCTGTCATACTCATTTGTATTTATTTATGCCATCAACTCATCTATTTTGTTACGAATGTTACGTATATTTAGACAAAATGCTTTTAATTTTTTTACCCTATTTTCCTGCTTGTTTCCTCTCTCCTTCAAAATCACTATATTTTTAGTTTCTAATTCAATCTCCCCATCCTACTGAATCTATTTTCAAGTACCAATCCCCCTGCCAAGCTACTTTATAATCTCCCCAACAGCACTCGCAACCCTCGCCCGAAAACTCGCCCGCCCAGCCCCGCGAGGATATTGGTCACGGCTGTGTTGTGGTGCAAACCGTCCGTCATGTACAGGTCCCACCTCCCACCAAAGTGGTTCCAATGCCTCAGGAATCTAAAGCCCTCCCGCCTGCACCACCTCTCCAGCCACGTATTCATTTGTTCTGTTCTGGTATTTCCCCTTCACAAATCCATGCTGACTCGGGCTGACTGGATTATGCTTTTCCAACTGTCCTGCTTCAATAATGGACTGCAACATTTTCCCAAGCACAGATGATAGGCTAAGTGGCGATAGATTCCTGCATTTTGTCTGCCTTCTCTTTTAAAAAGGGGTGTTACTCTTGCCGTTTTCCAATCTGCTGGGACCTCCCGAGCATGGAGGGGTTTTTGGTAAATTACAACCAATGCATCAACTATTCCTGCTTCCAAGCCTGTTAAGGCCCTAGGATGCAAGCCATCAGGTCCAGGGGATTGAGCCGCCTTTATCCCCATTATTTTGCTGAGTACCATCTCCTTCGAGATTGTGACTGTGTTACATTCCTCCCTCCTATAGCCCCTTGCATATCTACTGTTTGGATATTCTTAGTATACTCTACCATAAAGACGGATACAAAATATTTGTTCAGAATATCTGCCATCTCCATGTTCCCCATCATGAATTCCCAGAACTCGTCCAATAAGAAACCAACTTTTGCTTTGTTGCATATAACTACTCTCTTCTTTCTAATTCATGTAAACACCAATGATCATTTATATCTATATTCTCCTGAACAATTTATTAACCATTTGAATTATTTGCCTTCAATTCTAGCTTTCATAGAAACATAGAAGAAACACCGAAAATAGGTGCAGGAGTAGGCCATTCGGCCCTTCTAGCCTGCACCGCCATTCAATGAGTTCATGGCTGAACATGCAACTTCAGTACCCCATTCCTGCTTTCTCACCATACCACTTGATTCCCCTAGCAGTTCATTAACTAACATTCTCTATGTGGAACCTTATTGATTGCCTTCTGGAAGTCCACATAAACTACATCCATAGACATTCCGTTGCCTGCTAATTTGGTTACTTCCTCAAAAAAAAATCACAAACGTTCGTTAAACATCACTTACCTTTTATAATTCCATGTTGTCTCTAACTAAACATTTACGTTTATCTAATTGCTCAATAACAATTGGTGGAAACCATCAGGTCTTGTTGTTTGCCATTTTTTCGTGATTTTAATTTTTCTAATACTAGTTTCTTGCTTACATTCGCTTTAGTAATTTCCAGTCCTTGATTCATTACTAATTTTCCTGGAATTTCACGAAGAGCGTCGGCTTCCTCTACTGTGAGCGTGGACATAGTGTCATTACTCAATAACTTTTCTATTTCCTTGTTTTCATTTGCTTGTATCTGATTTAAAGGGCTCACATTACCACATAATCCTTTTTTCATTACATAATAATGAAAACGTTGTGTTTTATTCTTGATATCCATCGCAGCTTTAATTTCCTATTAACTCTTTGCAGCTCTTGGTGTATTTTATTGTCTCACTTAGCTGTTCTTTATATCTCTGACAATCCACTCGGACGAGTCTATTATTATCACGTTTGTATGTTCTTTCCATTAGCTTGATGTTGTCTCTCGTCTCTTCTCTTCACCATTGTCCACGAGTCCTGCTCCTGATCAGTGATGCTGGTATATATTGGGGCAATCCTCTGTTTCAAGCGCCTCGTCAGTGATGCTGGGTTATATTGGGATATTCCCCTTGGTCATTCTCCAGATCAATGATGTTGTTAAATATTGGGGCTATTCCCTGTGTCCTGCTCCTGATCAGTGATGCTGGGATATATTGGGGTAATCCCCTGGGTCCAGCTGCTGATAAGTGATGCTAGTTTACATTGCGGCATTCCCCTGGGTCCAGCGACTGATCAGTTACACGGGAATATGTTGCGACTAATCTCATGTGTCCTGGTCCTGATCAGAGCAGCTGAGATATATTGGGTTAATCACCTGGAGGCTGATGCTGATCAGTATGCAAAGTATTCTGCTGCAAAGTGTTTGAATGTTCGAGGAAATGAACGTTTGGTCAGTCAGGTTAACTGCCGTGGCAGATGGACCTGTTTCAGCGGGTACCTCGCCTCAAACTTTAATAATGATATTTTCAGAGTGGGCCTACGAAACAAAACAATTGAGCTCTTTAAATCCGATTTAAACTGACGCAACCAGCGGGAATGGGGCGATTTCAACTCTGACAACGCCTTTATTCCCCGTCCAATTTCACGCAACATTGAATTCAGTGGGGAACAAACCGGCTGTCGTGTAAAACTTTTCCATCCAGAATTCGACTTGTAACCGCCTGGAGGATGATTTTCAAGTTCTTCCTGAAATTAGATGCAAGGCCAGAGAACATAAGTGAATTAAAAGCATCAATTGGACATTTGAATATAAACATCATCCATGTGATGGGTCGGAACAGGAGAGAGCGATAATCACTCTCAGAGGATATATTCTAACTAAAGAGATCAGCACAAGGAGCAGAGGAGGACACCGGGACATTAGGAGGGAGTGGTCTGTTTGAGTGGACAAACTCCAGCAAACATCACAGACAGAGTAAGGCTGAATGTTCTCAATCTGGGCAAGAAATATCTGGGGTGTGAAACGACACCAGCAAAATGCACCAAACGAGAATATAATAAAATCACCGGTGGCCTATGAGGTACCTCTATTGTGAAAACTCAAAAAGGACTCAAATCCTTTGGGGCACGAAAAGGGAGACATTTTGTTTTAATTGGTATTGGCAATAAGACCGGAATTTTGTCTTTTGCTCCCGGACATTTAATGGCAGTAGCGGATTGACTGAGGTCTTCTACTTCAGTCATTGATCACTGGGGCAACCTTTCAACTTTCGGTGTAGAACGAAACCGGATGCTGTCGAATGGGTGGATGTTTCTAAAACCCGACTCGGTTTTGCAACCCATTTAACTCAAGGAAAAGCAAATTACTGCGCTGTGCACACTCTGTATGTCTAAATGTTTGTCTATGTATCCATCTATTTCTATCTCACCATTACTCCATGTCTCTATCTACATAAAAATATCTATCTCTCTATCCATAAATCTCTCTCTCTCTCTCTCTGCCTCTCATTCTTTATCTCACTGTCTGTCTCTCTGTCTATCTGTCCATAAAAGTACATATGCCTGATGTTCTGCCTCTCTGTCTGTCTATCCATCTCTTTATCCATCTCTTTATCTCTATATATATCTTTCTAATAATTCCTGTAATGGGACAATTTCCACTTACATCTCAAAGCTATTCACGCCAGTCACTATGATTGGGCTGATGGTGTAACTAACAATGTGATCTTCCACATTGAAGTTGAGTAGGTATCCGAATGAAAACGGATCGATGCTATTCTGCTCTTTTCCACCTGTAAGTGAGAAATGAATAGTTTGCATTTGATCGAGGGAATATAAAGTTATTAATTCACAATGAAATTTACTCTGAACTTTACTCCATTTACAATCAATTAGAAGTAAAAACAACTGTAATGAGTTTGGCCAATTGCAGATCTGTATCATTCAGTTTACCCAGTAGATATACAAACAAAATCCTTAAAGCAATGAATATCTATCTGATTTGATGTGATATGGTTTTCACTGTCTAACAGTTAACAACCCCTGTCTAGAGCACACAGCAACCGGACGGGAAACGGACTGCTCAGCAATAATAGAACCCTTCCCATTCACCTTCCTTTAAATCCAATGCAATACCTATGGCTGGTTATGGCAATCATTCTCAGCTAACTTTTGATTCCACTGGCCTCATCAGTTTAACCCCAAATGATAACGATTCAAAGCTACTTCCAGGCCTCAGAGCAGACAGCAGACTATAACTTATTCATTAAATAAATCACCCAGTGACAATATCGAGGGAACAATGTACTTTAATTCACATAACAAGATGCATAAACTGAATACAATAAATTGTTGGATGTGGAAACTTGTGCAATAAGCACATGTTTACAATTAAATAGTGTTTACATAATGAAATAGAGATATGGTCATTTGAAGGAACATCGACAGAAACTGGGATTTGAACGTTAGAATCTGGATTACAATTAAAATGCTTACAGAATTAGTATCTGGAAACGGAGACTTACCAGGAACACCAGTAAAAGCGAGGGATGGAAAAAAAATTCTATGTACGTTTAATTATTTCCCATACCGTATATTCAACTGACTGACTCGGATCCATTCGTTCTACTTCTGCAGAACGCTGCTTCGGTTTGTTCAGCAGACCAAACTCCGAATGACAATTTGGGTTCACACATTGAGTGCATGCCCTTATGTAAGGTGCGAGATATCTCCACTGATATAATTTCGGTGTAAGGAGAATGATATTAGTTGCAGAGGCTAAACATAGAGATTCAGTTCATCACTTTTTTAATAATATGCTGCAATATTTCATTTACATTTCGACAGATATTGCACAGGTGGAAATTGAATCTGCCCAAAGGCCAGGGACGAACAGATTATGAGAAATCTTCAGTCCGACAGCACTGGGTGATCGATAAAGCGTTTGGTTCAGGTTTATGATTAATTCTCTGGTTCCGTTTTTTCAGAAAATTTCTCTCCAATTCTCTCTGTGCACTTTAAATTCAGCCAGGGAAACTAAATTATGTCGGTGAACCCCCGGTAATATATTTACATCGTTTCCACAGCCCTTAAAATGCAGACACGCTCCTAGAGAATAAAACGAATGTGTAGCCATGCTGATGAATCGTTCCAGAAATGCACAACCATTGACCCTATACAATGTCAGATATCACCATGGACCTGCGCTATATATTGAATCATCCCTGAGGGTTTCCCATCAATGTTGATACACATGCAGGAGCCTGCCTGACAAGTGTCCAAGTGCCCCATCACTGTAAATGGTGATGTAATCATTGTTAACTGAATAAAGATTTACAATTTCAGTAGAATTACTGGATTTATGGCACAATTCCTGAGAACCCATCCGCAGACTCAAACTGTTCCACAGAAACACTGCAAAAACTCACTCCCTGGAGTATGTTGCAGTTATGTTGTACTTCCAGGGACAGAATAAAACAAACACACATTAAAGGGGATTCTCATCAGACCTAAACCCTGAATTGTTGCCAGGCAGGACAGTTATGTGGAGAGAGGAGAGGAACTGGGAATGTTCTCCTTCGGCAGAAAAGTTTAAGTGGCGATTTAACAAAGATGGTCACTATCCTTAAGGGTTTTGGGAGTTTAGATCGGGAGAAACTGCTACCACTGGAAGGAGCGTCGGTAGTAAGGTAACATTTCCCCCAAAAAATCCAGGAAGAACATGAGAAGGATTGCTTTTATACATCGACTTGTCCTGATCTGGAACACAATACCTGACAAGGTAAGGAAGCAGATTCAAGTCGTAACTTTCTAAAGGATATTGGATATATACTTGAAAACATGATCTGTTTGCCTGTATCGTCTATTTGTCTATTTATAAACCAAACGAAAATATATCCATTTTAACCAACTTGTCAACTTTCTCTGCGACCTTTAAGGATTTGTGGATATGGACACCAAGATCTCTCTGCTCATCTACAATTTTCTAATTCGTGACATTTATACTATAATAGCTTTCAATATTAGTGTTCCCTAGGGGTATCACTTCATACTTCTCCACGGTGAACTCCATCTGCCATGCTTCTGCCCATTTCTACATCCTGTCTCAATCATCCTAAAGCCTATAACTGTCCACATCACTAACTACTACTGTGCCAAGTTTTGTTTTAGCTGTAATGTTTAGAATTCTGCTTCCTAAACCCGATTCGAGGTCGTTTATTAAAATTGAAAAGTAATGGACCCAAAATTGGCACCTGGGGAACTCCACATAAACCACCTCACAGACTGAAAAACATCCACGCAGCACCATACTTTGGTCGCGTTACTGAGCTAATTTTGCATGCATACCGCCAGTTTCCATTTAATTCCCTGGGCTTCCAGCTCCTTAATGACCTCTAGTGTGTCACTTTTTCGAATACGTTCGCAATATCCATCGCTGCAAAATTAACTATATCAGGTCAAATAATGGCAAGAAAATCTTCAGCTGATTACCAATTACCGCCCTCCCTCAGCTGATGATCAATTCTTCTTCATGTTAAACACCACTTGGAAGAAGAACTGAGCATAGCATGGGCACAGAATTTAATCAGGATACGGGACTTCAATGACCATAACTAAGAGTGGCTCAGTAGCACCAATATTGACCGTGCTGGTAGAGGCTTGAAGGTTATAGCTTTCAGACTGATCTTTCGCAACACATTGAGGCAGGCAATGTCAACCTCCAACAATCGGGAATATAACCACCTTCCCTTGACATTCAACAGCATGACCATCGCCGATTCCCCGACTATCAAATTCTGGGCGTCAGTATTGAGGAGAAACTTAACTTGGCCTGCTAAATAAATAAAATGGCCACAAGAGCACGTAGGAGGCTGGATATTCTTGGCGAGTGTCACACCTGCTCACTCAAAGTTTCAACCATCAACAAGACACATGACAGTAGTGTGATGGAAAACTCTCCACTTGCCTGGATGAGTGCAGCCTCAATAACACTCAATAAGCTCGACACCGTTCAGGACAAAGCAGACCGCTTGATTGGCAAAGCATCCACCATCTTCAAGATTCACTCCCTGCAGCACCAGTGCACCTTGGCTGCAATGTGTACCATCTACAAGATGCACTCAAGAATCTCGCCAAGGCTTCCTCGGCAGCACCTCCCAAACCAGCAAACTCTACCAGCTAGAAGGACAAGGGCAGCAGGCGCATGGGAACATCATCACTTGGAAATCCTCCTCCAAGCGACACAGCAATCTGTCATGGTAATATTTTGCCGTTCCTCCTTTGCCGTGGTGTCAATATTCTGGAAATCCCGACCTAACAGTACATTTACAACAAGGATAGCAGCAGTTCAAGAAGGTGAATCACCACCTTCTTCACATGGGTAATTAGGCGATGGGCAAAAAATGCTGTGCTTTTCAGCTATGACCACATCCCGTAATGAACAAAAATACCGAGGGTCCCCACTTATATACGCTGATTTATATTACACGTCGGAGGACTCGAAATGCTCGACACACAGGTCGCTAGATACTTGTGCGGAGCATAATTGTGACCAGTGTTGAAGGATTTGCTTTGCCACCAAACTCAAATTCCGATGCAATAATTGTCAAATAATTTGTGTGAAAAGTATAGAGGGCGCAGTATTCATAAAATATATTAAGCTGAGCATGTTTAGCCAGTACTTAGCAAGGCAACCAAGAGAGGGAGAAATTCTGTACTGAGTTTAAGTGAATTAAGTTGGGTAGGTGTATGAGATTATTTTGCTGGTATTGATCATAATTCAGTAAGATTTATAGTAGTTATATAAAAGGAGAAAGATAGACTAGAAGTTACATTTTTGAACTGGGGAAAAGCCAATTTTACTGAGGTGTGATATGATTTATGGAACGTGGACTGGAAACTAATGCAGGTAAATCAGTGTCGCAGAAGTGTGAGGCATTCAATGTCGAAATAGTGAGGGCTCAGAGGAAATATCTTCCTATAACGAAAACGTGTGGCACTCAATATCTCATATATACCAATTAATAAGATAATGCAAAAAAGGAAGCTTTAGTCAGATACAGAAATCTAAATACTGCAGAAAGCCAAGCGTAGTGTATAAATTGGAATTACAAAGGAAATTAAGAAACAATGTATACACATTGGCAAGTGGAAACAAAGATAACACAAACATGTTTTATAAATACATAAAGGGCAAATGTCTAGCGAAACAAAGTATATGATCTATTAGAGACCAAAAAGGTAACATGTGTCTGGATTTGGAAGACGTGGCAATGTTTCTCAATTAATAATTTGTACCTGTCTTCACAACGGACACGATGCAGACACATCAGTTAAGAGGTTGGTGTATGAAAAATTCGATTAGATGAACGTAGTGAGAGTGGAAATGTTAAGGAATTTAGCATATATGAAAGAAGATACTTCACGAGGCTCAGATGAAATGTATCCCAGGCTGTTAAATTAATCAATGGAGGAAATAGCGGAGGCTCTAACCATCAATTTCCAATCCGCTCTGGTTATAGATGTGGTGCCGGAACACTGGCGCATTGCTCAAGTTGCTCCATTGTTTAAAATGGAGAAAGGGATTCACTGAGCAATTAAAGCTGTGTGACCCAAACGTCGACCGTGGGAATATTATTGGAAAAAAATCTGAGGGACAGTATTTATCATCATTTGTAAAGGCACAGATTAATCAATGACAGTCAGCATAGATTTATTAAGGGAAAGTCATGCCTAACTAACTTGAGTTAATTTTTGATGTGGTAGCAAGGAGAGTCTATGAGGGCAGTGCGTCTTATGTAGTCTGCATGGATTTTATCCATTGCTTGCAACACACTCCCACACGGAAGAAAAATAAAAACCATGTATCCAAGGGAAAGTGTCAAGTTGAATCTATAACTGTCCCAGTGGCGGGAAGGAAAGGGTAATTGTTGACGGATGTTTGTGACTGGAAGGCTGTTTCCAGTTGGGTTCGGTTAGGCTCAGTACTAGGCCCCTTGCTTTTTGTTTTATATATCAATGATTTAGGGCAAGACTTTCCATTAGTTTCTTCCCACTACCAACCACTTACAACGCATTTAAACGCTATAATGCTATAATGCCTGTTTATCTCCTAGTTACCCCCAAAATTTGAACTAACGTCTGTTTATCGCCCATTTATTACCCATTTGTCGCCAGCATTAGTTTAGGCGTCAAGTTAACGCCGAGAATTAATTGAACCGTCCGCCCATTTTTTTATGACATCAATGCTCAGAATACAGTTTTTCAAAAAAACTAATGCCCAGAAACCACCCAGAATATCGCTCGCCCAAGAAAACGCTGTTAAAAAGCTGCACTCACCTGACGTTAACGCAGAGGCATGGAATCTATTTTGCAAAGCAAAGCACTTTTCATAGAAAAGGCAGCTTGAAATTCTGGGGAGCTTTGAATTAATCTGTGAGTTATTTTAAGGTGAATATCAAAATTGAAGAAACATCTTATCATATTGTGGACGAATTAACTTTATTTTATGAGATTTCGATTGAAAATGTATTGTTACTGAAAAATAAGTCTAATAGTAATTGTAATGGGGCCTGTACTTTCTCAGCCTGTATTGATGACTACTCACCTGCTGCAGACCAGAGATTCGAGAAGGTATGTTGAAGAACATTATGTGGCCAATCAAGGACATGACAGACTGAGGAGGTGGAGGAGAACATACACCCAACCAACTTACAGAGATAAACATCTTACCTGAACGTGTCCGAGAACATGTGCCTTAAGAGCGTGCGATTGCAAAAGGAGGTCACCACTCCTCAAGGAGATCTGCAGCCTAACAGCACCACCATGACCGCACTGCCCATTGAGGTTAATTTACAGCATCTGGCGCCTTTCAGGCCTCAGCAGGCGAAAAGTGTGCTATCTCTCAGCATGCCACACATTGCTGCTTTCGATAGGTGACTAAAGCCCTTTACACTCGGAGAATGGACTTTATAAGCTTTCCTTTCACGAGGGAGGCGCAGACTGAGAGGGCTTTGGGTTTCTCCAGAATAGCAAACTTCCCCAAGGTGCAGGGAGCAATAGACTGTACGCATATCGCCCTGTGAGCAGCCTTTCAGGAGGTAGAAGTGTTTCTGAACCGAAGGCGATTCCACTCCCTTAATGTGCAGCTCCTTGTTGACCACAAGCAAATAATCATGGCAGTCAATGCAACATTTCCAGGAAGCATCCATGATGCGCACATCTTGCGTGAGAGCACTTTGTCTGTCTTGATTAGGAGCCAGCCGCAAGTTCACGGTTGGATGCTGGGTGATAAAGGATATGACCTTACCAGCTGACTGATGACCCCCCCTGCGTGAGCTCCAGAGAGAAGGCGTGAAGCGAAACATTGAAAGCCACATAGCCACACACAATGTCGTGGAAAAGACAAATGGAGTGCTGAAATAACACTTCAGATGCCTGGACCAGTCTGGAGACGAATTACAATGACAACCTGAGCAGTTTGCTCAGTTCATTTTGCTGTGCTCCATGATGCATAATTTGGCTATCACGTTGGGATAAGAATTGCCAGATGAGACTGCCGATCCACCTCAGGAAAGAAGAGTAGAGGAAAAAATTAGGTGGAGGATGAAACCGGGGAAGACACTCATGTTGACTTTGAAACCATGCCCCCGCCCCGCTCTAGACTGCAGGAAAATGCCCATGGATGCTACACAGCTGTAAGACTGTTGCATGAGCAGCTCATAAATGAATGTGTTGCCTGAAATAATGTTGGTGGTATTTATGCAGCTGCAAATGTTGTGTCTGCAGCTCATAAATGACCGGCTTGGGTTACATTGGTGACAGTTACCGTTACGGTTGATGTTCGCCTTTCATGGTATGTACTCGCCAGTGTTTAGCGGTACAACAATCTGAATAAAATGCGCAACAATGTTAAACTTATTTTTAAAAAGTTAACTTGACGATTTTTTTTAATTCAGAAAAAAGCATAACACAACACAACACATCAGTAACCCCCTCCCACACCCCAGACCAATCTTTGAATATTTTAACAACACAACAACAAAATATTTTAATAAAAAAAACCTGCGTACCCCACTGTCCCCCAAACCATACCAACAATGAAACATTTAAAAACAGCAATTATTTAATCAACTAATACTCAATCGAAACACACACGCAACCCACAGGCAACAATATTAATGTATAACAAAAAACAATACCTCCCTATCTGCGGCAACGCCCCTTCTTTTCTCTCCCCCCCGGTCTGAGCACCACCTCTTCCCTTCTCACTACTAACACCAAGCTGCTTTGCTGCTGTGTTCCGCAAGCACTGCTTCGATGGGCGGGGGTGGGGGGAGGGGGTGACGATAGTTCGTCCAATTGTGGTGATGATGGTGGAGAGGACATTTCTGTGGAAATATCCTCCGAACCTGATGTAAGATCTCCCTCCTATCTCCCATAAATCTCATGAACAGGTGCGGCATCTTGGGGTGCAGTGCCGGATTTCGCGGACCACTGATAGCCCTCTGACACAAGTGTCTCTGGCTATTATCTCCAGGATCCGTGCTCACCCCGTCATTTTCTCCTTCATGTTAGCGGATAGGGTGTCTATCTGCTGAGATATATCCACCCATTGTCTGAACGGGCTCTTGAACAATCTCAATACTTCTCCTGGACAAGTTAACCATGCACACGCTAAGCTCTCCCGTGCGTGGAGCAGTCCTCCTGCGCTGAACCAACCTCCGCGGGGTCGTCGCCTGCAATGAATCACTGGAGGCACCCTGTAGCATGGCGCTTAGCCCGCTACGTCCTCGTTCGAGGAGGACATGGCGAGAGGAAAACTGAAAGCTACTATAGCTGCAGGCTCCCCTTCCACCTCCTCACTGTTCTTAGTGGAGAGGAGGACCCGTAGCAGAACGGGTGAGATTTGGGGCTCCACGAACCCAGAAATACTTATGACCAGCCCCATCGGTTGAAGTTGTCATTCGATTGCCATGGCCTGCGCTCTTGTTGAGCGAGAAAACAAAAGAGAGCTAATTAGAGGAGAAGGGGGTGCGAGGGTCACTTGTGAATCCAAACGCTACACAGGCACATGTAGGAAGCAAGTCCAATTTTGAAAGAATGATGACAGACTTCACATTTGATGAACATCATGACAGTACAAGATCAGCATTACAATGATTTTCATGATCCCATCATTAATTGCATGACATTACATTACTTCACGTAACATTACATAACATTGCATCAATAAATCATCAATGATATAATTTTAGGATATAAGTGGCATTAATTGCCTTTCCATCACCCAATGATTTATAGTTCACAAACGTGGCAAGATGACAGGTTCCGAAGCAGCATGGGTGTGCGAACAATTGTGGAACACCTAAAATGCCAGCGCCCACACCTCAAGATCGGTGTGGGTGCATAGATCTGCTGGGCCGTCACCCGTGCTCCGCGGCTCGGCACTGTTCTATGAAAGCTTTTTTTGCAAAAGGTGATAAAGGTATGGCGTGGCGTAAGATCATTGCCAGTTATTGTTACAGATACAGATACATAGGTTACTGACAGATATTTTATTCTTATCTTTATTAATAATATTATTATTATACAACACAACATAACACATATGACTGTCCACATGTAAATGTTATACATATCGCACGCATGGTTACATCTGATGTCTGCAAAAATATTGTTTAATATTCATGTTTAGATCAAATGCTGAACGAGAATTGATCTTATCGAAACGTATAAGATTATGATGGGATTGACAAGGTGGTTGTAGATAGGATGTTTCCACTGATAGGTTAGACTAGAACTAGTGGCCATACTCTTAAGGTAGGGGGCCGCGCATTTTGGACTGAGATGAGGAAGATTTTCTTCTCGCAGAAAGTTGTAAATCTGTGGAATTCACTGCCTCAGAGAGCTGTGGAAGCTGGATCATTGAATAAATATAAGAGAGATAGAAAGTTTCTTAAACGATAAGTGAATAAGTGGTTATGGGAAATGGGCTTGGAAGTGCAGCTGTTCCCATGTTCAGATTAGCCATGATCTTGTTAAATGGCGGAGCAGGCTCGAGGGGACGTATGGCCTACTCCTGCTTCTATTTCTTATGTTCTTCATGTCTTATTTCTAATTAAACACTCACTGTGTTCCTTTACATTATCCAGTCCTCTATTTCTAATTAAACTCTCACTGTGTGCCCTGAAGTTACCAAGTCCTCTATTTCTAATTAAACAGTCACTGTTTTCGCCTAAATTCCCTCGTCCTCTATTACTAATTAAACTCTCACCGTGTTCCCCTCAATTACCCAGTCCTCTATTTGTACTTAGACAATTACTGTATTTCTCTGCAATTAATTTTATATGATTGATAACTGAACGGTTGTTCAATTTCCCGAAATGCACCAGTTGTCTGTTTCTCATTCAACTGTGACTGTATCCCTCGACATTCACCTGCCCAAACTTTTTAATTGAACAGTAACTGTATTACCATGAATACTGTTATGATCCCCATTTGCTGTCGTGTCCTCGCCGAGCTCATTCTGACCGCGTGATCCACCTCATGTTCTCTTGACCCGATTCTCACTCAGTCCCACAAAATGGCTGACATCTCCAATTTCGATCCTGGCCCACCATGCTAGTTGATACTCTGAATGCTTCCCTCTGTTCTCTTGCTGAACCCTTTCCTTTTAAGTCTGCCATCAAGATTAACTTGGAACAATTCCAAATTGATATCCGTTTTTGAAAGCCTTCGCCCCAATCTCCAATTTCTCACTCCTCTCCAAGGTCCTTGAAATTACCGTGTACGTGTTGCGCGTAATTCCATGTTTAAACTGCCCAATCAGATTCCTGCCCTTGTCAGAGCACCTCTTCATCTAGGAGCAAACCAAAACAAATGTCAAAACATATGTCAGACATCCGGGTCAAAGCTTGCGTTGTATGAAGGTAGATATCTGCCTTCGAATTCCCTCTGAAGGTTAAGCCATTTAGGATTGAGATGACGAGAAACTTCTTCACTCAGAGAGTTGTTCACCTGTGCAATTCCTTACAGCAGAGAATTCTTGATGCCAGTTCATTGGATATATTCAAGAGGGAGTTAGATATGCCCCTTACAGCTAAAGAGATCAAGCGGTATGGAGAGAAAGCAGGAAAGGGGTACTGAGGTGAATGATCAGCCATGGTCTTATTGAATGATGGTGCAGGCTCGGAGAGCGGAATGGCCTACTCCTGCACCGATTTTCTATGGTTTTATGTTTCTATGTGTTCCACGTCAAATCAAGAGCTGCACAGTCGCTTGAATCTTCCAGCTCTGGTGAAGGTGGCAGCATTTACCTGACCAGTTCTGAGCAGGCTGATGACTGTCCACTGGTACGAGGAAGGTTAGATCCCTTAGGTTGTATTATTGGACTCCTCGGTGAGGAACACATACCATCTTAGATTTAATAAAGAGTGTGGAAGACTTGGAACACGTAAGGAGGGAGGGAGTGTGGGCCTCAGTAAACCAAGGCAGGGAGGGAGGGAGGGATTGTCGGCCTGAGTATCCGCAGGGCAGGGAGGGAGGGAGATTGTGCCTCAGTACCCACAAGTCCGGGAGGGAGGGAGTGTGGGCCTCAGTACACCCAGGACAGGGACGGAGGGAGTGTGTGCCTCAGCACCACCAGGGCAGGGAGGGAGTGGGGCCTCAGCACACCCAGTGCACGCAGTGAGGGCGTGTTGGCCTCAGCACCCCTCGGGCAACGATGTGGAGAGGTAGCGTGTGCCTCAGCTCCCCCAGGGCTCGTAGTGATGGAGTGTGTGGCTCAGCACCCCCGGAACGCGGAGGGAGGGAGTGCGTACTCAGCAATCCCAGGGAAGATTAAAGATGGGGTTGGACGTCGTAGCAACATAAAGACATAGAAAATAGGTGCAGGAGTAGGCCATTCAGCCCTCCGAGCCTGCACCACAATTCAATAAAATCATGGTTGATCAGGCAACTTCAGTTCCCCATTCTTGCTTTCTCCCCGTATCCTTTGATCAAATTGACCATAAGGGCCATCTCTAACTCCCTTTTGTAAAATGTAAAGAACTGGCATCAAAAACTTTCTTGGGAGATTAATCCACATGTTCACAATTATCTGAGTGAAGAAATTTCTCCTCATATCGGTCCTAAATGGCTTACCACTTATCATTAGACGTTGACCCCTGGTTCTGGACTTCCACAACATCGGGAACATTCCACCTGCATCTAACCTGTCCAATCCCATCAGAATTTAATTTGGGACGATGAGATCCCCTCTCTTTCTTCTAAATTCCAGTGAATATAAGCCTAATTGAATCTGTCTTTCTTCCTGTATCAGCGCTACCATCCAGGGAATCCGTCTGCTGAACCTTCGCGGCACTCCCTCAGTGGCAAGAATGTCCTCCATCAGATTGGGAGCTCAAAACTCTGCACAATATTCAAGTTGTGGCCTCACCAAGACCCTGTACAAATGCATTAAGTCCTCCCTGCTCCTATACTAAAGTATTGTTGTTACGAAGGCAACATTCCAGTTGCCATCTTCACTGTCTGTTTTACCTGCATGCCATATTCAATGACTGATTTGTCATAACACCCGGGTTTCGTTGCACCTCCACTTTTCCTAATCTGTCACCATTCATATATTATTCTGCCTTCCAGCTTTTGCGACCAAAATGGATAACCTCATATTTATGTACATTCTACTGCATCTGCCATGCATTTGATAACTCACCTAACCTATCCAAGTCACGCTGCAGCCTCTTTAATTTGATGAAGTCTGCCCTTGTTGGCAGTGGTCTCAGGAGGTATGGAAAACGGTCCATGTTGTCCACGTTGGGAGCTTGATAACGGCGGGGGCAGTGCTGTGTGTTGGGGGCAGGTTGTTATTGGACCCTTCTCTTAAGGCTGTTTAATGTAATGCCTATGCTCTCGTATGCCTCGAAGAAGGTGTTCATGATGGCTTCATGTTCGCTCAACGAAGGTACGCAGACAAAGGCATCGTTGGCGTACTGTAGTCCAATGAAGGAGGTTGGGATGAACTTCGCTCTGGCAGGGAGGAGCAGATGTTGTACAGATTCACGTTTGTCCTGTAATTTAGCTCCTCTCCAGAGGGGAGCTTGCTGAACGTGAGATGGAGCATAGCAGCAAGTATGATCTGGAAGAGTGTGGTGCGATCAAAGCGCCTTGCTAAACCCCGGTCCGTACCGTGGAATTGTGCTGTGGTGGATGCGCTGCTCGGGAGCACGGCTAACATTTCATCCTGCAGAAGGTGGAATATGGTGAAAAACCTTTACGTACAGCCGAATCTGAGGAGGACGCTCCATAATCCCTCATGGTTGACAGAATTGGAGGCTTTCGTGAGATCAAAGAAAGCCATGTACAAGTGTTGGTGCTATTCCCTGCATTTCTTTTGCATCTGCCGCGTGGTGAAGATCAAATCCATTGTGCAGATTAGTGGGCGGAATCCGCATTGCGACTCTGGGAGGAGTTCTTCAGCCACAGGGAGAAGGTGGTTGAGGAGAATTGTTGCGATTACTTTGCCATTGGTCGAGAGCAGCGAGATTCATCTGTAGTAGGATTCGTCACTTTTCTTTATGATCATTACAAGTAAACCTACTCTGAGATCGCCTGGTATTATCTCCTTGTTCCAGATAAGACAGATGAGGTCATGAATCAGTGCCAGTCGTAATTCACCGCCAAGCTTCAGTACTTCCGAAGCGATTCCATCTGCTCCTGAGGCCTTGTTGTTTTTAGTTGTCAGATGGCATTTTCAAAATCGTGCTGAACTGCGATTGTGCCAAAGAGGTGATGGGTAGCATGCTGCGGGATGCAGTCACGGATAGTCACGTCGATGACAGATGTTTGGTGGCGAAGATCCACGAAGTGTTTTTTCTAGTGGCAACTGAAAGACTCACTGTCCTTGATGAGCACCTCTCCGTTCTTGACTTTCAGTGGAATAGGACTTTGGGCCATAGGTTATACCGCACTGAAAAATCCACCCACATCGTGATTGTCGGCTAGATGCTAGATTTCTTGTGCTATTAATTATCTATTCGTTGGAGTTTATTTATTAAATTCACGTTATCTATTAGTAAGAGATTCTATAATACTTTGAGGGGCTTTATTAGTTTGAGTTTCTCGAATAGTTTGAGGTTTATTATTTTAGATGGCTGTATTTGTTTGAGGTTCTCATATTGGTTTGAGGCTGTCTCATTGTTTGAGTACTATATAAACCTGAATTTCTCTAAATGGTTGGAAGTGTGATATTATTTCACGTGGCTTTATTTATTTGAGATTCTGTATTAATTTGAGTGGTTTTATCAGTTTGAGGGGCTGTAGTATTGTGAGGTTCTCTGGTAGTTTGCGGTTATCTATTAGTTTGATGATCTTTATTGTTTTAGGGGATGTATGTGTTTCACGTTGTCATTAGTTCAAGGGGTGTATTAGTGTGACAGGCTGATTTATCGGAAATATTGTGTTAGTTTCAATGGCTGTATGAATATAACTCGCTGTGTGCGGTGGAGTTGCTGTATTAGTTTAAAGGTCCTCTATTAGTTTGAGGTACTCTTCTAGCTTGACGTTCTCTATTTATTGTATTAGTTGGAGGTTCTCTATTAGTTTTAGGGCCTGCATTAATTAGAGGTTCTGGGTTCTGTTAGTTTGAGGAGCTGTATTAGTTTGAGGTTTAGTATCAGTTTGAAGTCCTGTCGTGGTTGGAGATTCTCTATTAGTTTGAGTATCTCTATCAGTTTGATGGGCTGTAATATTTTGGACTTCTCTGTAAGTTAAATGTTCTCAATTAGTTTTAATTTCTCTATTAGTTTAAGCTTATCTAATAGTATAAGGATCTCTATTACTTTGATGGGCTGCAATAGTTTGAGGGGCTGTATTAATTTGAGCTTCTCTATTACTTTGATGAAATATATTAATTTGAGATCCTCGAAAAGTTTGTATTGTTGTTTTATTTTAAGAGGCTGTATTTGTCTTAGGTCCACTATGGGTATAAGGAGCTCTATTAATTTGAGGTTCTTTAATAGTTTGAGTGTCTGTATTAGTTTGAGGGACTGTATTACTTTGAGTCGCTGTATTTGTTTCAGGGACTGTATTAGTTTGAGAGACTGTATTAGCTTGAGGGTCTGTATTAGTTTTAGGGTCTGTATTAGTTTGAGGGTGTGTATTAGTTTGAGGGGCTGTATTAGTTTGAGGTTCTTTTTTAGTTTGAGGGGCAATATTAGTTTGAGGGACTGTATTAGTTTGAGGGTCTGTATTGTTTGAGGGAATGTATTAGATTGAGGGACTGCATTAGCTTGAAGGTGTGTATTAATTTGAGGGTCTTTACTAGTTTGAGGGTTTGTATCAGTTTGAGGGACTGTATTAGTTTGAGGGACTGTATTATCTTGAGGGTCTGTATTAGTTTGAGGGGCTGTATTAGTTTGAGAGACTGTAGTAGCTTGATTGTCTGTATTAGTTTGAGGGGCGGTGTTAGTTTGAGGGTATGTATTAGTTTGACGGTCTGTATTAGTTTGAGAGTTTGTATTAGTTTGAGTCGCTGTATTAGTTTGAGGGACTGTATTAATTTGAGGGACTGTATTAGCTTGATGATCTGTATTACTTTGAGGGTCTGTATTAATTTGAGAGTCTGTATTAGTTTAAGGGGCTGTATTAGTTTGAGTTTCTCTATTAGTTTGAATATTTCGATAATTTTTAGCGTCCCGATTATTTTGACGTTCTCTATTGGTTTGAGTGGATTATTTTGAGACTCCCTATTAGTTTGAGTTTACTAGTTTCAGTTTCTCTCTTGTTTTGAATTTCAATATTGGTATGAGTTTCATTAATAGTTTGAATGTCTCTATTGGTTTGAGTGTCTGTATTACTTTTAGTTGCTTGATTATATTGAGGGTCTGTATTACTTTGAGTTTCTCTATAGATTTCTTAAAAATTAGTTTGACGTTATTTATCAGTTTGTGGTTCTCTTACTTTAAGGTTCTCTTTTAGTTTGAGGTTATCTTTTAACTTGAGGGTTTGTATTAGATTTAGTTTTAGTTTGATGTACTTTGTAATATTAAACGATCGGTTTAGTTTGAGATTCTCTATTAATTTGATGTGCTTTATTATTTTGAATGTCTGTATGACGAGAAGTGCTGTATTTGTTTGCATTGTTTTTGCTGTATAAGTTTGTGGTGCTGTATTACTTTTAGGTAATCTACGCGTATGAGGCTCCGCATGTGTATGAGGTGCTGTATGGGTTGTGAGGCTTAATAAATATGAGTACCTGTATTAGTTTGAGGACGATCATAGACATTCTTACCATTTTAATTGTTTGACTGCATTTCCCTATTTAAAAGAGCAGTCACTTCCAATACCGCACTTGAACAGCCTTGAGAAGGACATACGAACATTTGTAATTTAACGACTGAATGCCTGTTTTTAAAATGTCAGCCACGACCCCCTTTGTAGCACAGCAGACCTGAGAGAGAAACTCTAACATTGGGAAAGTGACGACTGAATAGCTACAGTTAAAGAAAGCAGCCACATCACAGAGAGCAGTAGAACAGCCCTGAGAGGGAAACTCTAAAATTAGGAATGTCATTACTGAATAGCTGCAGTTAAAGAAAGAAGTCACATCACTGAGTGCAGTAGACAAACCCTCAGAGGCATATCCTAACATTGGGAATGCAATTACTGAATGACCACAGCAGAGTAAATTACATCACCCGATTAATATGCGATCTCCAGCTTAGATTGATGGTTTTGAAACAACTAGCCAATTGCTGGGAGGATATAGCTGGAAACTTTCATGAGTTAATTAATATGAGCAGAATTGTTCAGTCTTTGTGGTTTCCAATTTGAATCTCTGCAGTAAATATATTCGTTCACAAAAGGGAGTTAAATCGGCTGTCGTAATCTGTTTGTTCAAGCTTTAAAAATAACTGTTTTGATCGATGTTCTAATCTCAATGTCCCCGTGGAGTGACCGCAGGGCATAACTTAAAGGCACAGGAATTCTACCGTCTTAGAGTATAAATCAGGGAGATTACCTGCAGCACGAAGGGGCACATCGTTTCACATAGAAAATGCTTCCAATTCAACATGCCAAGAAAATATGCTATACATTCATTGCCGTCATTGGTGTTACTGGTAAATGACTATAACCATTGAAGTTGAGCATATCTGTGTGTGAGCTGGTCTCTGGTTTTCTTCTGTGACTGATAATGTTACATCCTGGACTAGTGGTCACTGGTATAGACACCTGATTGGTGATATCATTCCGTTCAGTCTAATGGCCTGAATAACCACTGCGGTTTGATTCAATTGTTCCATCTGAACATAAACGTGTGTGTGTAACTAACAGGCTGATTATATTATCAAGCTATTGTCTTTCGTGGAATATCGTGTACTTTTGAAACATTCCTTACTAAGCGCAACAATCTGAGAGAAGGTATTTGTTGGAGTGTCTATCACTGTAGGTTTTACTGAATGTGAGTCACTACCGGGCGTGGATCATTATACCCCAGTGACCATGTATTACAGGGAATGTCTGTCACTATAAGATGTACTGAGTGTGTGTCACTAACCAGTGTGGAACGCCGTGCCCGAGTGACCATGCACTACTGGGAGTGTGTGTCACTGTAGGATATACTGAGTCTCGGTCACTAACCGGTGTGGAACACCGTACCCCAGTTACCATGTATTGCTGGGAGTGTGTTTCACTGTAGGATATACTGAGTGTGGGTCATTAAACGTTGTGGAACACCGTGCCCCAGTCAACATGTATTAGTGGGAGTTTCTGTCACTGTCGGATGTACTCAGTGTGGTTCACTATTTCATCTGCTTCCGCTTCTGGGGCGTACACTCGGATTCGAAGAACACTCGATTCCACACTGAAAATTAGTTCCCAGTGGGCTGAAGAGTCCAATGCATGACTTCCATTCTCTGATACAGGTGGGGCAGACGGTGTTTGAACGAACGGGTGTGTGCGGTGCCAGGGTTGCTGCGCCCTCATTCCGCTATATGCGCTTGGATTCAGTTTGCTCTGGGCGATAATACTCGAGGTGCTCTGCGCCGTGCGGATGCTTTCCTCCAATTTGGGCTGGCTTGGGCAGGGATTGCCAGGTGTGGGTGGGGAAGTTGCATTTTTTCAAGGAGGCATTGAGTGTGTCATGGTACGTTTCCTCGACCCACCTGTGGCTCGCTAACAATAAAGAATCACTGATTAGAGCGTTTGCTTTTTGAATCTCATGTCAGGCATGCCGACGATGTGGCCCGCCCAACGGAGCTGATTGACTGTGGTTAATGCTTCGATGCTGCGGATGTTGGCCTGACCGAGTACACTGATGCTAGTGCGCCACACCGGCCAATTAATTTGCCGGAAATTGCGGAGGCATGGTTGGTAATTCTCCAGTGCTTTGAAGTGACTGCTGTAAATATTCTATGTCTCTGAAGCATGTAGGAGGGCGGGTATCACTACTGCACTGCAGACCATGAGCTTGATCCAGGTTTTGAGGTCCTGGGCTTCAAATACTTCCTTCCTCAGGCGTCCGAAGGCTGCACTGACACACTGGAGACAGTGTTGGACTTTGTCATCAAAGTCTGCCCTTGTTGACGTAGGCTTCCGAGGTATGGAAAATGATCCACATTGTACAGTGTATAGCCCCGTAAATCGGAGCTCTACTGAAACTTGCAGCGGATGGCGAGTTTCCCTACGCCTACCCTCGCTGATACATTCTGAATGTCCCATTTGCAATTTAATTCACTTGCCTCTCACCCTCACCTGCTTTGGGTTGTGAATGAAAACCCTTGCAGGTTACTGATCCTGATCCTGACCCCAGTGCACTGCCCTTGCTGAAAGTACAAGTGCTGGACCTCTGGTCTGAACAATGTTCTATCTCCACACTCCAATCGTGCCGGTATGGGAGCTCGAATGGATCCTCGCTATGCTGCCTTTTCTTGCGATTCAGGGAATCTTCGTTGTTCCAATTCTATTCCTATCCCCTCCTTCACATATTTTTAGGTACATTGATGACTGTGGTCGCGCAATTTCCTTTTCTAGCCATGACCTGGAAAAAGTCCTCACTCGCACAAGGTAATGATCACCCATCACCTCATGCCTATGTTTACTGACCGACATTGGCTCCCGGTTAAAGAACGCCACGATTTTGAAAATTCTCATCAATGTTTACACATCTCTCCATGGTTTTGCAGCTCCCTACCTCTGTTATCTTTTGCAGCCTCACAACCCCTCAAGATATCTCCGCTCTTCAAATGCTGCCCTCTCGAACATCCCTCATTATACTGCTGAACCATCGGTGGACTGACCTTCAGCTGGTTGGGCCCTTAACTCTGGAATCACTCCCTGAACCTCTAAGCTTCTCTAACCATCTTTCCATTGTAAAGACGCTCCTTAAAATCAACCCTTTTAGCAAGCTTTTGGTCATATGCTTTAATTTCTTCTTTTTTGACTTGGTGTCATATGTATCTGAGTTGTCCTGTTAAAACTGCTTTGAAGCGCCTTGGGACGTTTAACTAGGTTAATCGTGCGATATAAATAAAAGTTATTGTTATTATTATTAATAATAATATTAATTAATATAAATATTATTATTCAAAGTAATAATTATAATAATAATTATGTGATCAACCTTGCTTAAAATTTGCGACACACTCTCTCCTTCACATGCTCCGTCTGTCGCTCCCTTCACTTCCGCAACATCTCTAAGTCCATTTCGCAAGATTGGCCCTCTACCAATGTCTACCATAAAGTGGCCGACTCTGAGAGCTACCTTGATTATATGACCTCTCACCTAGCTTGCTGGACGGACTCTATTATAGTCTACAAATGTCGCTGCCTGCGTTTCATCTATTCTGATAATGCCACATCCCACAGCAGTGCTTACAACATGTGTTCCTTTTTCTGAGCTGAGGATACCCATCCTCTGTGGTCCTGATTCTGTGTGCCTGTAACCTTGTTTGGAGTGGGTAGGAGAGGAGGGGCGAAGCAGATTCATGGAGACAGCGAAACTTTGAGTCAATAACTCGGGCTGAGAGGCTACAGTAGTGGGTCGGTTCCCCGGTCAACCACACCCTCTGGTTGATTATCCTCCTGCAGTGACCATGCTCTGTTCCGAGAAGGTTCACCAGGCTGGTTCCTGAGATGAATCTGTTCATATATGAGGAAAGGTTGAGCAGGTTGTGCATATATTCGTTGGAGTTTAGAAGAATGTGCGGTGATGATATTGAAATGTATAGGATTCTGAGGTAGCTCGACAGTGTAGATGCAAAGAGGCTGTTTCCCCTCATTGCGGAATCTAGAACTAGGGGACATAGTTAAAGAATATTCCTGATGTTGGGGAAGTCCAGAACTAGCTGACATAGTCTAAGGATCAGGGCTAAGCCATATAGGACCGAGATGAGGAGAAAGCTCTTCACTCAGAGAGATGTTAACCTGAGGAATTCCCTCCCGCAGAGAGTTGTTGATGCAGTTCATTGGATACATTTAAGAGGGAGTTAGGTATGACCCTTACGTTAAAGGGATCAAGGCGTCTGGAGGGAAAGCAGGACAGGTGTTCAGGGAGAATGATCAGCCATGATCTTACTGAATAGTGATGCAGGCTCGAAGGGGCCAATGGCTTGGTCCTGCATCAATATTCTATGTTTCTATGTTTCTATGGACAGGGTCCTCAATCCAATTTCCCGCATTTATCCACAGCCGAGGATTCCCCACCACTGTGGTGGACAAGGCACACCGCAGTGTCAATACAATTTGCTGCCTTACTTTCATCGCACCTGATCCTCCCTGCTAGAACCATGATCGGATCCCCTCGTCGTCACCTTAGTCTCAACCAACGCCCACATTCAAGAGTTCATCCTCCGCCATTGCTGTCCCTTCCTTCATAAACACATCCCCTTTCAACAGTCCCAATGGATCGGCCACTCCATGACAATGTGGACTATTCGTGAATCGCCCCAACAGTTTTCCCCAACCACCGGAACTTCCTCTGCAAAAACTAGGAGATGCAACACCTGCCATTTCACCTCATTCTTTCCATCGTCCAAGGTCTTCAATCTGAACCAGTAATAGACTTGTATTTCCTCCAATGTAGTACACTGTATTCGTTGTTCACGATGCTGTCCACTGTCGATTAGGGGGGATTAAACAGAGATTGTGTGATTACATTCCTGAACTTCTCCATTGTGTCTGGAAACGTGTCTCTCTCTCTCCCTCTGTCTCACACTCCCCGGTCACTTACCCCTTCAATTCTACATCCCACTCCCAGTCTGATATCTCTACCTTCGACACTCTAAGATGTTCCCCTTCGTAACGCAATGGGGAGCAGCACCAGATATTTCGATTATGCATTTATTGCAACCCGGCCATAAAACTGAGCTTAAACTTTTCAGATAAATACTACCGCTCCTCAGAAAGCATGTGCTGGTAATGAAGGATGTCTTCAGTCGAGACACTGGGAGGGGAGGAAGTGTGTGCTGCTGCTTGGGATCGTCTCTCGGTCCATGACAGGTGGGCTGGTCCGCAGCCCTGGGGTCTACTGACCTTTCTCCACCACATTGCCGGGCCATGGGAGCCTTCTGATCTTTGCCAGATTAACCTTGCTCCCCCCAGCCCCCTCATCTCACACTCCGCAATCCTGCTCTATCCAGTTACATCTTCTCTGGACTCATTTCCTGTTTCTTTCCTTGTCCCATTTGTCTTACACCATCATCCCTTTTTCTTTGAATCACTCCTGCCCACCATCCCATAAAAGGCCTTCAACTTTGTTCTTTCCTCCTCCTACCACAATTGACTGTGCCTCTAACATTGCGTTAAAACTGTTCATTGCTCACGTATGCCATTATTGAAGAAACATTATCACCTGAAACGTTAACTCTGTTTCTCTCTCCACAGATGCTGCCTGACATACTGAGTGTTTTTAACTTTCTCTGTAATTTATCAGATTTTCAACCGTTTGTATGGGAGTAGTTTAAACAGACGACGAGAGAGGGAGAGCGTGTGGGGACTTAGGGAAGGCCCACCTGGATCTCCTGGCTCACAACCATGTCCGTGAAGGCACTTACATTGTCCCCGAAGCTGTCCTCGGCTCACTTTAGCTGCCGGGTATCCCGAGGCCTGGTAAACACAGCCAACCACAGGTACTTAAGGAGGTGGCCTTGGAAATAGTGGATGCGTTGACAGTCATTTTCCAACATTCCATTGACACTGGATCAGTTCCTATGGAGTGGAGGGTAGCCAATGTAACCCCACTTTTTAAAAAAGGAGGGAGAGAGAAAACAGGGAATTATAGACCGGTCAGCCTGACATCGGTAGTGGGTAAAATGATGGAATCAATTATTAAGGATGTCATAGCAGTGCATTTGGAAAGAGGTGACATGATAGTTCCAAGTCAGAATGGATTTGTGAAAGGGAAATCATGCTTGACAAATCTTCTGGAATTTTTTGAGGATGTTTCCAGTGGAGTGGATAAGGGAGAACCAGTTGATGTGGTATATTTGGACTTTCAGAAGGCGTTCGACAAGGTCCCACACAAGAGATTGATGTGCAAAGTTAGAGCACATGGGATTGGGGGTAGTGTACTGACATGGATTGAGAACTGGTTGTCAGACAGGAAGCAAAGAGTAGGAGTAAATGGGTACTTTTCAGAATGGCAGGCAGTGACTAGTGGGGTACCGCAAGGTTCTGTGCTGGGGCCCCAGCTGTTTACACTGTACATTAATGATTTAGATGAGGGGATTAAATGTAGTATCTCCAAATTTGCGGATGACACTAAGTTGGGTGGCAGTGTGAGCTGCGAGGAGGATGCTGTGAGGCTGCAGAGCGACTTGGATAGGTTAGGTGAGTGGGCAATTGCATGGCAGATGAAGTATAATGTGGATAAATGTGAGGTTATCCACTTTGGTGGTAAAAACAGAGAGACAGACAATTATCTGAATGGTGACAGATTAGGAAAAGGGGAGGTGCAAAGAAACCTGGGTGTCATGGTACATCAGTCATTGAAGGTTGGCATGCAGGTGCAGCAGGCGGTTAAGAAAGCAAATGGCATGTTGGCCTTCATAGCAAGGGGATTTGAGTACAGGGGCAGGGAGGTGTTGCTACAGTTGTACAGGGCATTGGTGAGGCCACACCTGGAGTATTGTGTACAGTTTTGGTCTTCTTACCTGAGGAAGGACATTCTTGCTATTGAGGGAGTGCAGCGAAGGTTCACCAGACTGATTCCCGGAATAGAAACATAGAAACATAGAAAATAGGTGCAGGAGCAGGCCATTCAGCCCTTCTAGCCTGCACCGCCATTCAATGAGTTCATGGCTGAACATGAAACTTCAGTACCCCCTTCCTGCTTTCTCGCCATAACCCTTGATCCCCCGAGTAGTAAGGACTTCATCTAACTCCCTTTTGAATATATTTAGTGAATTGGCCTCAACTACTTTCTGTGGTAGAGAATTCCACAGGTTCACCACTCTCTGGGTGAAGAAGTTTCTCCTCATCTCGGTCCTAAATGGCTTACCCCTTATCCTCAGACTGTGACCCCTGGTTCTGGACCTCCCCAACATTGGGAACATTCTTTCTGCATCTAACCTGTCTAAACCCGTCAGAATTTTAAACGTTTCTATGAGGTCCCCTCTCATTCTTCTGAACTCCAGTGAATACAAGCCCAATTGATCCAATCTTTCTTGATAGATCAGTCCCGCCATCCCGGGAATCAGTCTGGTGAACCTTCGCTGCACTCCCTCAATAGCAAGAATGTCCTTCCTCAAGTTAGGGGACCAAAACTGTACACAATACTCCAGGTGTGGCCTCACCAAGGCCCTGTACAACTGTAGCAACACCTCCCTGCCCCTGTATTCAAATCCCCTCGCTATGAAGGCCAACATGCCATTTGCTTTCTTAACCGCCTGCTGTACCTGCATGCCAACCTTCAATGACTGATGTACCATGACACCCAGGTCTCGTTGCACCTTCCCTTTTCCTAATCTGTCACCATTCAGATAATAGTCTGTCTCCCTGTTTTTACCACCAAAGTGGATAACCTCACATTTATCCACATTATACTTCATCTGCCATGCATTTGCCCACTCACCTAACCTATCCAAGTCACTCTGCAGCCTAATAGCATCCTCCTCGCAGCTCACACTGCCACCCAACTTAGTATCATCCGCAAATTTGGAGATACTGCATTTAATCCCCTCGTCTAAATCATTAATGTACAATGTAAACAGCTGGGGCCCCAGCACAGAACCTTGCGGCACTCCACTAGTCACTGCCTGCCATTCTGAAAAGTACCCGTTTACTCCTACTCTTTGCTTCCTGTCTGACAACCAGTTCTCAATCCACGTCAGCACACTACCCCCAATCCCATGTGCTTTAACTTTGCACATTAATCTCTTGTGTGGGACCTTGTCGAAAGCCTTCTGAAAGTCCAAATATACCACATCAACTGGTTCTCCTTTGTCCACTTTACTGGACTGACCTATCAAGAAAGACTGGATCAACTGGGCTTGTATTCACTGGAGTTCAGAAGAATGAGAGGGGACCTCATAGAAACATATAAAATTCTGACGGGGTTAGACAGGTTCGATGCAGGAAGAATGTTCCCAATGTTGGGGAAGTCCAGAACCAGGGGTCACAGTCTAAGGATAAGGGGTAAGCCATTTAGGACCGAGATGCGGAGGAACTTCTTCCCCCAGAGAGTGGTGAACCTGTGGAATTCTCTACCACAGAAAGTTGTTGAGGCCAATTCACTAAATATATTCAAAAAGGAGTTAGATGAGGTCCTTACTGCTAGGGGGATCAAGGGGTATGGCGAGAAAGCAGGAATGGGGTACTGAAGTTGAATGTTCAGCCATGAACTCATTGAATGGCGGTGCAGGCTAGAAGGGCCGAATGGCCTACTCCTGCACCTATTTTCTATGTTTCTATGTTTCTATGTTTCTATGTAAACCCGTAAAATAAGTTAAATCCGTAAAATAGTTTAAACCAGAAGCTGCTATCTGCATTAATATATTTATATTGCAAACCCACCCGCTGGGATTGCTCGGCTTCCTTCCCAGTGCCCCGTCGCTGCTAAATTCGGAAGCAGTGGGTTGGAGCTAGGTTAGGTTATGGAACATGGAAACATAGAACATAGGTGCAGGAACAGGCCATTCGACCCTTTGAGCGTGCACTGCTATTCAATGAGTTCATGGCTGAACATGCAACCTCAGTACCCCATTTCTGCGTTCTCGCCATACCCCTTGATCCCCTAGTAGTAAGGAATACATCTAACTCCTTTTTGAATATATTTCGTGAATTGGCCTTTCTGTGGTGGAGAATTCCACAGGTTCACCACTCTCTGAGTGAAGAAGTTTCTCCTCATTTCGGTCCCAAATGGCTTACCCATTACCCTTCGACTTCCCTAACATCGGGAACATTCTTCCTGCATCTAAGCAATCCAGTCCCGTCAGAATTTTAAACGTTTCTATCAGATCCCCTTTCATTCTTCTGAACTCCAGTGAATACAAGCCCAGTTGATCCAGTCTTTCTTGATATGTCAGTCCGTCATCCCGGGAATCAGTCTGGTGAACCTTCGCTGCAATAGCAAGTGTGTCCTTCCTCAAGTTAGGAGACCACAACTGTACACAATACTCAAGGTTGGGATGATATACTTTACATGTTAACCCCTGACCCGGCGTCCAGCCGACCGTTTTTGTGCTAAATCACAGGCTGAACTGTCTGGGCTCAGTCACCAAGAATGAGTGACCAATAATTGACCGTCTCTTTTCCCTTCTGTTTATTACAGTGAATTTAGTGGCGATTGTGATCCTGTCCCAGGGAAAGTGCGGGCTGTCCACCTGCACCACTCGCTACCTGCTCGCCATGGCAGCGGCGGATCTACTGTTTGTCATCACTGACGACATACTGCGGCAGATCAGATACTATTATTTCCGGGGATCTTTCCTGGATATCACCCCTGTGTGTGCTGTTTTATATCTCCTGTCTCGTGCAGCCGCTGACTGTTCTGTCTGGTTCACCGTCACTTTCACCTTTGATCGATTTGTGGCCATTTGTTGGCAGAATGTGAAAGCCAAATATTGCACCTGGAGAACTGCGGCTGTAGTTCTGGCCACAAGCTGCATTCTGCTCTGTTCGAAAAACGTTCCATACTACTTTACAGTTGAACCTGGATATATAATCGACAATATTCCGTGGGACTGTTCCTTAATCCCCGCCTATTTTACTGAGCCCGGATGGGTAGGATTTGACTTGTTTGGAACGATTTTAACCCCACTGCTCCCATTCGCTGTAATTTTGTTGCTCAACGCTCTGACAGTCAGACACATTTTAGTGGCCAGTCGAGTCCGGAGGGGTCTGAGGGGTGAGAGCAAGGGGGAGAACGGCAGTGACCCAGAGATGGAGAGCAGGAGAAAGTCTGTGATTTTACTCTTCACCATATCCGGCAGCTTCATACTGCTGTGGCTGATAATTGTTATAGATTTCTTTTATTATAGCATTACAGGAATAAATCCCAGTGATTACAGTGATTCTTTAAATCAATTTACACAGGTCGGATTTATACTGCGGAATTTAAGTTGCTGCACAAACATATTTATTACGGGGTGACCCATTCCAAGGTCAGAGAGCAGTTGAAGAGCACGGTAATATATCCGATTACCTCAATTGTACAATTAATTAATAAACAGAACGACTGAGCGCAGCCCACAGGCGGGTCCTAGTGTTTGCAGTCCAGGAATGTAATACTTAACAACATAATTCCTTCCATTGAATTACACCAGGAGTGGCTGGTGATCTGATCATACACCCAGCGACGGGGAAAGCAATGTGTGTAGGACACGGCTATATTTCTGATTGAAAATTCCCACATGGATTTTGGGAAAGTACCACGAGCATTCTCTCTGACCTCCTCTGTAAAGGGTCACTGCAGCTATTTAGTGCAGAGATACATTGCATCTTCCAGAGTGAGAGGCTCGACAATAGGTAGGCAGGCAGGTTTGAGCTCTAGTTCAGTGTGTTATATTATAGAGAACATAGAGCAGAGAATCAGGCTATTCGGCCCAACCAGTCTGTGCTGGTGAGTATGCTTCGCACTATATTAGAAAGTGAGAAACTGAATGAGGCAGAGGTGCAATGTATGACGTGTCAGACTGAGGAGGAGGTCCAGACCATGCACACTTCACACTGACAGGGAGAAGAGGTCTTACATACACTTACCAAGCACACCTGCCTTCGGAAACTGCGCTTCCGCAAAGTGGTTATCACTGAAATATAAACATAAGAGCATAAGAACATAAGAATTAGGAAGAGGAGTAGACCATCTAGCCCCTCGAGCCTGCTCCGCCGTTCAACAAGATCATGGCTGATCTGGCCGTGGAATCAGTTCCTCTTTCCGGCCCACTCCCCGTAACCCTTAAATACCTTATTGGTTAAAAATCTATCTATCTGTGATTTGAATACATTCAATGAGCTAGCCTCAACTGCTTCCTTGGGCAGAGAATTCCACAGATTCACAACGCTCTGGGAGAAGAAATTCCTGCTCAACTCAGTTTTAAATTGTTTCCCCCGTATTTTCAGGCTGTGCCCCCGAGTTCTAGTCTCCCCGACCAGTGTAAACAACCTCTCTGCCTCTATCTTGTCTATCCCTTTCATTATTTTAAATGTTTCGATAAGATCACCCCTCATCCTACTGAAATCCAACGCATAAAGACCCAGTCTACTCAATCTATCATCATAAGGTAACTCCCTCATCTCTGGAATCAGCCGAGTGAATCGTCTCTGTACCCCCTCCAATATCCTTCCTTAAGTAAGGTAACCAAAACTGCATGCAGTACTCCAGGTGCGGCCTCATCAAAACCCATTACAGTTGCAGCAGGACCTCCCTGCTTTTGTGCTCTATCCCTCTCGCAATGAAGGCCAATATTTCATTCGCCTTCCCGATTACCTGCTGCACGTGCAAACTAACTTTTTGGGATTAATGCACAACGACACCCAGGTCCCTCCGCACCGCAGCATGTTGTAATATTTCCCCATTCAAATAATATTCCCTTTTACTGTTTTTTTTCCAAGATGGGTGACCTCACATTTTCCAGACATTGTATTGCATCTGCCAAACCTTAGATAATTGGCGAAACCTATCTAAATCTCTTTGCAGCCTTTCTATGTCCTCGACACAACCCGCTTTCCCACTAATCTTTGTGGCATCTGCAAATTTTGTTACAGTACACTCTGTACCCTCTTCCAATCATCGATGTATATTTTATTCGGGTCGTAATCTGACAACCTCTGTCGTGTCTGTTTATGTATTCGCGGCCCAGTCGGACAGAAAGCTGGCAAGTGTGTACCTGTATTCGGGTACCAGTCAGACACGCCTCTGCCCTCCCTGTGTCGATATCGGATTCCCAGTGGGAGAAAGCTCACTCCTATCTGTTTCTGTATTCTCTGTGAATATCCGACCTGTAATTTTAGGGTGGAGACCTATTGTTCTGGATTCCACTCCAGAGGATATAGTTTTCCTCCAACCAGCCCATCGAATGCCTAATTTGTTTTAGCTATTTCAAGTTAATCGAGATCGAATTCTAAAGTCACGTGAACGCGAGGGAAGCTAATGCAGTTCTTTAAATCCAGCAGCATTATGTTGAATCCCCCATGGCCAATATGTTCTATTTTCCCCTTTAGTCGGTGTGCGATAATTTTTCCAATCACCGACGTTAAGCTGTGTGTTCGACAGTGTACTGGGCATGTTCTATCTCCTTTCTTAAATATGGGTATTACTTTAGCTTTCTGGCTGTGTTCTGGCTGTACACGTTATACTAACATCGAAACATAGAAACATAGAAAATAGGTGCAGGAGTAGGCCATTCGGCCCTTCAAGCCTGCACCGCCATTCAATGAGTTCATGGCTGAACGTGCAACTTCAGTACCCCATTCCTGCTTTCTCGGCATACACCTTGATCGCCCCAATTACAAGGACTTCATCGAACTACTTTTTGAATATATTTAGTGAATTGGCCGCAACAACTTTCTGTTGTAGAGAATTCCACAGGTTCATCACTCTCTGGGTGAAGAAGTTCCTCCTCATCTCGGTCCTAAATGGCTTACCCCTTATCCTTAAACTGTGTCCCCTGGATCTGGACTTCCCCAACATTGGGAACATTCTTTCTGCATCTAACCTGTCCAACCCCGTCAGAATTTTAAAGGTTTCTATGAGGTCCCCTCTCATTCTTCTGAACTCCAGTGAATACAAGCCCAGTTGATCCAGTCTTTTTTGATTGGTCAGTCCCGCCATCCCGGGAATCAGTCTGGTGAACCTTAACTGCACTCCCTCAATAGCAAGAATGTCCTTCCTCAGGTTAGGAGACCAAAACTGTACACAATACTCCGTGTGTGGCCTCACCAAGGCCCTGTACAACTGTAGCAACACCTCCCTGCCCCTGTACTCAAATCCACTCGCTATGAAGGCCAACATGCCATTTGCTTTCTTAACCGCCTGCTGTACCTGCATGCCAACCTTCAATGACTGATCTACCATGACACACAGGTCTCGTTGCACCTCCCCTTTTCCTAATCTGTCACATTCAGATAATAGTCTGTCTCTCTGTTTTTATCACCAAAGCGGATAACATCACAATTATCCACATTATACTTCATCTGCCATGCATTTGCCCACTCACCTAACCTATCCAAATCAATCTGCATTCTCATCGCATCCTCCTCGCAGCTCACACTGCCACCCAACTTAGTGTCATCCGCAAATTTGGAGATCCTACATTTAATCCCCTCGTCTAAATCATTAATGTACAGTGTAAACAGCTGGGGCCCCAGCGCAGAACCTTGCGGTACCCCACTAGTCACTGCCTGCCATTCTGAAAAGTACCCGTTTACTCCTACTCTTTGCTTCCTGTCTGATCCCAATCCCATGTGCTTTAACTTTGCACATTAATCTCTTGTGTGGGACCTTGTTGAAAGCCTTCTGAAAGTCCAAATATACCATATCAACTGGTTCTCACTGGTCCACTCTAACACATCCTGAAAAAATTCCAGAAGATTTGTCAAGCATGATTTCCCTTTCACAAATCCATGCTGACTTGGTCCTATCATGTCACCTCTTTCCAAATACACTGCTTTGACATCGTTAATAATTGATTCCATCATTTTACCCACTACCGTTGTCAGGCTGACCGGTCTATAATTCCCTGTTATCTCTCTCCCTCCTTTTTTAAAAAGTGGGGTTACATTGGCTACCCTCCACTCCATAGGAACTGATCCAGGGACAATGGAATGTTGGAAAATGACTGTCAATGCATCCGCTATTTCCAAGGCCACCTCCTTAAGTACTCTGGGATGCAGTCCATCAGGCCCTGGGAATTCAACGGCCTTCAATCCCAAAAATTTCCCCAACACAATTTCCCGACTGATAAGGATTTCCCTCAGTTCCTCCTCCTTACTCGACCCTCCGACCCTTTCTATATCCGGAAGGTTGTTTGTTTCCTCCTTTGTGAATACCGAACCAAAGTACTTGTTCAATTGGTCCGCCATTTCATTGTTCCCCGTTATGACTTCCCCTGATTCTGACTGCAGGGGACCTACGTTTGTCTTTACTAACCTTTTTCTCTTCACATATCTAGAGAAACTTTTGCAATCCGTCTTAATGTTCCCTGCAAGCTTCATCTCGTACTCCATTTTCCCTGCCCTAATCAAAACCTTTGTCCTCCTCTGCAGAATTCTAAATTTCTCCCAGTCCCCGGGTTCGCTGCTATTTCTGGCCAATTTGTATGCCACTTCCTTGGTTTTAATACTATCCCTGATTTCCCTTGATAGCCACGGTTGAGCCACCTTCCCTTTTTTATTTTTACTTCAGACTGGAATGTATAATTGTTTTTGTTCATCCATGCGATCTCTAAATGTCTGCCATTGCCCATCCACACTCAACCTCTAACGTATCATTCGCCAATCTATCCTAGCCAATTCACGCCTCATACCTTCAAAGTTAGCCTTCTTTAAGTTCGGAACCATGGTCTCCGAATTAACTGTTTCATTCTCCATCCTAAAACAGAATTCCACCATATTATGGTCAATCTTCCCCAAGGGGCCTCGCACAACGAGATTGCTCATTAATCCTCTCGCATTACCCAACACGCAGTCTAAGATGGCCTCCCCCCGATTTGGTTCCTCGACATATTGGTCTAGAAAACCATCCCTGATGCACTCCAGGAATTCCTCCTCCACCGTATTGCTTCAAGTTTGGTAAGCCCAATCGATGTGCATATTAAAATCACCCATTATAACTGCTGCACTTTATTGCATTCGCCCCTAATTTCCTATTTGATGCCCTCCCCAACATCACTACTACTGTTTGGTGGTCTGTACACAACTCCCACTAACGTTTTTTGCCCTTTGGTGTTCTGTAGCTCTACCCATATAGATTCCACATCATCCAAGCTAATGTCCTTCCGAACTATTGCATTAATCTCCTCTTTAACCAGCAATGCTAACCCACCTCCTTTTCCTTTGATTCTATCCTTCCTCAATGTTGAATACCCCTGGATGTTGAGTTCCCAGCCCTGATCATCCTGGAGCCACGTCTCTGTAATCCCAATCACATCATAACGAAATGTATGTAATAGTGCCTCGGCGATCTCTACTTTAAATTGGTTTAAATTGTGCAGATGTACTCCGTCCGGAATTTATTCTATTTGAGTTTGCTTTGTTTATTTAATAGCTCTTCACTTTTTATTTTAAATGCAATTAACTCCTTGTTAATCTCATCGTCTAATATCATGTTAACCTGCTCTGTTGCCCTGATAAATAACGAAGCAAAGCAAGTACTTTATATTTCTGCCATCTCTCTATCGCTGCCTGTGGTATTATGCTGTCTAGTCCTCTCTGGTCGTATTCCCATTCCAGCCTTCCTTTTTAATTGATGTACCTGTAAAACATTTGACTATTTTCTTCTTTGTTCCTTGATAATTTAAGGTCACAGTTGCTCTCTGCCTTTCTAATAGTTTTTGACTTCATTCCTACTCTCTCCATATTCTCGCTGATCATGCTGACTATGCTGTCCATGGAATTAGTGCGTGCATCTACACTTAACCTAATTTTTTTCTGTATATCTTTATTCATCATTAGTGTTCCGTATGTTCTTATTTTTAGCAGAATATCTATTTTCCCGAAATCTGCTGCACACCGTTTCAAATGTTTCCCTTTGCTATTTTTGTCATTTTTTCCCAATATTGTTGGTCATTTTATTTCTCCATGTTCTATTCGCAAAACCAACTTTTCTCCAGTCAATTAAAGTGGTCTTCTTCATACGTATGTCCATTTCAATTATCAGCTGACAGCGTATTATTTTATTATTGGATAGATGTATCCGAACTTTTAGTTATAGTATCTGCTCTGCTTTATTCCGTATTACGACATCCAATAGCGAACCCTTCCTTTTTGGTCTCCTTATCGATTGGGTTTGAAAGGATTCATGTACGCATCGGGGGAACTCCATTCCCTTATCCTCTTCCCTACCTCTTCTGTCCAATTAATATCGCAGTAGTTGAAAGTTCATGTGATTATTATTCCTTATCTTTCTGCTCATTTCCCTATGGAACAACCCGAATCATGTGTTCGATCCTTTCGGTAGGCGTAAATAGGCGTAATTTCCGGCGTTGGCGTTAACAGAGTGTTTTCAGATGGTGGGATACTCGCCTCTTCTCAAAGTCCTTATTACTCCATTTGTGCTTAACACCCAAAATGGGCATTATTTCCAGCGTGGGCGTTGACAAAGTGTTTTCGGATCGCGGGATACTCGCCGATTCTCAAAGTCCTTAGAATCTCCACTTTTGTGCTTAACACCCAAAAATGTGCGTTATTACAGGCGTGGGCATTAATAAAGTGTTTTCAGATCGCCGGCTTCTCGTCCATTCTCAAAAAAACCTAGTTTCCATTTTAGAAAATGTGCTTGACAGCCGGCAAATTCAAATTTTTTTGTCCTTCAGCATAAAGATTGGCCGTCCTTCACAACGGCATGGCAACGCTCGGTTCCTGCGGTTCTATCAGTCAATCGTCATCGTGACATGAACAGAAGAGGAGTTCGGGAGACAAGGTGCTCTGAGGGACTGAAGGCGTGTCTGTGTGTATGTGACTACTTTGGGAGGAGGGAGGGAGAGTTTGGAGCTTCACAGCACGAAGGGAATGAAATATTAGCAGTCACATTTTTTTCTCAAATTGGCTTATAATGAAGAGCCAGGAGGATGTATCACAGCACGCTTTGGACTCTGATGCTAGAGAGAGCTGTGAGTTTGGAGAGGAACACATTGGAGGCGCAAAAGAGCCAGGTGGTTCTGGACGAGGCAAATGCCTCGCTTCTGCAGGAGGTCCAGTTAAGCTGGGGTGATTTGACTCAGGGTGGGAATGGGAAGCCCCCCCCCAAAGGATATGGATTAAATAGCACAGTTGGTGTCACTGCCAACCAACAAGGTTTGTGAGCGCAACCATTGCCACAAACGATGGAACGAACTCGTGGGATGTACAAGATTAAATTGCAAATTGAATTAGATTTAATTATGCATTTATATAATTGGATTTGTAACAGCCAGGATTCACCCTCATCAGGCGAGGAGGATGCGACGAGCCTGCAGAGTGACTTGGATAGTTTAGGTGAGTGGGCAAATGCATGGCAGATGAAGTTTAATGTGGATAAATGTGAGGTTATCCACTTTGGTGGTAAAAACAGAGAGACAGACTATTATCTGATTGGTGACAGATTAGGAAAAGGGAAGTGCAACGAGATATGCGTGTCATGGTATATCAGTCATTGAAGGTTGGCATGCAGGTACAGCAGGCGGTGAAGAAAGCAAATGGCATGTTGGCCTTCATGGCGAGGGGATTTGTGTACAGGAGCAGGGAGGTGTTTCTACAGTTGTAAAGGGCCTCGATGAGGCCTCACCCCGAGTATTGTGTACAGTTCTGGTCTCCTAACTTGAGGAAGGACATCTTTGATATTGAGGGAGTGCAGCGAAGGTGCACCAGACTGATTCCCGGGATAGCGGGACTGACCGTTCAACCGGGCTTGTATTCACTGGAGTTCAGAAGAATGAGAGGGGATCACGTAGAAATGTTTCAAATTCTGACGGGATTGGACAGGTTAGATGCAGGAAGAATGTTCCCGATGTTGGGGAAGTCCAGAACCACGGCTCACAGTGGGAAGGATAAGGGGTAAGCTATTTCGTCCCTATATGAGGAAAAACTTCTTTACATAGAGAGCGGTGAACCTATGGAATTTTCTACAACAGAAAGTTGTTGAGGACAATTCATGAAATATATTGAAAAAGGAGTTAGATATAGACCTAACTTCTAGGGGGATCAAGGGGTATGGCGAGAAAGCAGGAATGGGGTACTGAATTTGCATGTTCAGCCATGAGCTGACTGAATGGCGGTGCAGGGTCGAGGGCTGAGTGGCCTCCTCCTGCATCTATTTTCTATATTTCTGTGTTTCTATGTTTCAATGTTTCTATCACATAAATCCTTTCACTTTTCCGGCAATGTTTTCCTCAAAGCCTGCGGTCACGGTGTGATTCATCAGGTAGTGAATGATAATTATCAAAATAATCCTGATTGGTTATGTGTTGTATCAGTCTCTGTTACATGACCTATCAATGATATCACGCAATGTTCTCTTGCTTTGTCGTCCAGTCAACTTTTACTGAAGAGGCTCTCGTTGATGAGGTCCGTGCCGAGGTTAACGGGTGTTGGGGGCCACCAGCCCCCAGGGACGTCACTGAGATGGAGAGGCATGTGCTCGCACTCGTGCGAAAGCACCCACAAACAGCCACAGACACATTTGCTGACCCTGAAGTGAAAAAAGCTTTCGACATTGCGTGATGTGAATTCAATGGAAGCCAAACCCACTCATATCCGGACAATCACATGTGATAAACGGTTTCTCAAATTTTCATCGAAATAATGATGGACGAAAGAAAATTATTGCAATGCCAAAGTGTTGGTGGTCATGAAATGCGATGCCCGTGATGACTTTGAGTGCGGTGGTGTTTTTGACGTGTATACGCTGTGTGTAGCACTGGAATCATGTTGTGAGCCGAGCACTACCTTTCTCCTCTCCGAAACTCATTTGTGAATTCCAGCTCAGCCAGCAACGCGGCCCCAGGAGGGGCATGAGTCTTAGGACAATTCGAATATATCTGGTGCCGAGGAGCCCCGATTGTCACCCGTCAATCCGCTGAATCTGTTCTCCATGGAGAAGAGGGCACATATCAAGGAACATGCATCGCCACGGGCCAGAAGCCAATCCCCCACAAGGCCAGCTAATGGTCCTCCCGTCCTGCCCGCCTCCACTCTGAAGATACCTTGCCCAAACTCCTCACCGCAAGGTGGCCCATTTGTCCCCAGGACGGCACCGACATTGCGGAGGCCTCGTGGACGCGCCAAGTCTGTCCCACGAGTAGCAACTGACAGTGACGAGAAGGTACAGTTGTCCAGGAGGACTGTAGACATTGGTGACCAGCTCATCGAATCATTGGGAGTGATGTCCCGACAGCTGGCAACAATTACCAACTCAGAAGGCGGAGATCCAGGATGCGATAGCCAGGTACATCTCTCTCGCCTTCTCTCTCTCTCGCTCTCTCTCACCTTCTCTCTCTCTCTCTCTCTCTCTCTCTCTCTATCGCCTTCTCTCTCACTCGCTCTCTCTCACCTTCTCTCTCTTTCACTCTCTCCCGCCTTCTCTTTCGCTCTCTCTCTCTCGCCTTCTTTCCTTTTTCTTGCCTTCTCCCTCTCTATTTCTCTCTCTCTCTCTGCCTCTCTCTCTTTCCCTCTCTCTCTCTCTCTCTCTGTCTCTCTCTCTCTCGCCTTCTCTGTCTCCACCCCTAGATTCTGCACCCCCACAGCAAATGACGGATAGAGCCAGGACCAAGAAGCTGCTTCTGCATCAGAGAATGTTGCCCTTCGGCACGTCCCCATTCCCGGACCCGTGCAACGACTGCATGTGTCTTCATCCCCCCAATGAGGAACCGCCGGAGGAGCTCCTCGGTTACCCAGCGTGGAGCGAGGAAGGGAATGGCTCGACTTAGTGAGATGAAGGTTCTTAGCGGGGGGGAGGAAAGTAAGCTGCATTTCAGCTGGTGATGGCTGTATTATATCTGCATCTGGTTGCATGCAATTTGATGTATTGTATGGGAGCTGGTGACCCCCCTCCGGATATCCCTTTATATTCTGTGTTGCAAGAGAGGTTGATAATTTGTTTGCTGTTAATCGTGGATCAAGTGGATTCTGGGCTGTGGTTGGGTGTTATTGAAAGTGATAATTATGATTTCAGACCAGTGTTGTTACACAATCTATTTTCTTGCACGTAACCTTGAAGCACTTTGCCTCACTTAGCTTCACCGTTAAACACTGCTGAGTAAACGTAACCTCCAGCAGTCCAGACTCTGAAAATATATCTGTTGCGATGTTCACGTCAACTGAGTAGAACTCCAGTGTCAAAGCAAACCCCGCTGAAGTTCAGGCAGCCTTTTGAATGGAAAAGCTGTGATTGTAAAAACGCCAGACACACCGTTGGCGTTGGTTCAGAAATGTTACTCCCTTTGTGGGCGTTTTTTTGGGCAAGCGATGTTGTGAGCAGGATGTGTGCGACGTGGGGGAAACTGAAAGCCGTCGATCTCCTGGCCGTTACTTTCCGCAAATGTGCTCTTTATGAACTACAAAAGTGGCCCGGCATTAATAGTGAACCTGAGCGTTAAATTGTTGTGGAAAGTAACGCTCGGGCGATATTATGGGCTTTGATTTTGCCCAATCTGTCCTAACAAAGTAGGTGGGCTGTAATATTTTGTCCCGGCGTTAAGCACATGGTTAAAGTAACGCAACGCTCGTCGATTATGTTTTGAAAAATGCAACCTCAGTTTCCATTTTGTTTTCAATGGGCGAAATCTGGGCTTTATACGTTAATTCAGTGGTAAAAACGGCGTTAAAGATGCACAAAAGGTTTCTAACCGTCTGCTTTTTTGAAAACAGGCGTTACCGTGACTGATACCATATGAGCGTTAACGTTAAATCTCTCCAATCTTCTGCTGTAGACTGTCGCCATCCTTCGCACTTGCATGGCAACTCTTGATTCCCACGATTCAGGAGCTCAGTGCTCATTATGACTTGCGCAGAAGAGGACCTAAACAGTGAGCGTGAGCGATTGAGTGGAGGCGTGTGTGGGTGGGGTGTCATGGCTTGGGAGGAAGGAAGGAGAGATTCGAGCTTTACAGCACATTGGGCAGAAGAGTTAGCCGTTACCGGTCAGATCTTTGTAAGAATTATGCGACTATAATGGAGGCAGAACATAAGAACATAAGAATTAGCAACAGGAATAGGCCATCTAGCCCCTCGAGCCTGCTCCGCCACTCAGCAAGGTTATGGCTGAGTGGAGGAATCAAGCCAGCATGCTGTGGAAATTCACGCTGGTGAGAGCAGTGAGCTGGGAGATGAGGACATTGGAGAATCAAAGAGAGCAAGGAGGTTTTCGGACGAGGCAAAGCTTCCGTCCTGCAGGGGGTCGAGTCACGCTGGGGTGATTTGACACAGGGACGGTGGTCGGAATCCAGCTGCAAAGATCTACATGAGGATATGGAGCAAGATAGAGTGATGGTCTCGGTGGTCACCAACGTGGAGCGTGAAGCCAATCAATGCTGTAAGCAATGGAACCGACCTTGTGGAATCCGCAAGAGTAAGTATCACGTTTAGTTACAATCACTTATATAGTTATAAGTTGGTTTTGTAAGAGTCATAAGTGGCTATCACATGTGAGATCATCCTACTATTGGGAATGTTGTACTCAAATCCTGCGGTCACGGTGTACGTCTTTAGGTAAAAAATGGCCATTCTGATAAAAATCAAGATTACATCTGTCGGTTATGTGTTGTATCAGTCTCTGTGACACTACGCAGCAATAATATAAGAACGTAAGAACATAAGAATTAGGAACAGGAGTAGGCCATCTAGCCCCTCGAGCCTGCTCCGCCATTCAATAAGATCATGGCTCATCTGGCCATGGACTCAGCTCCACTTACCTGCCCTCTCCCCATAACACTTAATTCCCTTATTGGTTACAGCACATTGGGCAAAAGAGTTAGCCTTTAACAGCCAGATCTTTGCAAGAATTCCGCGACGATAATGGAGGGAGAACATAAGAGAAAAAGAATTAGTTAGAGGATTAGACCAACTACTCCCTCGAGCCTGCTCCGCCACTCAACAAGTTCATAGCTGAGTGGAGGAGACAAGCCAGCATGCAAAGGAAACTCACGTTGGTGAGGGCAGTGAGCTGGGAGATGAGGAAATGTAGCACGCAACGACCTCCTGACATGTTGTTCTGTTGCATGTTACACAAGAAGCTATCGATGATGAAGTCCGAGGCGCGGGTGATCATACCAGTGGGGAGGAACAGCCGGAGAGCAATGCAGGCATCTGCAGAGCCTGAAGTGATGGGACGTGAGCCAAGAATACACCATTGCACGATCTAAATTGAATTGATGCCACACGCACTCATATCCGAGCAATAATATATGAGCGTTGGTTTCTAAAATCGTCCCACAAATAATGCAGGCCGAGTGAGAATCGTTGCAATGCAAACTGTTGATGGGCAATCCCACAGATGCCAGAAGCTGTGTACGTGGGCCCTGACTCGGTGGATGAACCTGCATCTTGTTTGGAGGATGACAGATTCTCGCCAGTCTATCCGCATGGTCTCTTGTGGATGGATGGGAGTTTGCACTTCCAGGAACCTGCATCGCCATGATCGACAATACATTCTCCTCCAAGGACATCTGGTTTCCTCGAACAACTCCCAGCTCCAGTGTGGAGGTACCGGACACAAAAAACGTCGCTACAATGCACCCCTTTTGTCCGCAGGCAGGCAGCGACCGCGCCCAGCTTTCGTACACGTTGCAGGTCTCGTCCATGACCATCAGATGAGAGCGGAGAGATGGTACAGTTGTCCAGGATGACTGTAGACATCGGTGACAAGCTGCAAGGTGCATTGGAGGCATATCCCAACAGCTGGCCAGAGTCTCCAGCACCATCAATGAGTACGTTCCATGGATGGCCGAGGCCCTGGAGACGATAGCCAGGAACATTGCTGGCACAGTCCTCACACTGGTCCCGGAGCGCAACACTCCACCCCAACTTTCGGCACCCTTCCCAGTCCCAATGACACATGAACGTCAGCAGAAAGATCCTGCTTCTGGATACGAGAATGTTCCCACATCGTTACCCTCTGCTCCTGTACTCTTGTAATCATCGGCTCTTCCTTCATCCCTCCAAATGAGGCATCGCCGAAGGTGCTCCTCGACAAGGCGGCTTGGAGCGAGGAGGGAAAGGGGTAGAGATGGGGAGAAACTTGAAACATAGAAATTAGGTGCAGGATTGGTCATTCGACCCTTCGAGCCTGCACCACCATTCAATGACTTCATCGCTGAACATGTAACTTCAGTACCCCATTCCTGCATTCTCGCCATTCCCGTTGATTTTCCCCGAGTAGTAAGGACTACATCTAACTCATTTTTTAATATTTTTAGTGAATTGGCCTCAATAACCTTCTGTGGTAGAGATTTCCACAGGTTTGCCAGTCTCTGGGTGAAGGTGTTTCTCCTCATCTCGGTCCTAAATGACCTACGCCTTATCCTTAGTCTCTGAACCCTGGTTCTGGACTTCTCCAACATCGGGAAAATTCTGCCTGCATCTAACCTGTCTAAACCCGTCAGAATTTTAAACGATTCTTGGAGATCCCCTCTTATTCTTCTGAACTCCAGTGAATAAAAGCCCAGTTAATCCAGTCTTTCTTCATATGTCAGTCCCGCCATCCCGGCAATCAGTCTGGTGAAGTTTCGCTGCACTCCCTCAATAACAAGAATGTCCTTCCTCAAGTTAGGAGACCAAAACTGTACAAAACACTCCAGGTGTGGCCTCACCAAGGCCCTGTACAACTGTAGTAACACCTCCCTGCCTCTGCACTCAAATCCCCTCTGTATGAAGGCCAACATAGCATTTGCTTTCGTAACCGCCTGCTGTCCCAGCATGCCAACCTTCAATGACTGATCTACCATGACACCCAGCTCTCGTTGCACCTCTCCTTTTCCGAATCTGTCACCATTCATATAATAGTCTGTCTCTCTGTTTTTCCCATCAAAGTGGATAACCTCACATTTATCCACGTACTACTTCATCTGCCATGAATCTGCCCACTCATCTAACATGTCCAAATCACTCTGCAGCCTCATAGCATCCTCCTCGCAGCTCACACTGCCACCCAACTTAGTTTCATCCTCAAATTTGGAGATAGTACATTTAATCCCCTCGTCTAAATCATTGATGTACAGTGTAAACAGCTGGGGCCCCAGCAGTGGACCCTGCGGTACCCCACTCGCCGCTACCTGCCATTCTAAAAAGTACCCTTTTACTCCTACTCTTTGCTTCCTGTCCGCCAACCAGTTCTCCATCCAAGCCAGCACACTACCCCAATCCCATGTGCTTCAACGTTGCACATTAACTTCTTGTATGGGAACTTGTCGAAATCATTCTGAAATTCCAGATACACCACCTCAACTGGTATACTCTTGTCCACTCTACTGGGAACATCCTCAAAAAAATCAAGAAGGTTTGTTAAGCATGATTTCCCTTTCACAAATCCATGCTGAATTCGGCACATCATGTCACCTCTTTCCAAATAAGCTGATATGACATCCGTAATAATTGATTCCATCATTTTACCCACCACCGATATCAAGCGGACCGGTCTATAATTACCTGTTTTCTCTCTCCTTCATGTTATAAAAAGTAGTGTTACAGTGGCTACCCTCCACTCCATAGGAACTGATCCAGAGTCTATGGAATGTTGGAAAATGACTGTCAATGCATCCGCTATTTCCAAGGCCAACTCCGAACTACTCTGTGATGCAGACCATCAGGCCCTCGGGATCTATCGGCCTTCAATCCCATCAATTTCCAGAACACAATTTCCCGACTAATAAGGATTTCCCTCAGTTCATCCTTCTTACTGGACCCTCTGACCCATTTTATATCCGAAAGATTGTTTGTGTCCTCCTTAGTGAATACCGAACCAAAGTACTTGTTCAATTGGTCTGCCATTTCTTTGTTCCCCGTTATGACTTCCGCTGATTCTGAGAAGAGGACGGTGAAAGGAAAGGGAGTTGCAGGTGATGGGTCTGTTATATCCCCATCAGGTTGGGTTCATCAGTTGTTGCCAATGATACATATAATTTCACAACAATGCTTGTGTTAAATGTATTTCTTATTGAACATAACCTTGTTGTGCATTGCCTCAGAGAGCTGCATCATTAAACACTGGTGATTACTTTGCACTAAAGGTTACGAATAAACTTAACTCCAATTATTCTAAATTTTAACCAGCACCAAATTGATGCCCAGCATTGATGTCTGAGATGCACACATACACAGCAGTGTGTCAGCTTTGTCAATCACCGCAACGTTCTTTCAGGCAATTATGAGTTGCTGACGTTAACAGTCCTGCAGCTATGTACTCACCACGCGCCCTTTCGTGCATTCTGAAGGGAGCGGCGGGCATGGTTTAATAGTTAGCCTGAGTGTCTGGCCCGAGTTCAGCGTCCAGCCCCTCGTCATCCTCTTCATCTCTCTCCTCACGTGCACCATAAGTCACATCTGGCAATCCTTGCATCCTCCTGATACCAAGGTTTTGCAACATTCCGACTGCAACTTTAACTACCTGATCAGGGTTGTCGTGCAGCTCCCCTCCTGGTGGTGCACTCATATAAGCCGCTGCTTGAGCACACAAATTGTTTTCTGGACCACATTGTGTGTGTCTCTGTGCCTGTCATTTTACCGCTTCTCTGTCTCTTGTGGGTGTCACGCAGGGTGTCATCAGCCAGTTCGCAAGTACACACCGTTTGTCATCAAGCGTCCAACATTGGACTTGTGGATTACGTGTGAACATCTCAGTACCAGCGCTCTCACGTAGGATTTGAGACTCCTCGAAGCTGCCCCGGATATTTGGCATGCACCACAATAATGAACTGTTTGTGTAGGTCTACTGGTTGGAACTTGAGGGAGTGAAATCTATTTTCATTTGCGAAAAAGCTGTGGGTCCTGAGAAGGCGTCCGCATTGCGCCCTGCATCTTTGGGAACTTAGCAATGCTGTGTAATTCTGCAGTGATGTTTGTCTGGGCCTCCGTGATCAACGGGAGGGTGATTGATTCAATTCTACACAGGTAGGCGGCCTCCGTGAACTGTCCAATGCAGCATTATGTGGCATGGTGAGACAAAGGACAAATGTCGACCAGGGAGGCCTAAAAGATGCGGGACGCGTAAAACAACACGGCAGCGGTGAACTTGAGCTCGATGGTCATGACGTCCTGAACGTGCTGGCAGGCTGCAGATGTGGCCTGGTGAGTTGCCAGATTTCTGTGAGCGCCACTTTGTAGAAGCACAGTCTGTGAAGGCAGGTGTCCTTGGAAACGTTGATGTAACAGCGCTTCTAGATGTATGGGTGGCGCGTGTGCCATCTGGACCTACTATTGAATCTGGCATATCGTACATTGGGCACAAAAATCTGTGCAACAGACGTAGTGCCGTTTGCACTCTGCAGCATGTGCGTAGTTAACAGAACGTAAATGGCTGGCCGCATTGAAATAAAAGTGTAATGCCGATTGGTCAGAAAAATTAATTTCTGTTCTAAAAGCCAACCACAGTTTGACCCAATCGTGCAGGGTGCGAACAATGTCATCCAGATGGTGACTTCACCTGAGAATAACTCCAGCTTCAATCCAAACTGCCAGCGATGTTGAAGCAGCCTTTTCAATGAAGCGCCATGTGAGATGAAAAAATGCCGTCCACACCACTGTATTTGGTCAGAACACTTCCACTTTTTCAGTGCGCTGTTTTGCGCGAGCAATATTTTGGGCGAGACTTGTCTGAGGTAGTGAAAATGAAGCTGGGCTACGTCCTGGGCAATACTTTCGTCAAAATTGATGTTTAAAACAAAAAAAGTGGGCGGGCGTGTTTATTGAAGCTCACTGTTAATGTCATGCCAGAGGTAGCGCTAGGCGAAATTATTGGCGCTAATTTCGCCCATTCAGGTGATTCCATCCCATAAAGTGGGTGGTTGGTAATAACTTTTTCACAGCGTATCGAATATTTGGAAATTATCGCTCGGAGATATGTTATCAACAAATGGCCGTTACTTTACATTTTGTGCCAAAATTGGCAACATAGAGGCATTACACGTCATTTCAACGTTAAAATGGACGATAAGTGGGCGTTATGCATTGCAAAATAATGCAAAATCTTGTCGAGTCTATGTAACAAAAGTCACTGTGTACAGTGTGTGTCTCACAGTGAGGTTTCAGACTCTGTAACAAGTGTCACTTTGTAGCCAGTGGGATGTCGAGCAGGCGGAGCAGCAGTGTCAGGATAATTGCAAAAGGACCAAAAGGCCGGGCGCAGCCGGGGGGAATTCGATGCGGCAGAGCGGCAGCGTCGGCAGGCCTACAAAAGGCCAGTCGGTGCGGGTGCAGCAGGGTGAGAAGGCAAAACAGAAGTAGAAAGAAATCGTAGCGTGACATCACAGCCAAGGGATTAAGTGATTGGCTGGTGATTAATGAGTAATTTTTCTTTTCTTTTGCCTTATCAGTAAGTATCCTTTCTCATTGTTGTAGCCTGCTTAAGTTATCGTAATGGTTAAGTCACGGCAGGAGAGTTTGGATATGTGTCATGCTCCTCCTGTGCTTTGTGGTAAGTTAGGGACGCTCCCAGTGTCCCTGACGACTATATGTACAGGACGTGCATCCCCCTGCAACACCTAACTGACCGCATTGCGGCACTGAAGCTGCGGGTAGATTTAATCTGGAGCATCCGCTACATGTCTTCTTGCATGAAGGTGAGAACTGGGTATGGGAAAAAAAAACAAGTAATTGCTTTTGAGAAAGCCAGAAACATTTCATGATCCAACAAGCTGATTGTATTGTATAACTCATGTAAAAGACTTGTGCTATCATGTGATTCATCGTCATACAGAATCGGGTGTGTATTACAACAAGCTAACGTTGCGGGGAAGTTGCAAACTGTCACCGATGCCTCCAGGAGCTTGTCTTCGGCAGAGAGGGCCGACAGCATGATTGAAAAAGAGGCTGAGGATGTCGTGAACAACACGTTGATTGAGTTGAACACACCGCAGTGTAATAGGTACACAGCTAGAAAGGGGATGGGTGACCAACAGGAGAACAGTGGAAGGAAGGTCGTGCAGGGGTCCCCTGTGGTCATCCCCCTGCAAAGCAGATACACCGCTTTGGGTACTGTTGAGGGGTTTGACTCTTCAGGGGAGAGCAGCTGCAGCCAGGTTCATAGCATCGTGGGTGGCTCTGCTGCACAGGAGTGAGGAAAAAGAGTGGGAGATCTATATAGGTAGGGGATTCTATTGTAAGGGGAGTAGGTAGACGTTTCTGCGGCCGCAGTCAGTACTCCAGGATGCTATGTTGCCTCCTTGGTGCTTGGGTGAAGGATGTCTCCGAGGGGCTGCAGGACATTTTGAAGAGGGTGAGAGAACTGCCTCAATATGAGGAGTATTCAGAATAATGTGGACACATTAACTGCACAGATAGCTGTGAACGGATATGATGTAATTGGCATCGCGGACTCATGGCTGCAAGTTGAACAAGTCTGGGAACTCAACATCCAGGAGTATTCAAGATTCAGTAAGGATAGACAAAAAGTAAAAGGAGGTGGGGTGGTGTTGCTGGTAATAGAGGAAATTACCGCAATTGTAAGGAAGGACATTCGCTTGGATGATGTGGAATCGGAATGGGTTGACCTACGGAATACCAGATTGCAGAAAACGTTCATGGGAGTTGTATACAGGCCACCAATCAATAGTCGCGAATTTGCGGAGAGCATCCAACCATAAATTAGGGATGCGTGCGATAAAGGCACAGCAGTTATCATGGGCGACTTTACTCTATATATAATCCACAAACTCTTAGCAATGCCATGGAGGAGGGTTTGCTGGAGTGTAATAGGGAATATTTTGCAGAACAATTTGTCGAGGAACCAACTAGATGGCTGGCCATCCTAGACTGGGTGATGTGTGAGGAGAAATGAATAATTAGCAATTTTGTTGTGCGAGGCCCCATTGGGAAGAGTGACCATAATATGTTAGAATTCTTTATTAAGATGGAGAATGAAACATTTAATTCTGAAACTAGGGTCCTGAACTTAAGACAAGGTAACTTCGATGGTATGTGATGTGAATTGGCTAGAATAGACTGGCGAATAAATTTCTCCCAGTCCTCAGGTTTGGTGCTTTTTCTTCCCCGTTTATATTCCTCTTCTTTGGATTTAAAACTATGATTATGTTTCCTTGTTAGCCATGGTTGAGCCATATTCCAGTTTTTTTAGTACTCCAGCCATGGATGTACCAATGTTGAAGTTCAGCCAAGTGATATTAAAATGTTTTCCATTACCTATCAACCGTCAACGCATTAAGTATCATTCGCCTGTCTATTCGAGCAGAGGAGGACAAAGGCTTTAGTTAAGAGGGGAGAAATAGAGTATGAGAGGAAGCTTGCTGGGAACATATATACTGACTTCAAAATCCTCCATAGATATGTGATGAGAAAAACATTAGTAAAGACAAACGTAGGTCCATTACAGTCAGTTGCAGGTGAATTTATAATGGGGAAAAAAGAAATGGCGGCCCAGTTGAACAAGTTCTTCGGTTCTGTCTTTACGAAGGAAGATTAAAAAAAAAGTCCCGAAATACTGGGGGACAGTGTGTCTATTTCGAAGGAGGAACTGAATGAAATCGTTTTTAGGCTGGAAATTGTGTTTCGGGAATTGATGGAATTGATGGCCGATAAATCCTTGAGGCCTGATAGTCTGCAGCTCAGAGTACTTAAGGAAGTGGCCCGAAAAATAGTGGATGCATTGGTGATCATTTTCCAAAGGTCTATCGGTTCTGCTCAGTTCCTATTGACTGGATATGAACTAATGTAACACCATTTTTAAGAAAGGAGGAAGAGAGAAAACGACTAATTATAGACTGGTAAGCCTGAGATCAGTAGTGGGGAAAATGTTGGAATCAATTATTAAAGATGAAATAACAGTGCATTTGGAAAGCAGTGACCAGATCGGTCCAAGTCAGCATGGATTTATCTAAGGGAAGTCAAGCTTGACAAATCTTCTAGCGTTTCTTGCTGATGTAACAGATAGAACCAGTGGATGTGGTGTATTTGGGCTTTCAAGAGGCTTTTGACAAGGCCCCACACAAGAGATTGATGTGCAAAATTAAAGCACATGGTATTGGGGGTAATGTACTGACGTGGATAGAGAACTGGTTGTTAGACAGGAATCAAAGATTCTCAATAAACAGGTACTTTTCAGAATGTCAGGCATTGAATAGTCCGGTGCCGGAAGGCTCAGTTCTGAGAACAAAGCTATTTATAATATACATCAATGATTTAGATGAAGGAATTGAGTGTAATATCTCCAAGTTTGAAGATCACACTAAGCTGGTTTGCGGTGTGAGCTGTGAGGAGGACGCTAAGCGGTTGCAGGCTGATTGGACAGGTTAATTGAGCGGGCAAATGCATGGCGGATGCAATTTAATGTGGATAAATGTGAGGTTATCCAAGTTTGGTGGCAAAAACATGAAAGCAGAATATTATCTGAAAGGCGGATGATTCCGAAAAGGGGCAACGAGACCTGGGTGTCATAATACACCCGTCATTGAAAGTTGGCATGCATGTACAGCAGGCGTTGAAGAAGACAAAATGTATGTTGGCCGTCATAGCTAGGGGATTTGAGATTAGTAGCAGGAAGGTGTTACTGCAATTGGACAGGGCCATAGTGTTGGTCTCCAAATCTGAGAAAGGACGTTAATGCTATTGAGGGAGTGCAGCGAAGGTTTACCAGACTGATTCCCGGGATGGCAGGACTGACATATGAGGAGAGACTGGATCGACTGTGACTATATTCACTGGTGTTTAGAACGATGAGAGGGGATCGCATAGAAACATAATAATTCTGATGGGACTGCACAGGTTAGATGCAGGAATAATTTTTACTGGTGTTGGGGAAGTCCAGAACAAGGGGCCACAGTCTTAGGATAACGGGCAAGCCATTTAGGAATGTGATGAGGAGAAATATCTTCACTCAGAGAATTGTGAATCTATGGAATTGCCTACCACAGAGAGTACTTGATGTCAGTTTATTCGATATATTCAAGAGGGAGTTAGATATGGCCCTTGCGGCTAAAGGGATCAAGGGGTATGGAGAGAAAGCAGGAAAGGGGCAATCATGTGAATGATCAGCCATGAACTTATTGAATAGTGGCGCGGGCTCGAAGGGCCCAATGTGCTACTCCTGCACCTATTTATTATGTTTCTATGTATCTATGTACAGTGTGTGTCTCTCCCAGTGAGGAGTAAGAATATGTAACATATGTCCCTGTGTACAGTGTGTGTCTCTCCCAGTGAGGATTCAGACTCTAACAATTGTACCTGTGATCAAGTGGTGCCTCTCCCAGTGAGGAGTCTGACTCTATCACAATGTCCATGTGTACAGTGTGTGTCTCTCACAGTGAGGAGTCTGACTCTGTAACAAGTGTCCCTTTGTACAGTATGTGTCTCTCCCAGTGAAGAGCCAGACTCTGTCACAAGTGTCACTTTGGACAGTGCGTGTGCCTCCCAGTGAGGTTGCAGACTCAGTAACAAGTGTCCCTCCGACCGTCCGAGATCTCTCCACTCCTATGAGCTGTTGGGCATCCTCGATGTTCAACACATTGGCGCCCATGACATCAGCTGCCAAGGCCCTATACTCTGGAATTAACTACACTTCGTAGTTCCGCCTCGCTCCTCCTCGTCCAATCGCTTCTGAAATCTCCCGCTTTCACTAAGATTATCATAATGTGTCCTAGAATCTCATTATTGGGCTCAGTATCACATTTTGCCTTGTGACGTTTCATTACATTAAAGCCACTTTATAAATTCAAGTTGTTGTTGTCTCGGTGTAGTGTCAATCAAACTCTACTGCTTACTGCAGCTCACGGCTGGTCTCCTCATTATTTTCAGCAAAAATGGCATCATTGTTTGAAGATATTAAATAAAAGTTCCTTCTCTAACTGACTGCATAAACTCGACCTGTCCGCCTATGGGCCTTACTCGGGGTTGGATAAGCAATGTGCACACGAATGTGAGACTGAGTGACAAAAGAAGTGTGCAGCTGGGACTCTCAACATACTGCTTCACAGGTTAATGGGAAATTGCTCTATAAACCTGCAACAAATCGGAGCATCATACAGGACATTCGGTCCATCCTGCCAGTGCCTGAAAGTGCGATCCATTGACTGCCTTTCTCTCCCCGTAGCCCTGAAAACTGATTTTTTTAAGTGCACAGTGCATACCAACGCACTGCATGAAACAACTCCTCCACATCGCTGCACTGGTTGTTTGCCAATTATTGGAAACCTGTCTCCTTTGGTTCCCCACGCTCCTGCTACTGGAAATAGTATTTCCAAAATTACTCTATCAAACCCAGTAAAATATCCTCCAAATTGTTGCCTCGCTCTGAAGCACGAGCATTACGTTGAGCTGTCTATCCCTCCTTAATTTCCTCCCAGCCCCTGTTCAGCACACAGCGAGTTAAAATGTGTTTGTTGCATTGCGAGCCGGGAAACTGAGAAAGGCCATCCCACGCCCATAGAGGGCAAGCGTCACCTGTCTAACGCAGCAATGGTGGGACAGAGGGCAACTGTCGACCGCAGAGGTTTAAAAGGAAGCGGAGGCATAGAACGAGAGCACGGCGGTGATATTTATGGCGAAGGTCACTGATGTCCTGAAATTGCTGCCAGGCCGAAGATGTGGCCTGATGAGCTGCAAGATTCCTGCGATCAGCATTTTGTGGAAACATAGTCTGCAAAGGGAGGTGTTCTTCGAACGTTGAGCTCACTGCGCTTCTCCATGAAAGGGCGGGGTGTGTATGTTCTGGACGACATCTTGAGTCAGACACGTTGTCAATTGGACACATAATTCTATGCATCAGACCTTCTGCCATTTTGACTCTGCAGCATGTACGTAGTTACCAAATCTGGCTTCGTAATGGATGGCCCCATTGAAATAAAAGTATAATGCGGATTGGTCAGAAGAAAATAATTACAGCGCTAAAAGCCACGAAAAATTTGACACAATCGTACACTGGGAGAAGAAATGTCGTTCAGGTGGTTATTTCACTTGAGTATAACTCCAGAGTCAAACCGAACTCCCAGCGAAGTTGACGCAGCCTTTTCAATGAAGCGACGTGCGTGATGAAAATGTGGCGTCCACACCGCTGTGATTTGGTGAGAACAGTTCCACTTTTCAAGAGCGCTGTTCGGGCGAGCAATATTGTGGGAGAGATCTGTTTGAGGTCGGGAAAATGAAGCTGGCCGATGTCCTGGTCTTTGCATTCATCAAATTTGATTTTTACGACAAAGAAAGTGGGCATGAGGTATTATTGAATCTCGATGTTAATAACACATCAAAAGTAACGCAGGGCAATATTATGGGCGTTAATTTCGCACGATCTGATGACGCCGCCCCAAAATTGTGAGCGGACAGTAATATTTTTCGTCACCGTTTCGCACATGGGGATATTAACGCTCGGCGATATATTTCCAAAAAATGGTCATCTGTTTATATTTTGGGGGACAATGGGCGACATATGGGCGTTACATGTCATTTTAGCGTTAAAATTGACGATAAGTGGGAGTTATGCACGCCAAAATAATGCAACGTCAAGCTCAGACAATGTAACAAGTGTCCCTGTGTATCGTGTGTGGCTCTCCCAGTGAGATTTCAGAATGTGCAACAACTGTCCCTGTGTACAGTCTCTGTCACTCCCAGTGAGGAGTCAGACTCTGTAACAAGTGTCCCTGTGTACAATGCGTGTCACTCACAGTGAGGAGTTAGACTCTGTTACAAGTGTCCCTGTGTGCAGTGAGTTTCTCCCAGTGGGGAGTCAGACTCTGTAAAAAGTGTCCCTGTGTACTGTGTGTGTCTGTCCCAATGAGGGGTCAGGCTCTGTAAGAAGTGTATCTAAAACCGTCCGCCATCTCTCCACTGCTTTAAGCTGTTGGGCGTTCTCGATTTTTATCACTTTGGTGCCCATGAATTCAGCAGCCAAGGTCCAAAACTCTGAATTCCCTCCTGCAACTTCTTCGCAGCTCCACCTCGCTCCTGCTCGTTCAAACGCGACTTAAACTTCCCGCTTTCACTGAATTTATGATAATCTGTCCTAACATCTTTTTACGTGGCTCAGTGTCAAATTTGGCCTTGTGTTTTTCAATACATTAAAGCCGCTATATAAATGCAAGTTGTTGTTGTCCCGGTGTTGTGTTAATAAATCTCTACCGCTTACTGCAGTTCGAGGCTGATCTCCTTGGTATTTTCATCACAACTGGTTTCATTTTTTGAATATATTAAATAAAGGTTCCTTCTCCAAATGACCTATCGACACGAACTGTCCTGTTAGTCCGACTCTCAGGATGGATAAGCAATTTACACACGATGGTGAGACTGAGTGAGAACCGAAGAGCAGAGCTGGTACTCTGAAAATACCATCCCACAGATTACCAGGAAATAGCCCCATAAACTTGCAACAAATCAGAGAATCATACAGTCCATTCGGCCCGTCCTCTTTCTGCTTGATCGAGGGATCCCATCAGTGCCTCGCTCTGCCCGGAGCCCGGCAAACTATTTCTTAACAAGTGTAGAGAGCATAACAACACAATGCATAAACCAAATCGTCCTCATCTCTGCTCAGGTTGTTTTGCAAAGTATTGCAAACCTGTTTCCTTTGGTTCCGCACCCTCCTACCACTCGATATATAATCTCGCAAATTACTCCATAAAACCCCCTCAAATGCCCTCCATGTCCCCTCCAAATTGTCGCCTCACTTGCAAACAGGAGCTTTATATTTTACTCTTCATCCACGCCTCGCCTTTCCAACCTTCCTCTCCTCTCAGCTCCTGTTCAGCAGACAGAGAGTTAACATGTGTTCGTAGCATTGCAGCCGGGCAACTTAAACCGGGCGTTAACCTCTGTAAAACATAAGGGCCGCAATCGAATAGAAACATAGATACCTCGAAACTTGCAGTGCAAAAGGAGGCCAGTTCAGCCCATCGTATCCGCGCTGCCCGTCAAACAGCCACCCGGCCCTCGGTCAGTGGCCCTGAATGTTACATATAAACCTGTGAACAATGAACACAGGCGGAAAGGTAACGAGCACCCTGCCCAACCAGTCACCCTACACAACTGCGACAACCCTTACACCGAATGATTCTGCACTCCACCCCAACCGGAGCCATGTGATCTCCAGGGAGAGGCAAAAATTTGATAAAAACCCACAGTCAAATTTACCGGAAAGAAGTCTGGGAAAATTCCTGTCGAACCCATCCAGGCGATTGAAACTAGTCTAGGATATCATCGTGGCCTTATTCCATTCCCTGCAGTACTTACCATCCTACCTTCACTGGCCAACAAGTGGATATCCAGCCTAATCTCACTAACCAGCTGCACGTCTGCAACCCTGCAATTCCCATCCAACCATGTCTTAAATACGGTGAGGATTTCTGCATCAACCGCTCTTTCAGACAGTGAGTTCCAGATTCGCTCAACTCTGATCATAAAGAAACAACTCGCAAAACCGCTCTAAACTTTCCAATAACCACCTTAAAACTATGCCCATTCTTACTGGTCACTCCACCAATGGAAATTGGCCCTTACTCTCCACTATGTGCATGCCGGTCAATATTTTGTACACCTGTACACACAGTTTTCATGCAGATACAGCAGGCAGTGAAGAAGGCAAATGGCATTTTGGCATTAATGGCTCGAGGATTTCAGCATAAAGCAGGGAGGTCTTCCTGCAGTTGTACAGAGCGTTGGTAAGGCCACAGCTGGAATATTGTGTTCAGCTTTGGTCTGCTAATCTGAGGAAGGATGTTCTTGCTATTGAGGTAGTACAGCGAAGCTTCGGAAGGTTGTTTCTGGGATCGCTGGACTGACATACGAGGAGAGACTGGATCAACTGGGCTTATATCCATTGGCGTTTAGATGAATGTGAGGAGGTCTGATAGAAACATATAACATTCTGACGGGATTGGACGGTTAGAGGCAGGAAGAATGTTTCCGTTGCTGAGGAGTTCCAGAACCAGGGGTCACAGTCTAAGAATAAGTGGTAAGCAATTTAGGACCGAGATGAGGAGAAACTTCTTCACTCAGAGAGTATTTAACGTGTGGAATTCTCTACTGCAAAATGTTGCTGAGGCCAGTTCGTTAGATATATTAAAAAGGGAGTTAGATATGGCCCTTACGCTCAAAGGCATTAAGGAGTATGGAGAGAAGCAGTAAAGGGGATCTGAAGTTGAATGATCAGCTATGACCTTATTGAATGGCGCTGCAGGTTCGAAGTGCCGAATGCCCTGCTGCTGCAACTAATTTCTATGTTTCTATGTTTCAACGAGGCCTCCTCTCAACCTCCTCTGTTCCAATGAGAACAAAATCCAGACTATCCAATCTGCAACTTGTTAACCCGAGATAACAAAACAAGGGCACAGATACATGATTAAACGCCAGGTAATAAACACAGACAATTCAAGTGGCCCCCTTGCATCCAAATTATGGTTAGGGTCTCTGTCAGTCCGCTGGGGAGAGGCTCCCGGTCATTCCTTTCTCGACGAGTTCTCGTTCAGTCCCCTGGTCAGGAGTCTGTGTCAGTCTCATGGGGAGAGGTTTCCAGTCAGTCCACTGGGCAGGGACTTGATATGTCCCCTGGGAAGGGAACTCGGCCAATCCACTCAGGAGAGTGTATCAGTAAGTCCCCTGGGAGAGGGTCTCGATCAGTTCCCCTGGGCGGTTCTTGGCCGATCCGCTGTGGAGAGGATCTCGGGCAGTCCCCTGGGTAGAGGGTCTCATTCAGTCCACTCGAGAGGAAACCTCATTACCAATGTAAGCCACAGCCAGTAAGGGACATCGTCAAAAGTGACACAGCCCGGCTGTAACTCTTTCAAATATCAATGCTCATGAGAAAGTGTTTATGTGTGAGTATAAATGTGTTAGTGTATGTGGAAGTATGTCTGTGTCAGTGTGTGCATCAGTTTATCTGTGAATGTGAGTGTGTGTGAGTGTCTGTGTGTGTGATTGTCAGTGTGTGTGAGTGTCTGTGTGCGTGTTTGTGCGTGTGTCCTTGTGTGAGTGTCAGTGTGCTGGTATCAGTGTGTGTGTGAGTGTGTGAGTGTGTGAGTGTGTGAGAGAGCTGATGTGAGTGTGACTGTGTGTGTGTGAGTGTTTGTGTGTCGGAATGTATGCGTGTCTGTGTGAGTGTGATTGCGTAAGTGTGCGTGCGTGTGTGTTTGTGACTGAGTGTATGCGAGTGTGTTAGAGTGTGTGAGTGTGTGTGAGAGTGTGTGTGAATGTGTGAGAGTGTGTGAGAATGTGTGTGTGTGAGGGTGTGTGAGAGTGTGTGTAATTGTGTGTGAGTGTGTGTGAGTGTGAGAGTGTGTGTGTGACGGTGTGAGAGTGTGTGAGAGTGTGCATGTGTGAGAGTGTGTGGGAGAACGTGTATCCGTGTGTGTTTGTGTGTGACTGTGTATGTGTGAGTGTTTGTGTGTCAGAATGTATGTGTGTGTGTGAGTGTCATTTCATGAGTGTGCGTGCATGTGTGTGTGTGTGACTGAGTATATGTGAGTGTGTGAGAGTGTGTGAGAGTGTGTATGTGAATGTGTGTGTGAGATTGTGTGGTAGAACGTGTATGCGTGTGTGTGTGAGTGTGACTATGTATGTCTGAGTGTTTGTGTGTGAGAATGTATGCGTGTGTGTGTGTGAGTGTGATTGCGTGAGTGTACGTGCCTGTGTGTGTGTGACTTTGTGTATGTGAGTGTGGGAGACTGTGTGAGAGTGTGTGAGAGAGCGTGTGTGAGTGTGTGTGTGAGTGTGACTGTTTGTGTGAGTGTTTTTGTGAGAGGGAATATGCGTGTGTGTGTGTGAGAGAGTGCGTTAGAGCGTGTGCAAGATTGCGCGAGACTGTGAGTGTGTCTGTGCAGATGTGTGTGATAGAGTGTGAGCATGAGTGTGAGCATGAGTGTGTGTGTGTGTATGTGTGTGTGAGTGTGTGAGTGTATGTGTGAGTTTGTGTGAGTGTCCGTGAGTGTGTGTGTGTGTGTAATTATGACTGTGCCTGCTCTCCAACCATAATCCTATTAAATGACGGAGCAGGCTCGAGGGGCCGTATGGACTACTCTGACCACTATTTCGTAGGTTCTTAAGATTGACGTCAGCGCGGACACGATGAGCCGAAATGACCTCCTTCTGCTGTCTAAAATTCGAAATGATTCCATGTTTCTATGTTCTCTGTTAGTTTGAGGGGCTGTGTTATTTTGAGATTCTCCATCACTTTCTGGTTCACTATTGGTTTGATGATTTGTATTAAATTCAGGTTCTCTATTCGTTTATCTTTCTCTATTAGTTTGAGGATCTGTATTAGTTTTTGAATCTCTGTTAGTTTGACGATCTGTACTAGTTTGACAGTTTGAGGTTCAGTATATGTTTGATTGGATCTGCTAGTTTCAGGGACTTTATTAATTTCAGGTTCTTTATTAGTTGAATGGCTGTATTAGATTCAAGGCTTGTATTGAGTGTACATAAGTGCATAAGAATGAAAGAGATAGAAGCATGACTGGGGCACTTGGCCTCTCGAGTCTGCACCACCAATTAATAAGATCGTAGCAGATCTGAAAATGGACTGAGCTGCACTTCCCTGTCCGCTAACCCATAACTCCTTATTCCGATATCGCTCAAAAATCTGTCTATCTCCGCGTTAAATATAATCAATGGTCTAGCCTCCACAGCTCTCTGCGGCAGAGTATTCTGCAGATTTGCAACCCTCGGAATGCAGGAATTCCTCCTCATCTGAGTTTTAAACAGTCGACGCCTTATTCTGAGACGATGCTCCCAACTATTATTTTCCCCTATGAGATGAAATATCCTCTCTGCATCCAGTCTGTCGAGCGCCTCATTATCTCACATGTTTCGATAAAATCAACATTCATTATTCTGTGCTCCAGTGAGTATATGCCCAACCTACTCAACTTAACTTGATAAATCAAACACCCTCATCTCCGGAATCAACCGTCTCTGAATCGCCTCCAATGCAATTCTATTCTTCCCATCAACAGAGTCCAAAACAGTACTCAGTTCACTAATGTGGCCTGTACAATGCCCTGCACAGTTGTAAGAGGACCTCGCTGCTGTTTAGTCCATCCCCCTTGCAATAAAGGCCATCATTCCATTTGCCTTCCTGCTTAATTGCTCTCCCTGCATATTAACCTTTTGTGCTTCATGTACAGGGGCTCACAGGTCTCTCTGTACTGCAGCACTCTGCAAATTTTCTCCAATTAAATAATAATTTGCTTTTCTATTTTTTCTGCCAAAGTTGATAATCTCACATTTTCCCACGTTATTTTCGATGTACCAATTTTTTTTCCCACTCATTTAGCCTCTCTCTATCCGTTTAAAGATTTATTTGCTGTCGCATCCATTTTTGTAAGATGAACAAACTTGGATACGTTACACTTGGACCCTGCATCCAAATCATTGTAAGTATTTGAGGCCCCAGCACCAATCACTCCGGCACTACACTTGCTACTGTTTGCCAACTGGAAATATCAGTTTGATGTCCTGTATGAGTTTAACAAGCTGTATGAGTTTGAGGTGCTGGAGCAGTTTTATGTTACTCTATGAGTAAGAAGCAATATATGAGCATGATGGGCTGTATTCGTGTGAGGTGCTGTATGAGTTTGGGTGGCGGTATTGTTAAGAGGCGTTGCATTAGTGAGATCGGCTGTATTAGTTGGAGGGGATGTATTAGGTGGAGGGGCTCTATTATTTTAATGTCTTTATTCGTTTGAGTACGATTGACATAAATTAATCTCTTCAATTGTTTGTCTGAACGGCCAGAGTTAAGGAGGGCAGCTGCATCCTCGATTCGAATACAACAGGTCTGGATGGCCACTCTAACATTGGGTTTGCAATTACTGAATGGCCACAGCAAATTGAAGTACTGTTGCGAAAAAATATGAGATGTAAAGATGGGCCTGATTGTATTTGATACAACAACCGCATTGCTGGCAGGATGCAGAGAACGATTTTCAACGGTTAATTAATTGGATCGGAATTGTGCAGTCTTTGGGGTTTTAAATTTCAATCTCTGCACTGAATATAGTCCATGACAACAGAGACCTATCTCGGCTGTCGTAATCTCTTTGTTAAAATTGTTAAAATAACTTTTTTGAGCGATGTTGCAACCTCAGTGTCCCCATGGAGATACCGCAGGTTATAAATTTAAGGCGCTGGGAATGTATCGTCTCAGAGAATAATTCCTGGAGATTGCCTGCAGCACAAAAGGTCACATCGCTTCTCACACAAAATGCATCAAACACTTTACAGTGCGAAGAAAATATACTATGTGATCATTGCCGTTATTGGTGTTCCTAGTAAGTGAATATAAACATTGAAGTTGTGTAAGTCTGTGTGTCAGCTGGTCTCTGATTTCGAACTATGTCTGATAATGTTACACTCGTGGTCACGATTTTAAAGACACGAGCTCCGTGAATTCATTCTGTTGCGTGAAGCTTTCTCAATATCCTCTGCGATTTGATTCGATTGACTCAGCTGAATATAAATTTATGTTTATAACTAATAGGGTTGTTTAACTATCAAGTTATTGCCCTTAATGGAATATCGTGTACTTTTGAATCAGTCCTCAGTATACCCATCTCTCTGATAGAAGGTAGCAATGGACGTGTCTGTCCCTACGCAGCTGTACTGTGTGAGGTTCTCAACCCGGTGTGTAAACCATACCCTGACAATGTATTTACAGGAGTGTTGGTCGATGTGGAATGTACTGAGTGTGGGTCACCAACTGGTGTGGAACACCGTATCACAGTGACCATATATTTATGGGAGTGTCTATCATTGTGGGATGAACTGAGTGCTGATTACTAACCTGTGTAGAACATCATACCCCAGTGATCATGTGTTACTGTGAGTATAGCAACATAGAAAATAGGTGCAGGAGTACGCCATTCGGCCCTTCGAGCCTTACCACCTTTCGATAAGATCATGGCTAATCATTCCCTCGGTATCCCTTTCCTGCGTGCTCTCCATAATCCCTTGATCCCTTCAGATTAAAGGGCCATATCTAACTCCCTCTTGAATATATCAAATGAACTGACATCAACCACACTCTGTGGCAGCGAATAGCACAAGTTAACAACTCTCCGATTGAAGATGCTTCTCCTCATCTCAGTCCTAAATGGGCTCCCCTTATCCTAAGACTGTCTCCACTGTTTCTGGACTTCCGCAACATCGAGAACATTCTACCCGCATCTAACCTGTCCAGTCCCGTCATAATGTTATGTTTCTATGCGATCCCCTCTCATCTTTCTCTGCTGAATGTACTGAGTGTGGGTCACTTACTGGTGTGAAGTAATTTGCTTCTACTTTTCAGTTATTGCTTTAGGTGACTGATCTCTGCATGCAAAGGAGCGATATGTGTGTTTTATGAATGTAGTCGATGTCAAATGAGAATGTTGAAGATGGTTGAGAATACGTGCATTGATATTCATCTCTTTCCTATTGAACTCAACCAATAGAAGCACAAGTTAACTATCTACTGACATTTACAAAGCATCACAGCAACGTTACATTATCAAATACACTGTATCGTGATTTATTTTTAATCTAAGCATAGTTAGTGCCAACACTCTAAATTTTTGGTGCTGATTAATGTTCTTCCCCCCCACATGGTCCTGAGAATCTGTGGGTCATGTGTGCTGAATTTAGTTATCCTGCTATTGCACAGAATGAATATTGGGCTGATGTTATTGACTATTTCACTGCTGTAACAGTTTAAAGTTTGACGAACCGCTTACTAATTATGATTCAGAGTCTCCGCGCAGATAATGCTGCACTCAGCAAAGAGAGGACAGTTACGTATAACTGAAAAACACACACATCGGGTTTTCATAATACAGAGTCCGTCCGGGGCCAGTAAATAATAACATTATTAAATTGATAATAATGAAATAAATAGTGCAATGGTTCATTAAATAAACCATTTTAATATTTGCAATGTTGTGATATAATTAATAACTGTTGTTAGTTTGTACGCAATTACGAATATCTCCATAGAACTTTCAGTGCAAAAGAAGCTATTCTTCCAACTAATTAATGCCGGTGTTTAACTGCATATTAGCCTCTTCCCACCACTCTTTATGTAACTCGATCAGCATAAACTTCTACTGCTTTCTACCTCATGTTGTGCAAAGGCAAATGACGCCTTAATCCCTGATATTTTTTAGGCCATCGATGTGCGGCCCTTATTTTTATATAAGTAATTGTAAATCTTTGACACAAGGTTGGTTCAGCAATATCATATATAAATGCAAGTTATAACCACAGATGTACAAAATATTATGTCGTTATTGTTCAAGGTGTGTATAAAATTATGTGACAATCAGAATAAGTTATAAATGCCCCTCAAAAATTGCCAGAGAGTTACGTATGCTGTTCATAGGGCAAATGTACAGGAAGAAACCAGTCTTTGGTTTAATAAACGTTTTCAGAGAATTTGTTGTTTGATATCGCAGTTGAAGCAAGGAAGAATCCATTCTCCGCTTCAACTGTATAATGTTTGTGCTGTTATTTTTAATGTACATGGCTTTACTTTTTGCACTTTGTTTGCCACAGTCAAGACCAGGATCTTCCCAGTCTTTCTGCCAATTTCCGTTTGACATCACTGTTTAAATCGATGAAGAAACCATTCTCTGTTTCAAATGTATGCTGATTTTTTAATGTACATAAATTTAATTTGTGTAAGTTGTTAAATTTGGATAAATAGTCAATTATATTTGTTGGATGATTTTATGATTTGTATGCAATATATTGTATTAATATAGGGACTTCGCTCCTGTTAGCCTTAGGCGTCTCAGAGCCATAAATGGCCCTCTGTACTGGTATCACTCCCCGTTACATGCTCGTCACTTCAAGTACTTCAACTTGTCGTAAGTTCCACATTCTCACCCTTCCCAAAGTCAATACATTTCTCCTCAATTACTTAACAAGATTTGTTTTTGAACATTTTACATCGATAATCGACATTGTAGGGCTGAAGTCATCAGTACAAACATTTAACTTATGTTTGCCTTTCATAATGTTAAACGCCTCTTTCTGGCCAGCCCTCAGCCTTCTCCTTTGTAAATAAAACAGCCCAGCCTGTGCAACCTTGAATGATGATGATAATCTAAGTTGTGTTATAATTTTTTTACACGATTTGCACATTCTCCAGTGTCTCGAGTTCGGATTAGTAATATGGAGATCAGAGTTGTATACATTGCGCTAATTATGATATAGTCATGGTGATATGCAATTGTATAATAATCTCTTTGTTTTTGATTAAATTCCTCTAGCAACGAATCCCAGAGCTTTGTTTGTATTTCGATGGCCTTGTTCACATCCTTTGCTGCAGGAAATGATTTTTGAAAATATGCCTCTGAAAATATTTGCCCCTCTACCCCTTCCAGGCTCTAATTTAGGAAGCAATATTACTTCCTACCGAAATGCAGCGCCTCAGACTGAATTCTTCCTCTGTCTAAATCTGCCAATTTTGAATTTGTGTTTGTCCTGCCTGATTCAATATCGTTTTTGTTAATGTTGAACAACAGAGTTATCAGCGCCTATCCTTGTGAAACAACACTTCTCGAGTTATGCTAATATGAGTAAATGCCTTTCTCCCTAACTCCCTTTTTCTATTTGTGTAGCCAGCTCCCGAACCATTCTGTTGTTGTCGCCTAATTCCACTTGCTGTGTGATTGTTCATGGCTCTGCAATGTGGTATCTTAACGAAGGAATATTAATGAATCAATTCATATTGCCTCCAGTGCCTTACCCTCATCTACTGTTTCTGATACTTAATCACAGATTTCAAGAAGGCTGGTCAAGCATGACCTTTGCTTTTGGAATATCTGCGGACGACAGGAAGATATCAATCAACTGGTCGGGTGGGCAGCCCAGTGGCAAATGAAATTTAATCCGGAGAAGTGTGAGTTAATGCATTTGGGGAGAACTAACAAAAAAAGGGTATACACATTAAATGGTAGCACATTGAGAAGTGTTGAGGAAAAAAGGGACCTGGAAGTGGATGTCCACAGATCCCTGAAGGTAGCAGACCAATTGGATCAGGTGATTAAGAAGGCATACGGAAAGCTTGCCTTTATTAGCTGAGGCATAGAATATAATACCAGATGGATCATGCTTGAACTGTATAAAACTTTGGTTAGGCCACAACTGGAGATCTGCGTGCAGTTGTGGTCACCACACTAAAGGAAGGACGTGATTGCACTTGAGAGAGCAGAGGGGAGATTTACAAGGGTGTTTCTGGGAGTGGAGAATCTTAGCTATGAGGACAGATATGAGTGCGTTTTCCATAAAACAGAGGGTGAAGCTCAATGAGGTGTAACAAATTATAAGGGGCCTAGATATAGTAGAAAGAAAGGGCCTATTTCCCTTAACCGAGGGGTGACCAACCAGGTTGTGTGCATTCAAAGTAATTGGTAGAAAGATTAGTGGGGATTTAAGGGCAAACTTCTTCACTGCCGAGTGTTGTCGGGGTCTTTAAATCGCTGCCTGAAAGGTAGGGAGAGGCAGAAAGCCAAAACTGATTGAAAAAGTACTTGGATGTGCACTTGAACTGCCTTAACCAGAGCTGGAATGTGGGATTAGGCTCTATAACCTTTTGTTGGCCGGCGCGTTACGATGGGCATAAATTACCTCCTTCTGTGCTGCAAACTTCTATGATTCTAGGATTCTGTGATTATCTTTGTGTTTCTCGTTGTTCTTAATTTATTTGTGAAGTATTCCGTTATCTTTCTCAGCACAGCCAATATGTGAACTGACCTGTAGTTCTTCAGAGTTGTTCTGCCTTCCATTTTAAGTACAGGAACAACATGTAAAAATTAAAGCACATGGAATTGGGGATAGTGTGAATGATATGGTTTTAGAACTGGTTGGCAGATAGGAAGCAAAGAGTAGGAGTAAATGGAAACTTTTCAGAATGGCATGCAGTGACTAGTGGGGTACCGCGAGGTTCTGTGCTGGGGCCACAGCTGTCTACATTGTACATTAATGATTTAGACGTGGGGATTAAATGTAGTTTCAAATTTGTGGATGACACTAAGTTGGGTGCCAGTGTGAGCTGCGTGGAGGATGCAATGGGGCTGCAGAGTGACTTGGGTCGGTTCGGTTTGTGGGCAAATGCAAGGCAGATGAAGTATAATGTGATAATTGTGAGGTTATCCACTTTGGTGGGAAAAACAGAGAGACAGACTATTATCTGAATCGTGACAGATTCGGAAAAGGGGAGGTGCAACGAGACCTGGGTGTCATGGTACATCAGTCATTGAAGGTTGGCATGCAGGTGCAGCAGGCGGTTAAGAAAGCAAATGGTATGTTGGCCTTCATACCGACTGGATTTGAGTATAGGGGCAGGCAGGTGTTACTACAGTTGTACCGGGCCTTGGTGTGGCCACACCTGGAGTATTGTGTACAGTTTTGGTCTCCTAACTGGAGGAAGGACATTCTTGTTATTGAGGGAGTGCAGCGAAGGTTCACCAGACTGATTCCCCGGATGGCGGGACTGACGTATCAAGAAAGACTGGATCAACTGGGCTTGTATTCAGTGGAGTTCAGAAGAATGCGACGGGAACTCATAGAAACGTTTATAATTCTGACGGGTTTCGACAGGTTATGCAGGAAGAATGTTCCCAATGTTGGGGAAGTCCAGAACCAGGGGTCACACTCTAAGGATAAGGGGTGAGCCATTTAGGAACTTGATGAGGAGAAACTTCTTCACCCAGAGAGTGGTGAACCTTTGGAATTCTCTACCACAGGAAGTTGTTGAAGCCAATTCACTAAATATATTGAAAAATAAGTTAGATGTAATCCTTCCTACGAGGGGGATCAAGGGCTCTGGCGAAAAAGCAGGAAATGGGTACTGAAGTTGCATGTTCAGCCATGAACTAATTGAATGGCGGTGCAGGACTCGAAGGGCCGAATGGCCTCATCCTACACCTATTTTCTATGTTTCTATGCATCTGAAAAGGCTTCATTCTTCTCATCCAAGGACTCCCCTCCTCTGTGGTGGACAGTGCCCGCGACCCTGTCAATCTTGTATTTCTGCCATCATCTTTGCAGCAAGAACCGTATAGCTTTCCACTTGACCTCATCTTCCACTCCACCCGCCTGCACATTCAACCAATTATTCTCTAACTTTTTCGCCACAGCCAGCTAAGGCCAGCACTAAACATATCTTCCCCTGCATTCCCTTGCCCCCGCGACACACGTATCCACTATCATATCACTCCCAACACATCCGCCCCTTCCCCAGCAACTCGCTTTGCAAGCACAGGAGATGCAATACGTGCCTTTCCCGTCTTTTCATCCCAACAGCCATGGCCCCAAATATTGCTTCCACATGAATCAGTGATAGACTTTTACTTCTAGCAAATTAGTGTCCTGTATTGGCTGATCAGGATGCAGTCTCCTCTACATTGGGGATGACTAAACGCAGATTGCGTGATTGCTTTGCTGAATTCCTCTGTTCAATCCACCAGCGTCACACTGAGCTTCAGCTCACTTGCCAATTTAATTTTACATCCCACTCCGAGGTTTGTGTCTCTGTTCTCGGCTTCCTTCACTGTGTTGCTGCTCGCTGTCCACTACAATGTTTATCTGTTCTCAAATTCCGACGCTGTTCCTCCGTTATGGGTGTCCTACGCTTTTACTCTGTTCCTAGCCTTCTACACGGTTCTCGGCCTCATACACGGTTCCTCCTTTCTCAGCCTCATGCACCATTCTGTCCACATGCACTGCTCATCAGTTCTCGGCGCCATGCAATGTACTGGCTTCCGACACTGTTCCTATGTTCTCGCCCTTCTTCACCGTTCCTGTTGTCCTACACTGTTCAACTGTTCTCGGCCTCCTTCACTGTATGTGGTCTCCTACATAGTCCCTCTGTTCTCGGCCTCCTTCACTGTAATGGGCCTCCTTCACTGTTCCTCTGTTCTCAGCCTCCTTCACCTTAATTGGCTTCCGACTCTGTTCCTCTGTTCTCGGCTTCCTTTACTGTTATTGGCCTCCAACACTGTAGCTCTGTTCTCGGCCTCCTTCACTGTAATTGGTCTCCCACATAGTTCCTCTGTCCTCGGCCACCTTCACTGTAATTGGCCTCCTACTCTGTTCCTCTTTCCTCGGCCTCCTTCACCGTTATTGGCATCCTACTCTGTTCCTCTGTCCTCGTCCACCTTCACTGTAATTGGCCTCCTACTCTATTCCTCTATTCTCAGTTTCCTTCAATGTTATTGGCCTCCTACTCTGTTTCTCTGTACTCGGCCTCCTTCATTGTTAATGGCCTCCTACACTGTCTCTCTGTTCTCGGCCTCCTTCACTGTTATTGGCCTCCAACACTGTTTGTCTGTTCTCGGCCGATTTCACTGTAATGGGCATCCGACTCTGTTCCTCTGTTCTCGGCCTCCGACATTTATCCTCTCTTCCCTGCTGCCAACATTGTTCATCTATGCTTGGCGTCTTCCACTTCTCGTCAATTCTCGGCCATCTTCAGTGTTCCTGGCCCCTATGCTGTTACTCAGACATCGGCATTCTTCACTCTTCTCACCCTCCTACACCGGTTTTTAGCTTCCTACACTTTTCGCAACTGCCGACAATATACTCCAGCTCCTGCTCTATTCTCAGTCTCCTAACTTGTTTCTCCATTAAACTCAATGAGGCACAGCACCAATGTTTTCGATTAGGCATTCTGTTACCTGTCGGATTCAACACTGAGTTTCAAAACTGGAGTTCATAACCTCTGCTTCCGCTTTCTCGGACGACAAGTGCTGGGGATGGAGGACTGCTGCACTCCAACCTCTGGGGATGGAGCAGTTATGGGCTGCTTGTGTGTATTCCTGGCATTGGCCACCCGGGCTTGTCGACACAACTGGGGGTGAAGAAGATGTGTTCTGGGACTTAGGCTGAGGAGATCCCTGATGCAGGTATGGCTGGGCCTCACACTGTGGTCCACCTACAGTTCTCTGCACATTTGTCATGCTGCATTCTCTCACAGATCTGACGCAAATATTAAGAAACATAGAAACAAAGAAAATAGGTGTAGGAGTAGGCCATTAGGCCCTTCGAGCCTGCACCGCCATTCAATAAGTTCATGGCTGAACATGCAACTTCAGTACCCCATTCCTGCTTTCTCACCATATCCCTTGATCCCCCGTGAAGTAAGGTCTACATCTAACTCCGTTTTGAATATATTTAGTCAATTGGCCTGAACAACGTTATGTGGTAGAGAATTCCACAGGTTCACCACTCTCTGAGTGAAGACGTTTCTCCTCATCTCGGTCCGAAATATCTTACCCCTTATCGTGAGACTATGACATCAACTCAGGCTCCAACTTCAATTTCTTTAATAGCCTCATTAGCTTTGCACCTTCATCACTTTTGTCGTTGAATATATCATGCCCAACAGCCAATCACAGAGTTTCCCCGTTTTCCTCTCCTCATCCTACCCCACTGTTCTCAGTCTCTATCATCGCATTAATGCTGTTCATCTCTGATATCTTCCATTCCTGACCAAATCTTATCGACATGAAAAGATAACTCTGTTTTTCTCTCCATAGATGCTGCCTGACCTGCTGACTAATTCAGCATTGTTACTTTTCAGTTATATTTATAACAGTATTTTGAATTTGCTCAAATATTGAGGCCTGGATATTAAAAGGGTGGCTTATGTTGGCGCTGGGCATGAGGAAGGGTTAGGAACATAGTTTCAGACAAGATGCACAAGTGTCTTGATATTTACAATGTGGATTAAGTAGGCGGTGTGTGCAAGGAAGGGTGGGAGTGGAATTTCAGACAGCATAGACGGAGGTCTGGATGTTGGGAAGACTGAAATCCTCAGTGTACTCGCTTTGTCCCTGATGGGTAGCACACGCTGGAGTTCAGCCAGATTAACATTCGGACTTCCAGTCCGTCGTAGGAAACGGAGACAGGACTCAGAAGAACTGATCCGAACCCAAACCCAAAGCTTTCTGTTTTACAATACATCCCTTACTGCCTGCACTCAGGCACCGAGTTTGTTTCGTCAGTAACTTATAGTCTAATTCATTTTCTCTTTATTACCGTGAATTTAGTGGCGATTGTGATCCTGTCCCGGGAAAGTGCGGAATGTCCAGCTGCACCACTCGCTAACTGGTGGCCTTGGCAGCGGCAGATCTACTGGTTGTCACCGCTGAGGTCATACTGAGGCAAGTCAATTAGTATTATTTCCCAATCTGTTTTCTGCATATTACCCCTGTGTGTAGAGTGATCGCTGTCCTCTGCAGTGCGGCTACAGACTGTTCTGTCTGGTTCACCGTCACTTTCAACTTTGATCGATTTGTGGCCATTTCTTGCCCGAAGCTGAGATTCAAATATTGCACCGGGAAATCTGCGGCTGTGGTTCTGGCAACAACCGGCATTCTACTCTGTTTAAAAACCGTTCCCAACTACTTTACACTTACAACCGCGATGATAATCGACAATATGCCATGGTTATGTATCCCAATCCCAGCCTATTCTACTGATCCAGGATGGGGGGGCTTTATTTGGTTTGATACAGTTTTAAACCCACTGCTCCCCTTCGGATTAATTTTGTCGCTCAACGCTCTGACAGTAATGCACATTTTAGTCGTCAGCCGAGTCCGTAAAGGACTGAGGGGTGAGAGCAAGGGAGAGAATGGCAGTGACCCAGAGCTGGTGAGCAGAAGGAAGTCTATGATTTTCCTCTTCACCATATACGGCAGCTTCATACTGCTGTGGCTGGTATATGTTGTAGATGTCTTATATTATATTATTACCGGGGCAGGTGGCTATGATACCAATGGTTCTTTGTATATTTCTGCACAAGCAGGAATTCTGCTGCGGAATTTATGTTGCTGCACAAACACATTTATTTACGGGGTGACCCAGTCCAAGTTCAGAGAGCAGTTGAAGAGCGCGGTGATAAATCCAGTTACCTCAATTATACAAATACTCAATAATCAGGACAACTGAGCGCAGCCCAGAGGCGGGTCCCAGTGTTTCCAGTCCAGGAATGTAATATTTAGCAGCAGACTTCAGATTTTAGCTGCTCCACCAAAGGCAGACGGGCTTTCTGCTGCCTGGGTCCCAAGCTCCTGGACTCCCTCCCTAAACCTCTCCACCTTGCGAACTCTCCGCCTACATCTGGCTAGGCTACAAGCTCTGGGATTCCCTCCCTAAACCTAGCCACCTCACGAACTCTCCTCCTCCTTCAGCTGCTTGGGCCGCAAAAAGCTCTGCGATACTCTCCCTAAACATCTATTCCTTTCTAACTCTCCTCATCCTTTCAGAAGCTTCTTAAAACAAGATATTTGACCTAGTTTCTTTCCCAACACCTCCTTTTGTGCGTCGGTGTAAAGATGCCCTGTATTCCCTATTGGATCTATTAATACAAACTGAGAAAAAGGAAAATAAGTAAAGGATTAGGCCATTCGGCCCTTCGAGTATGCACCGCCATTCAATGTGTTCATGGCTGAACTTGCAACTTCAGTACCCCATTCCAGCTTTTTTGCCATACCCCTTGATCCCCCTAGTAGTAAGGACTGCATCTAAAACCTTTGTGACTATATTTACTGAATTGGCCTCAACAACTTTCTGTGGTCGAGAATTGCACATGTTCACCACTCTCTGGGTGACGAAGTTTCTCCTCATCTCGGTTAATGCAAGTAGTATCCGTAATAAGGTGGATGAATTAACTGTGCAAATAGATGTTAACAAATATGATGTGATTTGGATTACACAGACGTGGCTCCAGGATGATCTGGGCTGGCAACTCAACATCCAGGGGTATTCAACATTGAGGAACGATAGAACAAAAGGAAAAGGAAGTGTGGTAGCATTGCAAGTTAAAGAGGAGATTAATGCAATAGTTAGAAAGGACATTAGCTTGGATGATGTGGAATCTATATGGGTAGAGCTGCAGAACACCAAAGGACAAAAAACGTTTGTGGGAGTTGTGTACAGACCTCTAAACAGTATTAGTGATGTTGGCGAGGGCATCAAACTGGAAATTAGGGTTGCATGCAATAAAGTTGCAGCAGTTATAATGGGTGACTTTAATATGAACATACATTGGGCTAACCAAACTGGAAGCAATACGGTGGAGGAGGATTTCCTGGAGTGCATAAGGGATGGTTTTGCAGACCAATATTTCGAGGAACCAACTAGGAGGGAGGCCATCTTAGACTGGGTGTTGTGTAATGAGAGATGATTAATTAGCAAACTCGTTGTGCGAGGCCCCCTGGGGAAGAGTGACCATTATATGGCGGAATTCTGCATTAGGATCGAGAATGAAATAGTTAATTCAGAGACTATGGTCCAGAACATAAAGAAGGGTAACTTTGAAGGCATGAGGCATGAATTGGCTCGGATAGATTGGCGAATTATACTTAAGGGGTTGACTGTGAATGCGCAATGGCTGAAATTTAGAGACCGCATGAATGAACGACAACAATTGTACATTCCTGTCTGGCATAAAAATAAAAAAGGGAAGGTGGCTCAACCGTGGCTATCAATGGAAATCAGTGATAGTACTAAAGCCAAAGAAGTGGCATACAAATTGTCCAGAAATAGCAGCGAACCCGGGGACTGGGAGTAATTTAGAATCAGCAGAGGAGGACAAAGGGTTTGATTAGGGCAGGGAAAATGGAGTACGAGAAGAAGCTTGCAGGGAACATTAAGACGGAGTGCAAATGTTTCTATCGATATGTAAATAGAAAAAGGTTACTAAAGACAAACGTCGGTCCCTGCAGTCAGAATTATGGGAAGACCTAACGGGGTACAAAGAAATGGCAGACCAATTGAACAAGAACTTTGGTTCCGTATTTACTAAGGAGGACTCAAACAACCTTCCGGATATAAAAGGGGTCAGAGGGTGTAATAAGGAGGAGGAACTGAGGGAAATCCTTATTAGTCGGGAAATTGTTTTGGGCAAATTGATGGAATTGAAGGCCAATAAATCCCTGGGCCAGATCGACTGCATCCCAAAGTACTTAAGGAGGTGGCCTTGGAAATAGCGGATGCATTGACAATCATTTTCCAACATTCCATTGAATGTAGATCTGTTCCTATCGAGTGGAGGGTAGCCAATGTGTCCCACATTTTCAAAAAGGAGGGAGAGAGAAAACAGCGAATTATAGACCGGTCAGCCTGAACTCAGTAGTGGGTAAAATGATGGAATCAATTATTAAGGATTTCATAATAGCGCATTTGTAAAGAGATGACATGATAGGTCCAAGTCAGCATGGATTTGTGAAAGGGTAACCATGCTTGACAAATCTCTGGAATTTTTTAAGGATGTTTCCAGTAGAGTGGACGAGGGAGAACCAGTTGATGTGGTATATTTGGACTTTCAGAAGGTTTTCGACAAGGTCCCACACAATACATTAATGTGCAAAGTTAAAGCACATAATATTGGGGGTAGTGTGCTGAAATGGATTGAGAACTGGTTGTCAGACAGGAAGCAAAGTGTAGGAGTAATTGGGTACATTTCAGAATGGCGGGCAGTGACTACTGGGGTACTGCAAGAATCTGCGCTGGGGCCCCAACTGTTTACACTGTACATTAATGATTTAGACGAGGGGATTAAATGTAGTATCTCCAAATTTGCGGATGACACTAAGTTGGGTGGCAGTGTAAGCTGCGAGGAGGATGCTATGAGGCTGCAGATTGACTTGGATAGGTCAGGTGAGTGGGCAAATGCATGGCAGATGAAGTATAATGGGGATAAATGTGAGGTTATCCACTTTGGTGGTAATAACAGAGAGACAGACTATTATCTGAATGGTGACAGATTAGGAAAAGGGGAGGTGCAACGAGACCTGTGTGTCATGGTACATCAGTCATTGAAGGTTGGCATGCAGGTACAGCAGGCGGTTAAGAAAGCAAATGGCATGTTGGACTTCATAGCGAGGGGATTTGAGTAAAGGGGCAGGTAGGTGTTACTACATTTGTACAGGGCCTTGGTTAGGCCACACCTGGAGAATTGTGTACAGTTTTGGTCTCCAAAGCTGAGGAAGGACATTCGTGCTATTGAGGGAGCGCAGCGAAGGTTAACCAGACTGATTCCCGGGATTGCAGGACTGACCTATCAAAAAAGATTGGTTCAACTGAGCTTGTATTCACTGGAGTTCAGAAGATAGAGAGGGGTCGCACAGAAACGTTTAAAATTCTGATGGGTTTAGACAGGTTAGATGCAGGAAGAATGTTCCCAATGTTGGGGAAGTCCAGAACCAGGGGTCACAGTCTAAGGATAAGTGGTAAGCCATTTAGGCCCGAGATGAGGAGAAACTTCTTCACCCAGAGAGTGGTGAACCTGTGGAATTCTCTATCACAGAAAGTTGTTGAGGCCAATTCACTAAATATATTCAAAAAGGGGTTGGATGAAGTCCTTGCTACTTGAGGTATCAAGGGTTATGGCGAGATAGCAGGAATGAGGTACTGAAGTTACATGCTCAGCCATGAACTCATTGAATGGCGGTGCAGGCTAGAAGAACACATGGCCTACTCCTGCATCTATTTTCTATGTGTCTATGTTTCTATGTCCTAAATGGTTAACCCCTATCCTTAGACTGTGACCCCTGATTCGGAACTTTTCCAACATTGGGAACATTATTCATGCATCTAACCTGTATAAACCCATCAGAATATTAAACGTTTCTGTGAGATCCCCTCTCATTCTTCTAATCTCCAGTGAATACAAGCCCAGTTGTTCCATTCATCCTTCAGTTCAGCCATCCTGCGAATCAGTCTTGTGAAACTTCGCTGCATTCCCTCAATAGCAAGAATGTCCTTCCTCATGTTCGGAGACCAAAACTGTGCACAATACTCGAAGTATAGCCTCCCGTGTACACCTGTAGTAACAACTCCCTGCTCCTGTACTCAAATTCCCTCGCTATGAAGGCCAACATGCCATTTGCTTTATTAACCGCCTGCTCTACCTGCATGCCGACCTTCAATGACTGATGTACCATGACACCCAGTTCTCGTTGCACCTCCCATTTTCCTAATCTGTCACCATTCAGATAATAGTCTGTATCTCTGTTTTTACCACCAAATTGGTTAACCTCACATTTATCCACATTATACTTCATCTGCCATGCATTTGCTCACTCACCAAACCTATCCAATTCACTCTGCAGCGTCATAGCTTCCTCCTCACAGCTCACACTGCCAGTCAACGGAGCGCCATCCGCATACTTGGAGACACTACATTTAATCCCCTCATCTAAATCATTAATGTACAATGTAAACAGCTGGGGCCCCAGCACAGAACCTTGCGGTACCCCACTAATCAGTGCCTGCCATTCTGAAAAGTAACAATTTACTCCTATTTTTTGCTTCCTTTTTGCCAAACAGTTCTCAATCCAGTCTGCACACTACCCCAAATCCCATGTGCTTTAACTTTCCACAGTAATCGCTTGTGTGGGACCTGGTCGAAAGCCTTCTGAAAGTCCAAATGCACCACATCAATTGTTTCTCCCTTGTCCACTCTCCTGGAATCAAAAGATTCCAGAACGTTTGTCAATCATGATTTCCCTTTCACAAACCCATGCTGACTTGGACATTGGCTGTCGTAAATCTATGACATTGAGATTTGGTCTCTGCCGCAAGTGGAAACATCTTGTCTTACTCTACCCTATCCAGACCTTTATATTTAGAAAAACAAAATCTGATCTTCCTTCCGTCTTCCCTTTTGTAAAGAAAAGATCCAGGCCTTTTCGAAATTTCCTGATCGATATACCCCCTCAGTTCTGGTAAAATATCAGGTAATCACTTTGCACCTTCTCGAGCACCTCGGTGTCCATATTAGAAGATTTATAACAGTCACCCATAAGAACATAAGAATATAAGAATTAGGAACATGAGGAGGCCATCTAGCCCCTCGAGCCTGCTCCGCCATTCAAAAAGAACATGGTTGATCTGGCCGTGGATTCAGCTCCACTTACCCGCCTACTTCCCATAACCCTTAATTCCCTTAATGGTTAAAATTGTAATTATCTGTTATTTGAATACATTCAATGAGCTTGCCTCAACTGCTTCCTTAGGCTGAGAATTCCACAGATTCATAATCCTCTGGGATAAGAAATTCCTTCTCAACTCGCTTTTAAATTAGCTCGCCCGTATTTTGAGACTGTGCCCCCTAGTTCTAGCCTCCCAGACAAATGAAAACAACCTCTCTACCTCTCTCTTTTCTATCCCTTTCATGATTTTAAATGTTTCCCTAAGATCACACCTCATCCTTCTGAACTCCAACGAGTAAAGACCCAGTCTACTCAATCTATCATCATAAGGTAACACCCTCATCTCCGGAATCAGCCTGGTGAATCTTTTTTTTCCCCTCTCAATCTTTTATAATTCTATCCCTCTAGACATGAACACAAGCGCGTTCTTTGTTTTTAGCTGCTCCACCAAAGCTCAGTATATAGCAGTTAATAATGTGAGGCGATAAATTGAAAGGCAGGAATCAGAATCAGTTGCACAGCGTTAATTCATTGTTCCATTTGCCGATGATCTTCTTAAACTTTCTCATGTTCACCAGTCAGTCAATTACCTCCTACAGTATATCATTATTGTCCGAATTGTGTACTGCACTTCTTCATGTTGTATCATCTATGAACTATAAAATGATACAGTATATACGCAAATGTAGTTGATGAATAAATGTATACAAAGTAGTCCTACTGTCACCGACCCCTGAGGTGGACAGCAGTATTGCACCCTTCAGTCTGAACAAAAAACAGTCACCAATACTCTCTGTTATCTGTCTCTCAGCCATTGTGATGTCCATGCTGTCCTGGACCTTTAATCCTATGGGGTAGAAATTTATGAACTAGTCTGTAACGTGATATTTTGTCAAACGACTTTTCAAAATCGGTATCGTCATCAACATTAACTGGATATATCTACATTTATATATCTCGATTCCCAAGAAAGTTTATCATCTGGCATTCATCGACATTAAAGATCACTTGCAACAACTGCACGGGCTGCATGTCTCCTATTGTCTGCTGTGAATCTCCTTTAGAGAAACATCTCTTCAATAGAGGATGAAAAGCATCTGTTTATTGATTAAAAAGCAATAATGATCAGTAAACGCAGCCATCTATAGCTGTGTGAGGTTTGGGAATTTGATCAGAAATTCGTCGGGTTAAATCACGGAGCAGGCTCGAGTAGCTAATTGGCCTACTCCTGCTCCTATTTCTTACGTTATGTCACTTATTACCGCTGCTTTTCAGGAACGTTGGTGAGGATATTATTTATATCAACTGCAAGAACCGTCGCCCTGTTTATATCAGCCTCACTTTGTGTTACACCATATCTAACAATGCACCAAATATGCTTAGCTCCTCTCCATCACCCCAATTTCCTCTGACCCTACTCACCACACCCAGTATCCTGAGATCCAATCCACAGAAAACCCTCAGACGCTATCCATCCGCACAATATCTTCAGCTCCTCCCCACCCCACCCAATATCCTCAGCTCCTCAACACCCCACGCAATATCCTCAGCTCCTCCACACTCCACCCAATATGCTCAGACCCTCTGCACCCCACCCAATATCCTCAGCTGCTCCTCACTGCACATATTACCCTCAGCTTCTTCCCTCCCAATCTATTATGCTCAGCTCCTCCCCTCCAAATCTAATATCCTCCGATACTTCCCAGCAAAATTCTCTCTATTTTGTTGTACTGAGCGGGTCATAAACTAATTTTAGTGTAAGCTTTTCACCCGAAGGCATATTTTACAACAACCATATTTAAAACAGCTTTTACAACAACGACAGCACCAGCAACCACTTGAAATCATATATAGCGTTATGACATATCGGCACACCACAATATCACCTCATTAGGCAATCACACAAGGTTCGATACAGGTTTTAGATAACTTCTCCCCTTTGAATTCTAATCCTCTCCAAATGAACTACAGTGCTACATTTGCACGTGTATGGCTTTGTTAAATTCCATTGCTGCAAAGTGACTTTTGTATCTGTACCCCTAAGATCCCTTTGCACTTCTAACATATCTATGCTCTTATTTTCCAAGGGTTAGGTAGGGTCTTTAGCCCTCCTTGCAAAAGGTACCAACGCACTTTTATCTATTAAGAAAATCGCTTCTTATTTAAGAAGCCCATTATGCATGTTTGGTTGCAGTAGAATTAATTAATAGCTTTTAGTTCGTCATGTAGATAAATCTGTTCAAAAATATAACAACTTAGAAATGTGTGTGATTTCTAGGAACTGCAAAATATTCGGTAACACTTCAGAAACGTCACTCAGTTACATGGTTATGCATCGACAAACAAGCCAAAAGCCGAAGGAGATCTGAAAGGGGCGGATGAGTTCTTGCAAATTGTATTAATTTTAAAGCTGTCAATCTATTAACCCTAACCCTCATTCACCATATCAATATCTGCACAAGCAGCAGGAACATTGCCATTCGTATGGTGCTGAAATCCTGAACGTCCACGTAAGTAAGTGGAATATTATTTATAATGCAAACAACCAACTTGCAAATAATAATGCCGTGGCTCTTTAATTCAGGCTACTACAGAGAATTGAACAAAACCAATCCGAATTTCCAACTGCAATCACCTCCATTAATAAACGTGTTCGTCATGTACCAATACCATACCATGTAACATGTCAGAAATGAAGCAATTATTCACAAGTGCAGATAAAAACATACACAATGTGCTTCACCGAATTAGAAACACAAATAAGGGAACGCTATGAGTTAACGAAAATAACGACTCAACTTTCTTCCTGTACAGGGGAATCAATCAGAATAACATCGAAATTATTTTAACATGGTGTCGTAAAGTTACTAATTTACGAATTTCTCTTCTCAAGCTTTCGGTGAATGAATGAGGTACTCCCGATTAATTGATGGGAAATAAACCTCATTATACTCTCAGTTTTTTATCTCCTGTTTCAAAAATATATACCAAATTTAAATTGTTATGTTATCAATTTAAATAAAGTAATTTGTGTGTTTCTCTATAAACAGTTGTGGAATCTTCTAACGTAGCCACCTGCCATGTTTATTTATATTTAAATATTTTTTATTTCTATTAGCATTGCACTGGACGTTTAAGAGGAAATCTAATTAAATTTTTACTCGGACTTGTTTGGACGATGGAAAGACAGACCAAATAAAATAGTTCACAATTGCAAAATAGAGAGAAATAGAGAGAATGCTGTAATCCTAAATGAAGACAGAAAATGAGAGAACAAATCAGCAGATAAGGCAGCTTCTGGGGCGAGAGAAACAGAGTTAACGTTTTAGATCTGTGAGCGTTCGTCCGAAGTGGAAGACGTTAGAGATGTAACAGATTTTAACCAGGTGTCGAGGCAGGATTTAACTGCTCTGCGATACACCATAACACAGACCTTCCCTTTTGATCTTTCCTCCCGTCCCAACTTTCTCTGCCTCTGCACTCGATTGAAATCTGTTCTATAGTTAACATTTTCCAGTTTTGATGAAAGGTGACAGACCTGAAACAATAACTCTTTTTTTCTCCATAGTCACTGCCTGTAATGTTGAGTATTTACATAATTTTCTTTTATTATTTTAGAAAAGAGATGGCTGAGTAGAGATCTGATTGAGGTGTATAAAATTATGGCGATCCTGGATAGATTGGATTGGAAGGACTAGTTTCCATTTGCCACGGGACCAGCAACCATGGGTAATCTACAAGGTTGCGGACCAAGAGCTGGAAAGTGGGATTCGGCTGAATACCTCTTGGTTGGTTGGTGCGGACACGATGGACAAAACGGCCTCTATCGGAGCTGCAAATTTCTATGATTCTATAACCACACCTGGAATACTGCGTACAGTTTTGGTCTCCTTATGTAAGGAGGGATATACTTGCATTGGAGGCATGTCATATAAGATACATGAGGTTATCTATGAAGAAAGGTTGAGCAGATTGTGCCTACAGTTATTGGAGATTAGAAGAATGAGAGGTGTACTTTTGGAATCTCCGAAGGCTATGATGTGGCTTGACACGGTAGATACAAACAGGAAGTTTCCTCTCGTGGGGGCGTCCAGAACTCGTGTGCATAGTTTCAGAATAAAGGGTCGTCCATTCAAAACTGAATTGAGGAGGAATTTCTGATCACAGAGGGTCGTGAACTTTTGGAATTCTCCACCCCAGAGAGCTGTGGAGGCTGGGTCATTGTACATATTTAAGGTGGAGATAAACAGTATTTGCAACGATAAGGATTATGAGGAGCAGGCAGGAAAGTGGAGCTGAGGCCAATATCTGATAAATCATGATCTTATTGAATGGCGGAGCAGGCTCGTGGGCCAAAATGGCAGACTCCTGCTCTTAAATCCGAACTTCTTCTGTTATGTTGACTGTCACATCATTTGAAAGTCATTTCAAAATCATTTCACTTTACTTGAGGCGTCTGTTTCAGAATGTTCATTTTAACGCGTAAATGCCATTTTGGAAACAGAAAGATGGACATTAGAGCAAGAGTTAGGTTTATGTGAAACAGCAAAGAAAATATAAATTCTGGAAGGACAATATCGAAACGAAATGTGAACCCGACGTTATTTAAACCTGCTGCCTTCTGATCTGGAGTCAGACACGCTACCGTGTATCACGAGGTCTACAATGCCGGCAGCGGATGTTTATCCACATGAAGGTTACTCAAACACAGATTTATTTATCATGCATTGGTGTAATAAAAATACGTTACAATCCCCGCCCACTCCCACCAGGAATCACACAGCATCAGAAGCAGCCCTCACCATTTAGTCTCCATCTCACGCCCGCTTTCGTCACTTGCTCCCAGCGGACTGCAGCAAATCGAGAAAGTTAGAGAGGCGGAGAGGTTTAGGGAGGTAATTCCAGATCTTCTGTCCCAGGCAGCTGAATGCACGTCCATTAATGGTTGAGAAGTTATGATTAGGAAAGTTCAAGAGCGCAGAATTTGAGGAGCGCAGATATCTAGGGGGCTTGTGAGGTTGAAGCAGTCGACGAGTATTTTCAAAAGAAAGAATGACTATCACTTTGAAGTCAATGGGAAAACAGAGGGGAGAATTTCCACTGGCTGGAGTGAAACCTAGCACAGCAGAAGATGGTTATGGTTGTTGGAAGTCAATCCTCCCAGCCCCAATACATCGCTGAAAGAGTTCCCAATGGCAATGTCCTAGGCGGAACCATCTTCAGCCCCTTCATCGTGATCTTCTCTGCCACATGAAGTCAGAAGTGGCTATGTTCACTAAAGATTGCACAGAGCTCAGTACCACTAATTGCTCCGCTGATAATGAAGCAGCCCATTCCCACATGCAGGAAAACCTGATCGACATTTCGGCTTCAGCTGATAAATGGCATGTAACATTCGCGCCATACAGTTGCCAGGCAATTCCTATCTACAAGAAACAAGGGTTTGACGACCGCTCCTTGGCATTCAACTCCATTACCATCACCGAATCCCCCACGATTAACATCCTATGGGTTATCATTGATCAGAAACGTGACTAGACCAGCCACACAAATAGTGTGGCAGCAAGTGCAGGTCAGAGGCTGGGAATTCTGCGGCGAGTATCTCACCTCCTGACTCTCCAAAGTCTTCCCACCAATGACAAGTCAGCATCTTGGCGGAGCACTCTCCACTTGCCTGGATGAATGCAGCTTCCATTACACTCCAGAAGCTAAACAACATTTAGGGTAACGCAGCAGCGTGATTGCTGCACCACCCACCACCTTAAACTTTCACTCCCTCTACCACCGACGTAATGTGGCTGCAGTGTTTGCCTTCTAAAAGATGCACTTCGGCAACTCACGAAGGTTTGTTCGGATGCACCTCCCAAACCCGCGATCTCTACCCCTTAGAAGGACAAGGACAGCAGGTTCATGGGAACAGCATGATGTAGAAGGTCCCCCGCCCCCTCTCGCAAGTAACATGCGATCGTGACTTGGAAGAATATCACCATCCTTCATCGTGAATGGCTCATAAAACCTGGAAATCTCTCCTTAACTGCACTGCAGGATCATATACACCACACAAACTACAGCAGTTCAAACAGGCGGCCCACCATCACCTTCTCAAGGGCAATAAGGAATGGGCAATAAATGCTTGCTCTGCCATCGAGCCCACATCCCATGAACTAATATTTAAAAAACACTGTATTTTATGAGTATGGCTCAAAATGTTCATTTCTGGTGACAGAAAAATCAGGGCAACTTTTTCAAATTTAACAGGACAAGTTACTGTTGCCATGCACAGAAATTAGAAACAGTAATGAAGACAAAATCCCGTGGTCCTCATTTTCAGATTTAAAAAAGTAAGATTTTAAATAACGTGGAAAAATGTTGCAGTGAAACAGTTTCGAAATTCATTGTGACTTGTATTTGTGCCTTTAATTAAACTTTGTGGTGTCTGACGCCCGTTCATATCTCTTCTTCCTCTGTTGAATGAGAAAGGAGGGTTTTGACATTGACTGCTCCTGCTATTTCTGAGCTCATTACTTATATTGAGTTGTTTCTCACCTTGTGATCAGCGCCAGCTTTAGCTCAGCGGTTACTTCGCAGCACCAACTTATTCAGAAGTTCGAATCTGTCTCACTGCGGGCGCTGCCTGGCGTTTTTGTTTTCATTTCCAATCCCCTTCTTTGACACCGAAACACATTGTTCTGAACAAAGCAGAGCGAGATTTTAAAATCGCACCTATATTGAGTCACATAACCATTCATATCACAACAGATACCCGGGTTCCATTCTCGCTTTGGGAAGTAACTTTGATATCACTTTTTTTAATTAGAGTCAATTGATTATATTAAGTTACATGAAAGAAACCTAGCATTTCACAATGTTGTCTAAAAATGGGTTCTTAATTAAAAATAATACATTTCATAATTGCGATTCGAACCAAAGCATCTGGAGGAGACTGCGACCTGACTACGGCAATTTAGAACTCTCAGCAATACTGACGGTGGAATATGCAGTTGGAAGTTATTACTTCAAAATGTTCACTCCAGGCGCTTGTTCAATGCTGCTGGAAGGTCCAGTGACCAATATATCATCTCAGCCCGGTGTCTCCTGAGCCTTTGCACGGTGTATGGGGAGGTTTAACCCTGGTCCGTGGTATCTTGCCTCCTTGGGATGGACACTCACCCTCTGAGCTCTGGAACTCGGGAAGAATGAATTATTAATCAGTTGCTTCAGTGTTTGAAATGTGGCGTTGATCTGCTGATATTAGCCGATAGCTTTGTTTAGCAGAATGAAAGACATGCTAACATGGTCACTGAGAGACAGACAAAAGTTCAACAACGGAACTTTAATAATTCTGGAAATGTATTCATTGAGAACTTTTTTCACCTATTTGATTTTATAAACAGTCTGATTTCAGGAGACTGGTTTAAAATGTTCATTGCTCATGCAAATTTCATCAGCACACTTAGAGAAGTGATCAGGGAGTAGCTCAAATGCTGAATCCATTTTCTGCAAAAAATTCACTTGAAAAACATTTCTCTGACTGTACATAACAACAATGATTTTTTCCATGTCAATATGCGCACCAATTTCTGCGACTGCTCAAAATCTTCTGAATGAGATGCCTCTAAATGTTATCGTAGATCAGGTCCTGTTAAATCCGACAGGATTAATGAAGAATCTCATAGTAAATGATCCCCTTGGTAAGAGTGATCAGAGCAGGGTTTATTTCCAATTCAGATGGAGAGCGATGAAGTTCGTTGTCAAACCAGCACACCAAACTTACATAAAGGAGATTGCAAAGGTACTTCAGACGTTGCTAAAGTGGATTGTTAAACTAGATTACATTGTCGGACGGTTGATGAACAGTGATATACTTTTAAGGATATATTTTATATCTCTTAAGAAAAATATATTCCAGTGAGGAGGAAAGGTTGCAAAAGCAAACATAGCCATCCGTGGTTAACGAAAGAAGTAAAGAGCCACTGCTTTTTGTATTTCGTGTCTCTTAATTGCCTGGTATGCACTTCATCCGGGCCTGAAGATGTGTCCACTTTCAAAACTGTTCAACTCCTTAATATTTGCTCTATCCCTATGTATATCTCGTCAAATATTTCAAAATTCTTCTCCCTCATTGCAAAGCCTGCATTGTCCCTCTCTTTTTTGGTAAAAGTGTCCAAGTATCCATTAAGAATCGTACCCACGTCTTCTGCCTCCACAAACAGATTTAGAAGATTAAAGAAAATAATTCGCTAACGTGAGGTTCAAAACCATTATCTTGTAATAAAATGTCTCATTTTCACTGAGCTATCTGGGCTTGCTTAAGGTGAATGTCTTTGTCGTTGATTTCAGCCAGGCGCATGTTGGCTGCACCACATGGGGTTACCTTGAACTTCAAATCTTGAACGAGGTTCTCCTGAATTCCATGGGTTGGAAGGAAATCAACCATCAAAAGCAATTTCATTAACCACAGGGATTATGGCAAATTTCTGTCCGTAAATCGCTATCAGTTCTTGGCCTTGTCCAGGAAATTGCAGACGCGGAAATTTGGGAGTTTAATGACTTTTAATGAAACATTTTAGCTTTGTGCAGTTTCGATGAGAGAAATTTTTGTGAACGGAATTTTTTTCCAGAAAGGGTTTCAGCATTTCAGGTTTTCGTGTAACACTTCTAATTGGGTGTTTAGTTAAGCAGGTGTTTATTTAGTGCAGCAGTTATCACTAACGCTGCGCATGCGAAAAGTCTCCCGGTCAGTAACATTATTTTTTTTTAAATCTTTTGTGCAATGTAACTAAACAAAAGCAATCCATGCTAGATTGGCGCATAGGGAATAAACATTAAATACCAGTCTCCTAAAATACAGACTGTGTACAGTCCGTTAGGGGATAGTACTTCATCTATGATTAAAGAATCCCAAATTATTAAATTAAGTTATCGAAGTTTCCACCTTCCGCTAGAGACAATGTCAGCATTTGTTTTAGTCTGCAAAACAAAGCTATCGACGAATCCCAGCAGAACTAAGCCGCATTTCAAAGCTGGAAACAACGCAATAATTATTCGACCTTCCCAGCGATTAAATGGATTTCTGCAGTCTGCTGGAAACGTCTGATGAAAGCGGCCGTCAGACGGTAACTGACAGGTGAATGCTGCTTCTGATGCTTTCTGAAACCCATAGAAGTAGGCGGGGATTTTAATGCCCTTTTATTGCACCAATGCAGGATAAATGAAATGTGGTTGAGAAACCTCCTTGCATGCGAAATTACGCGACCTCGTGGCGCATCAGTAGCGCATCTGGCTTCAAATCAAAAGGCTCTGTTTTCAAATTGCATCTGGGTAAATTCGTATACTTCCAGAATTGATATTTTCTTTGCTGCTTCACAATAACCACAGGCTTGCTCGAAAGTCTGGCTCATTTTTTCTCCATGGTCTAATTGAACAGAGCCAGATCGATAGGCTGAATGGGGAAAGAGCTGGAAATAGACATGAGGTACTGACAAGGAATAAAATCACTCTGCGATAAGGAAATTGCTGACTTCTTATGGTTAGTGAAAGGGCTTTTAATGGTTGATTTCCTTGCACACCTTGGAATTCAGTTGAAACTGGGTCATGCTCTGAAGAACAAGTTAATCCCCTGTGGCGGAGCCAAAGGGCGCCTAGTTGTAATCAGCGACATCAAGGTTCAGTTTACGCAAGCCTGGCTCGCTCATTCGGTAGAACATGCGATTCTTAATTTCAAGGTCGTGGATTCGGAGCTTCCATTGTGCGATTATTTTTTGTTGAACATTCTGAGGCCTCCGATTAAGATGATTGGGAATGGTCGCAGAAATTGTGAGTTTAATGACTTGGAAAGGAACATTTTTTTTTATGCAGCTCCAGTCAGAGAAATGTTTGTTTTTGCAGAAGTGGTAAGCAGCATTTCAGCTGCTCGCTGAAAATGTTTCTTTGCTGTTGTGCTATGTTGCATTAGCAATGAACATGTTAAACACTTCTCATGAAATTCAGACTGTGTAAAATCAGATAGACGACAAAACTTCCTCCAAGAGTGCAGTTTCACAAACTATTAAGGTTCAGTTGTTAAACATTTGACCGGACCCAGTGACCATTTTAGCATTTCTTTCATTCTGCTAAGTAACGCTTATAACAGTAGAATTAAGCCACATTTCAAAACCGGAAAAACTCATTCATTTTTTGCTCTTTTCCAGTTATAGAGCTCAGAGGGTTATTCTCCATCCCTGGGATGCAAGATACCAAGTTTCATGGCAACCACCCCATACACCAAACACAAGCGCAGGAAAACCCCGGGGAAATGTTATGTTGGTCACACAGCCTTCGAGCAGCATTGAAAAGCGTCTGGACTAAGCCGTTCTGAAACAATAAGTTTAAACAGAGTAATTCAATAGTCAGTTTGGTCAAGCGATCTCCTTTGTAAGTGTGGATTCAAATCCGGCTTCTGACATCCTTTTTTTTAAACTAGGAACTCATTTATTTTCACATCACTCTGATTTATAATGGCGCACAAAGAATTGGCAAACCAGTTGACCAAATATTTTCGTACTGTTTTCACGAAGGAAGACACAAATAATCTTTCGGATTAGGAGACCGAGGGTCTAGTGAGAAGAATGAACTGAATGAGATCTTTATTGGCGGCAAATTCTTTTAGGGAAATTGAAGGATCGAAGGCCAATAAATCCTCGGTGTCTGATAGTCTGCATCGCAGAGAACATAAGGACGTGGCCATAGAAACAGTGGATGCATTGCTGATCATTTTCCAACGATCTATCGATTTTGGATCAATTCCTATGGACTGGATGGTAGCTAATGTAAAACCACTTTTTAAAAAAGGAGAGAGAGAGAGAAAACGAATAAGAATGGACTGGTAAGACTGACATCAGTTGTGGGGAAAATGTTGGAATCAATTATTGACGATGAAATACAGCGTATTTGGAAAGAAGTGACAGGATTGGTCCAAGTCAACACAGATTTATGAAAGGGAAATCTTGCTAGACAAATCTTCACGCATTTTATGAGGATGTAACTTGTAGAATGGGCAAGGGAAAACCAGTGGATGTGGTGCATTTGGACTTTCAAAAGGTTTTTGACTAGGTCCCACACGAGAAATTGTTGTGCAAAATTAAAGCACATTCTATTGGGGATAATGCACTGACGTGCAGAAAGAACTGGTTGGCAGACAGGAAGCAGAGACTCAGGTGAAACCGGTCATTTTCAGAATGGCAGGTGGTGATTCGTGGGGTGCTGCAAGGCAAAGTGCTGGGACCCCAGATTTTACAATATATACTAATGATTTAGAAGCTGAAATTGAATGTAATATTTCAAAGTTTGCAGGTGACACTAAACTGGGTGGCGGTATGAGCTGCGAGGAAGAAGCTAAGCGGCTGCAGAGTGACTTGGACAGGTTAGCTGAGTGGCCAAATGCATGGCAGATGCAGGATAATGTGTATAAAAGTGAGGCTATGCAATTTAGGGGCAAAAGCACGAAGGCAAAATATTATCAGAATGGCGGAAGCTTAGGAAAAGGGGTGGTGCAACGAGACCTGGGTGTCATTGTACATGACTCATTGAAAGCTGGCATGCAGGTACAGCAGGAGGTGAAGAAGGCAAATGCTATGTTGGCCTTCATAGCTAGGGATTTGAGTATAGAAGTAGGGAGGTATTTCTGCAGTTGTACAGGGCCTTGGTGAGGCCTCACCTGGAATATTGCGTTCAGTTTTGGTTTCGTAATATGAGGAAAAACATGCTTGCTATTGTGCGAGTGCAGCGAAGGTTCACCAGACTGATTGCCAGGATGGCTGGACTGACATATGAGGAGAGATTGGTTCGGCTTGGCATTTATTCACTGGAGTTTAGAAGGATGAGAAGGCATCTCATAAAAAACATATACAATTCTGACGGGACAGGACAGGTTAGATACAGGAAGAATGTTCCCGATGTTGGTGAAGTCCAGAAACATGGGAGACAATCTAAGGATAAAGATAAAGCCATTTAGGACAGAGAGGAGGAGAAACTGCTTCATTAAGATAGTTGTTTATTCCCAAACGCAGAGAATTGTTGATGCAAGTTCGTTGGATATTTTCAAGAGGGAGTTAGATATGACCCTTGCGGCTAAAGGGATCAAGGCATATGGAGAGAAAGCAGGAAAGGGGTAATAAGGTGAATGTTCCGTCATGTCCTTATTGAATGTTGGGCAGACTCGAAGGTTCGAATGGACTACTCCAGCACCTATTTCTATGTTTCTATGTGCATGGAATCTGAGCACTTGTTATCCATCCCCAATTGCCCTTGAGAATATGGCGCTGTGCCGTTTCTCGCTGAAGACTTCAAACCCCTCCGTACTTATTCAACAGCTAGAACGTGGTTGTTGGTGAGGGGGGGAGGAGCGAGAGAGAGACTTGTTGTTTAGAGGGAGGGCGTGGAGCGAGATCCTTAAAGCTGGGCAGGAGGGAAAGAGAGCCAGGTTGTTGTTGGTTGGGGAGAGAGAGCCTGGTTATTGGGAGGCGGGGAGAGAGAGCCTAGTTGTTGGAGGAGAGCGGTTAGAGAGATCCTGCTTCTCTCTGGGGTGCAGGAAAAGGAGCATGGTTCTTGCAGGGCGAGAGTGCCTGGTAGTTGGGGATGGGGGCAGAGAGCGAGCCTGGTTGTAGAAACATACAAACATAGAAATTTAAAGAGCAGAAGGAGGCTGTTTTGACCCAGCGTCACCATGCTGGCCAAGTAAAAGCCACGCGGCCCTCAGTCAACTGCCCTCAAAGTTCTCTATAAACGTATGAGCAATGGCGGAAATGCAAAGAGCACCAGTACATCCAGTCCATCCCTCACAATTGCAAAACCTCTTCAGCTGAAACATTCTACACTCCACCCTAACCGGAGTAATGGGATCCCTGGAAGATGCAAACACAAGTTAGAAACCAGGCCATTTCCGGGAAACATACTCTCCGACATATCCAGGTGATCAAAACAATCCAGGAGATCATCCTGGTCTTATTCGCTTCCCTGCAGTACTTACCATTATAGCAGCCGGGTTACAAGAGTTTATCGAGGCCGCGAGTTCAGGAGTTCGGGCAGCGTCGAGGAGGAGGTGACAGTCCGGGGTCGGAGGCCTCTAAAAAGGCCGCGAGTTCAGGAGTTCGGGCAGTGTCGAGGAGGAGGCGACAGTCCGGGGTCGGAGGCCTATAAAAAAGCCGCGAGTTCAGGAGTTCGGGCAGCGTCGAGGAGGAGGCGACAAAGAAATAGAAAGAAATAGAAAGGTGACGTCACAGCCAAGGGGGTAAGTGATTGGCTGGTGATTGGTGAGCAGCTTTTCTTATTTCGCTTCTTTAACAGTGAGTAAACTTTAGCATTGTTGTCGCCAATTTAAGTGTATCTAAGTGTGAAGTCAAGGAAGGAGAGCTCGGTCACGTGATATGCTCCTCCTGTACCATGTGGGAACTCAGGGACACTTCCGGTGTCCCTGCCGACTACTTGTGCGGAAAGTGTATCCGCCTCCAGCTCCTGACGGTCCGCGTTGCGGAATTGTAGCTTAGGGTGGATTGACTCTGGATCATCCACGATGCTGAGAATGACGCGAGAAGTACGTGTAGCGAGTTGGTCTTACCGCAGGTGAAGGATACACAGCCAGAGAGGGAATGGAAGACCATCAGGAAGAGCGGTGCAAGGAAGCAAGTGCATGGGACCCTGCGGTCATCCCCCTGCAAAACAGATACACCGCTCTGAGTACTGTTGAGGGGGATGCCTCGTCAGAGGAGGGCAGCAGCAGCCAAGTTCATCGCACCGTGGCTGCTTCTGCTGCACAGGAGGACAGGAAAAAGAGTGAGAGAGCAAAAGTGATAGGGGATTCGATTGTAAGGGGAATAGAAGGCATTTCTGCGGGCGCAAACGAGACTCCAGGTTGATAGGTTGCCTCCCTGGTGCAAGGGTCAAGGATGACCTGGAGTGGGTGCAGGGATTTCTGAAAAGGGAGGGTGAACAGCCAGTTGTCGTGGTGCACATTGGTACCAACGAGAAAGGTGAAAAAAGGGATGAGGTCCTACAAGATCAACTTAAGGAGCTTGGAGCTGAATTTAAAACGTAGGACCTCAAAAATAGAAATCTCGGGATTGCTACACGTCCCACGTACTAGTCAGAGTAGGATTCGCAGGATGGCTCAGATGAATACATGGCTTGAGCAGTGGTGCAGCAGGGAGGGATTCAAATTCCTGGGGCATTGGAACCGGTTCTGGGAGAGGTGAGACCAGTACAACTCGGACGGTCTGCACCTGGGCAGGACAAGAACCAATGTCCTGGTGTTTGCTCGTGCTGTTGGGGAGGAGTTAAACTAATAAGGTAGGGGGATGGGATCCAATGCAGGGAGACAGAGGGAAATAAAATGGAGACAGAAGCAAAGGACAGAAAGATGATGAGTAAAAGTAGAGGGCGGAGAAACTCAAGGCAAAAAAAAGAAAGGGCCACTGTACAACATAATTCTAAAGGGTCAATGTTTAATAAAAAGGCAAGCATGAAAGCTCAGTGCCTCAATACCAGGAGTATTCGGAACACAGGAGAGGGCTCTGAGCTAGTTAGAGCGGGTGAGAGCTTAGATGAATAGGAGCCCAAGATAGAATACAAAAGGAAGGAGGCGACAGAGCAGAGTAGCACTGGGGAAAGTGCAAACCATACGGTGATAGAAAGCGACAATATGTATGAATATAAAGGGGCTGCAAGAGGGGTCAAAACGAAAAATCATGTTTTAAAAACTAGTATTAATTCACTCTACCTAAACGCAATGCAGCATTCGAAATAAAGTAAATGAGTTGACGGCACAAATCTTTGCAAATGTGTATGATTTGGTGGCCATTACAGAAACGTGGTTGCAGGGAGGCCAAGACTGGGAATTAAACATAGAGGGGTATCTGACAATTAGGAAAGATGGACAAGAAAGAAAAGGAGGTGAGGTAGCCCTGTTAATAAAGGATGATATCAGGGCCGTTGTGAGAGATGATATTGGCTCTAATGAACAAAATGTTAAATCATTGTGTGTGGAGATTAGAGATAGTAAGAGGATAAAGTCAATGGTGGGCGTTGTTTATAGGCCCCCAAATAATAACTTCACGTTACGGCGGGCGGTAATCAAGGGAATAATGGAGGAATGTGAAAAAGGAACGGCAGTAATCATGGGGGATTTTTACCTACATATCGATTGTAAAATCAAATCTCACGGGGTAGCCTTGAGGAGGAATCCATAGAATGCATACGGGATTGTTTCTCAGAACAGTATGTTACAGAACCTCCAGGATGATCAGGCTCCAGGATGATCAGGGCTGGGAACTCAACATCCAGGGGTATTCAACATTCACGAAGGATAGAATAAAGGAAAAGGAGGTGGGGTAGCATTGCTGGTTAAGGAGGAGATTAAGGCAATAGTTAGGAAGGACATTAGCTTGGATGATGTGGAATCTATATGCGTAGAGCTGCAGAACACCAAAGGTCAAAAAACGTTAGTGGGAGTTGTGTACAGACCTCCAAACAGTAGTAGTGATGTTGTGGAGGGCATCAAACAGGAAATTAGGGGTGCCTGCAATAAAGGTGCAGCAGTTATAATGGGTGACTTTAATATGCACATACATTGGGCTAACCAAACTGGAAGCAATACGGTGGAGGAGGATTTTCTAGAGTGCATAATGGATGTTTTTTAGACCAATATGTCGAGGAACCAACTAGGGGGGATGACATCTTAGACTGGGTGTTATGTAATGAGAGAGGATTAATTAGCAATCTCGTTGTGCGAGGCCGCTTGGGGAAGAGTGACCATAATATGGTGGAATTCTGCATTGGGATGGAGAATGAAACAGTTAATTCAGAGACCATGGTCCAGAACTTAAAGAAGGCTAACTTTGAAGGTATGAGGCGTTAATTGGCTGGGATGGATTGGCGAATGATACTTAAGGGGTTGACTGTGGATGGGCAATGGCAGACATTTCGAGACCGCATGGATGAACTACAACAATTGTACATTCCTGTCTGGCATAAAAATAAAAAGGGAAGGTGGCTCAACCGTGGCTATCAAGGGAAATCAAGGATAGTATTAAAGCCAAGGAAGTGGCATACAAATTGGCCAGAAATAGCAGCGAACCTGGGGACTGGGATAAATTTAGAACTCAGCAGAGGAGGACAAAGGGTTTGATTAGGGCAGGGAAAATGGAGTATGAGAAGAAGCTTGCAGGGAACATTAAGACGGATTGCAAAAGTTTCTATAGATATGTAAAGAGGAAAAGGTTAGTAAAGACCCCTCCAGTCAGAATCAGGGGAAGTCATAACGGGGAACAAAGAAATGGCGGACTAATTGAACAAGTACTTTGGTTCGGTATTCACGAAGGAGGACACGAACAACCTTCCGGTTATAAAAGGGGTCGGGAGGTCTAGTAAGGAGGAGGAACTGAAGGAAATCCTTATTAGCCGGGAAATTGTGTTGGGGAAATTGATGGGATTGAAGGCCGATAAATCCCCAGGGCCTGATGGACTGCCTCAAAGAGTACTTAAGGAGGTGGCCTTGGAAATAGTGGATGCGTTGACAGTCATTTTCCAACATTCCATTGACTCTGGATCAGTTCCGATGGAGTGGAGGGGAGCCAATGTAACCCCACTTTTTAAAAAAGGAGGGAGAGAGAAAACAGGGAATTATCGACCGGTCAGCCTGACATCGTTAGTGGGTAAAATGATGGAATCAATTATTAAGGATGTCATAGCAGTGCATTTGGAAAGAGGTGACATGATAGGTCCAAGTCAGCATGGATTTGTGAAAGGGAAATCATGCTTGACAAATCTTCTGGAATTTTTTGAGAATGTTTCCAGTAGAGTGGATAAGGGAGAACCAGTTGATGTGGTATATTTGGACTTTCAGAAGGCGTTCGACAAGGTCCCACACAAGAGATTGATGTGCAAAGTTAGAGCACATGGGATTGGGGTTAGTGCACTGACATGGATTGAGAACTGGTTGTCAGACAGGAAGCAAAGAGTAGGAGTAAATGGGTACATTTCAGAATGGCAGGCAGTGACTAGTGGGGTACCGCAAGGTTCTGTGCTGGGGCCCCAGCTGTTTACACTGTACATTAATGATTTAGATGAGGGGATTAAATGTAGTATCTCCAAATTTGCGGATGACACTAAGTTGGGTGGCAGTGTGAGCTGCGAGGAGGATGCTGTGAGGCTGCAGAGCGACTTGGATAGCTTAGGTGAGTGGGCAAATGCATGGCAGATGAAGTATAATGTGGATAAATGTGAGGTTATCCACTTTGGTGGTAAAAACAGAGAGACAGACTATTATCTGAATGGTGACAGATTAGGAAAAGGGGAGGTGCAAAGAGACCTGTGTGTCATGGTACATCAGTCATTGAAGGTTGGCATGCAGGTGCAGCAGGCGGTTAAGAAAGCAAATGGCATGTTGGCCTTCATAGCAAGGGGATTTGAGTACAGGGGCAGGGAGGTGTTGCTACAGTTGTACAGGGCATTGGTGAGGCCACACCTGGAGTATTGTGTACAGTTTTGGTCTCCTAACCTGAGGAAGGACATTCTTGCTATTGAGGGAGTGCTGCGAAGGTTCACCAGACTGATTCCCGGGATGGCGGGACTGACCTATCAAGAAAGACTAAATAAACTGGGCTTGTATTCACTGGAGTTCAGAGGAATGAGAGGGGATCTCATAGAAACGTTTTTAAATTCTGACGGGATTAAACAGGTTAGATGCAGGAAGAATGTTCCCAATGTTGGGGAAGTCCAAAACCAGAGGTCACAGTCTAAGGATAATGGGTAAGCCATTTAGGACCGAGATGCGGAGGAACTTCTTCACCCAGAGAGTGGTGAACCTGTGAAATTCTCTACCACAGAAAGTTTTTGAGGCCAATTCACTAAATATATTCAAAAAGGAGTTAGATGAGGTCCTTAATACTAGGGGGATCAAGGGGTATGGCGAGAAAGCAGGAATGGGGTACTGAAGTTGAATGTTCAGCCATAAACTCATTGAATGGCGGTGCAGGCTAGAAGGGCCGAATGGCCTACTCCTGCACCTATTTTCTATGTTTCTATGTTTCTATGTTTACATGGTAGCAAGCGATCTTATATATTTTCCTGTGTAATGAGACAGGAATAATAAACGATCTCTGAGAAAATTATCCTCTCGGAATAAGTGATCATCGTATGTTTGAATTTGTAACACAGATTGAGGGTGAGGAATTAGTGTCTCAAACGATTGTACTATGCTTAAGAGAGGGGGATTACAGTGGGATGAGGGCAGAGTTGGCTAACGTCGACTGGAAACACAGACTAAACGGTGGCACAATGGAGGAACACTTGAGGACTTTTAAGGACCTCTTTCATAGTGCTCAACAAAAATATATTCCAGTGAAAAAGAAGGGTGGTAAGAGAAGGGACAACCAGCCGTGGATAACCAAGGATTAAAGGAGAGTATCAAATTTAAAACCAATAATGTGGCCAAGGTTCGTGGAAAACTAGAAGATTGGGAACATTTTAAAAAAACAGCAACGAATGACTAAGAAAGCAATAAAGAAAGGAAAGATAAATTACGAAAGTAACTTGCGCAAAACATAAAAACAGATAGTAAAAGCTTTTACCGATACATAAAACAGAAAAGCGTGACTAAAGTAAATGTTGGTCCCTTCGAAGATGAGAAGGGGGATTTAATAATGGAAAATGTGGAAATGGCTAAGAACTTAAAAAATTATTTTGCTTCGGTTTTCAAAGTGGAAGACTCAAAAACCATGCCAAAAATTGCTGGTCACGGGAATGTGGGAAGGGAAGACATTGAGATAATCACGATCACTAGGGGGCTAGTGCTGGATAAGCTAATGGGACTCAACGTAGACAAGTCCCCTGGTCCTGATGAAATGAAACTCAGGGAATTAAAAGAGATGGTGGAAGTTATAGCAGATGCATTCGTTATAATCTACGAAAATTCTCTGGACTCTGAGAAGGTACCAGTGGATTGGAAAGCAGCAAAAGTAACGCCCCTGTTGAAAAAGGGGACAGACAAAATGCAGGTAACTATATGCCAGTTAGTTTAACATCTGTAGTGGGGAAAATGATTGAAGTTATCATTCAAGAAGAAATAGCGGGACATCTAGATTGGAATAGTGCAATCAAGCAGACGCAACATGGATTAATGAAGGAGAAATCATGTTTAACTAATTTACTGGAATTCTTTGAGTATATAACGAGCATGGTGGATAGAGGCGTAACCGATGGATTGGTTTAATTTAGATTTCAAAAAGGCATTCGATAAGGTGCCACACAAAAGGTTACTACAGAAGATAAAGTTAGGCGGAGTCAGAGGAAATGTATTAGCATGGATAAAGAATTGGCTGGCTGACAGAAAGCAGAGAGTCGGGATAAATGGGTTATTTTCGGGTTGGAAATCGGTGGTAAGTGGTATGCCACAGGGATCGGTGGTGCGACCACAAATGTTCACAATATACATAGATGAAGTGGAAGAGGGGATAGAGTGTAGTGTAACAAAATTTGCAGATGGCACAAACATTCGTGGTAAAGCGTGTTGTGTAGAGGACACGGAGAGGCTGCAAAGCGATTTAGAGAGGTTAAGCGAAAGGGCTGAGGTTTGGCAGATGGAATACAATGTCAGAAAATGTGAGGTGATCTACCTTGACAAAAAAACAGCAAAATGTAATATTATTTGAATGGGGAGAAATTACAACATACTGCCGTGCAGAGGGACCTGGGGGTCCTTGTGCATGTATCCCAAAAAGCTAGTTTGCAGGTGCAGCAGGTAATCAGGAAGGCGAATGGAATGTTGGCCGTCATTGCGAGAGAGATGGAGCACAAAAGCAGGGAGGTGCTGCTGCAACTGTACAGGGTACTGGTGAGGCAGCACCTGAAGTACTGCGTGCAGTTTTGTTCACTTTACTTTTGGAAGGATACACTAGCTTTGGAATGGGTACAGAGGCGATTCACTAGGCTGATTCCGGAGATGAGGGGGTTACCTTATGATGATAGATTGAGTAGACTGGGTCTTTACTCGTTGGAGTTCAGAAGGATGAGTGGTGATCTTGCAGAAAAATTTAAAGTAATGAAACAGATAGACAAGATAGAGGTTGTTCCCACTGGTCGGGGAGACTAGAACTAGGGACCACAGCCTCAAAATACGGGGGAGCCAATTTAAAACCGAGTTGAGAAGGAATTTCTTCTCACAGAGGGTTGTGAATCTGTGTAATTCTCTGCACAAGGAAGCAGTTGATGCTAGCTCATTGAATGTATTCAAATCACAGATAGATAGATTTTTAACCAATAAGGGAATTAAGGGTTACGGGAAGCAGGCGGGTAAGTGAAACTGAGTCCAAGGCAAGATCAGCCAAGATCTTGTTGAATGGCGGAGCAAGCTCGAGGGGCAAGATGGCCTACACCTGATCCCAATTATTATCTTCTTATGTTCTTAACCCAATTACCAACTCTCGGTCCCTAACTCTGCATGTTACGGCATGTTCAGTGTGCATCGAAACATCTCTTAAAAGTGGTGAGGCATTCTGCACCACCACTCTTCGAGGCAGTGATTTTCAGATATGTTCAAGCCTCTGCGGAAAGAAGCCCCACTAAAATCCCCTCTAAACCTTCCATCACCACATTAAATCTATGCCACTTCGTAATAGACCTCTCCACCAATGGAAATTGGCATTATTATCCACGATGTCCACGTCCCTCTATATTGTGTAAACATCAATGAGGTATTCCGTCAAACTTCTCTGTTCCAATGAGAACAAAGCGAGCCTATCCAATATGTCCTCAAAACTAAATTTCTCCATTCCAGGCAGCATCCGAATAAATCTCTTCTGCACGCTCACGAGTGCAATCACATTCTTCCTGCGATGAGGCGAACAGAACTGCAGGGTTGGTTGGAGAATGGAGATAGAGAAGTCTAATTTTTGGGGCATTGCGGGATTAGCCTGGTTGGTTTTTGCGGGTCTGTGTCGAGCGAACCTCTTTGTTGGAGGAGGGGTAGGAAGATAGCGCCTGGTTGTTGGAGTCCGGGGGAGAGATAGCTAGGTTGTAGCAGGGTCGTGGTCGAGAGCCTGGTTTTTGTTTAAGGGTGAAATCCTGTTCGTGGGTGGGAGCCTGTTTGTTGTTGAGGGGGCGGTGGGCGGAGATAGACACTAGTTGCTTGGCGGGATGGATGGAGAGAAAGCCTGGCTGTCGGGTGTGTGTGAGAGAGGCGAGATGAAAGTGGCGGGGGGAAATTAGTGAGAACCTGGATGTTGCGTGGCAAGGGCCTGGTTGTTCGGACAGGAGGAGGAGAGAGCCTGATTCTTGTGGGGGAGTGAGTGTGGAGAGTGAGCCTGGTTGTTGAGCGGGATGGAGAGAGGGCCTGGTTGGTGGGGGTGTGAGGGAGAGCCTGTATTTGGGGGGGATGCGGAGCACATTGAGCCTTGATGTTCTCGTGTGACAGAACCTTGTTGTCGGGGAGGTGGGGCAGTTAAAGGAGATGGAGCCCTGTTGGGGGGATGTGAGAGTGAAACTCTTTTCTGGTGGATGAGAGAGAGAGCATCGTTGTTGAATGAATGGTGAGAGGCTGGTTGTTGATGGGGGAGAGCCTCTTTGATGGGAGGGTGAGGGAGAACGAGTCTGGTTGTTGGGGGATAGTGGGGGAGAGAGAGATCCTGGTTGTTGGGTGGAGAGAGAAAAAGGGGGACAAGTGGGCAGCGGCAAATACAGAGAAATCTCCCTGTTATCAGCCACTGGCAAGATCTTCGCTAAAGTCCTCCTCAACCGCCTTCTCCCTCTGGCTGTGGAGCTCCTCCCGGATCAGATTCCATCCACTGCTGGGTAAAACAAACAAGATATTTGCAGCATGACAATTGCAAGAGAAATTCAGTGATCAGCACCAACCATTGTACATGTGTTTTTTTTTTACTTTACAAAGGCAGTTCACACTCTTAACCACAATGGACTTTGGATCGTCCTCTTCCGTTTCGACTGCCCCCAAATGTTTGTCACCATCCTCTGCTCCCTCCACGACGACATACTTGCCGTGATTCTGAACAACGGATCCACCACAGCCACAATCCATATCCGGAACGGGGTCAAGCAGGGCCGCGTCATCGCGCCAACCCTTTTCTTGATCTTAATCGCTGCAGTGCTCCACCTCACACTCAACAAGCTACCTTCGTGAATTGATGTAACCTATTTCACCAGTGGGAACCTGTTCAACATTCGTCGCTTGCAAGCCAGATTCAAGACTGTCCTATTCTCTGTTGGCCAGTTACAGTCAGTGCACCAAGCTTGTGTCTTCGCACATTAAGTGTCTGAACTCAATCTAATAGTCTACATCTTCAACGAGACATATGAAAGCTTGGGCCTTGCACTATACAACCGTAAGACAAGTGTCAACCACCAAAATCACCCCCGCAGCACAGCACTGCCGCACAGTCATCAAAATTCACGGCATAGCCTTGCACAAATTGGGCCACTTTCCATACCTCGGGAGGCTATTATCATCAAGGGCAGACATCGACGATGTGGGTCAACACCAACTCCAGTGCGTCAATGCAGTGTTCGAAGATCAGGTACTCAACTCTGGCAATAAGCATATGGTCTACAGATCTTTAGTGTTACCCGCCCTCCTGTCTGGCTCAGCGACGTGGACCATATATCGCAGACACCTCAAATCACTGCAGAAATAAGACCAGCGTTATCTCCGCGAGATTGTGCAAATCACCTGGAAGGACAGACGTACGAACATTAGTGTCCTCGTTAAGGCCAACATCACCAGCATCGACGCACTGACCATTCTTGACCAGCTCAATTGGGTGGGCAACGTTGTTCGCACGTCTGACACAAGACTCCCAAAGCATGCGCTCTACTCTGATCAACAACTAGGCAATGGAGCCCCTGGTGGGCAGAGGAAAGGTTCAAAGACACCCTAAAAGCCTCCTTGATAAAATGCATCATCGCCACAGGCAAATGCGAATCCCTGGCCAAAGACTCCCCGAAGTGGAGGAAGAGCATTCGGGATGGCGCTGTGTATATCGAGTCACGTCATCGAAAGCATGCAATAAACAAACACAAGCAGTGGAAGTAACGCTTTGCAAACCAGATTCCACACCCATCCTGTCGCACCTGAGACAGAGACTGTTATTCTCGTATTGGACTGTGCAGTCACCTAAGAACTCACTTTTGCGTGCAAGCAAGTCTTGCTCAATTTAAAGAGACTGCCTATGATGATGATGATGTTTGTTAGGGGGTCGGGGGGTGGAGAGAGAGCCTGGTTGTTGGGGGTCGGTTGACGAGCGAGCTTCACGTAGGGGGGATCGATAGAGCCTGGTTGTTGGCGGAACAGGGGGAGAGAGATTGAGAGAGATTTTGCGGGGAGAGAGAGAGCGAAATTATTTTGTGGCCAGAGCGCATGGTTTGGGAGTGGGGATACTGGCAACTCGGGGAAGACAAACTATGTTCTTCCAACCCCCTTTATACCCAACCCAACATAGTTGGAGTGGAAGTAATCCAGAGGTAACAACACTTGGTACAAATAAAACTGCGCATATCTATCGGCGTGCGGGTGTGTGGGGCGGGGTTGGGGGTCGTTTGTGGTGGTGGTGGGATGCTTAAGATCATGCACTTGCGCTTGGCCCGGAGACTTAGTCTGAGGAAGAATGAATTTGCACTTCGGTAAGGGACCTCGACGACTGCGGGAGGGAGGCACTTGCGCTGGGTAAGGAGGGACTTCGGTTATCTGAGCTATGTATTCATTCTGACTTCAGAAGGCCAATGAATCATCTCACAATGTACCAAGTTCAGCTGAGCATTGGCATTTTAAAATTCAAGAGAAATTTCAAGGTGTGGTATTTCCTCCAAGGGAACCAATCAGCAAGTGGTGATCTCACAATGGAGAGCCAATAAGAGAAACGGCTGCATCCAATTAAATCTAATGAATGTCAAAAGTGGAATCGTCCACACGCCTCCAGAGAAGACTGTGATTAAAACGCAGCGCCTTAGACCGCTCGGCCATCTTGTCTGAAAAGGGCGATAATTTCAACGTATCTCTTGCACATGTAGAACCTTTCAGTATGGGCGGTTATTCCGTGCTGCTGGACGGCCCCGTGAGCGGGATTTTCTCCCCCCAGGACTTTCCGGAGCCTGAGCACGGTGTATGGGTATGTAGGGCCCGGATCCGCTAACGTGCATCCCAGCGATGGAATTTAACCCTCTGAGCTCTGGAAATGGGGAAGAGATGCTTCGATCTGCCGGTATTAGCCGAGGCGCGGCTGGGATACATTGTATTTTGTTGATTTTTCATCACGATAATATGCGGAATTTTGAGCTAAAAAGAACAAAGAGCTCAAAAACGACAAGAAAAAACGTAAGAAATGTCGTAAATTTTGATAAACTCTTTAATTTGTTTCCTGGTCATTTGGTTGTTCGGCATACACAGAGGGAGCAAGGATTCGGAAAGCAACAAAATAAATTCACAATCTTTTATAATAATGACATGCAATAAATTATACTGTGAGTTTGTGGTTTGTGGGCGGGGTGGGGGGGGGCGGTGAGATTAATCACTATTGATTTGCCAATTGCTTTGTTTAGCAAATAGATGCTAACATAGTTACTGAGGGACAGTGGATACATCAATAACTACACTTTAATAATTAGCGAAAATTAAATTATTGATTAATTTTTATCCCCTATCTGATACACACTCTGTATTTGAGGAGACTGTTATTAATGGTCATTGCTCATTCGACAAGGAACCAGGGGTCACTTATGTTATATTGTAATTCACAGCAAATGTATTGTTTAAATTAATATTTCTGCCCTTGCTTGAACCGGGCATCTTTTGCGTGTGATGCTAAAGTGATAACCGTTACACGACAGAAACCTTTGCTTACGTCAGCGCCCACAGAGAAGTGTTCAGCGGCAAGCTGAAATGCTCCATCCCACTTGCTGCAAAGCATGTCTTTCACATACGTTTCTCTGACCGAAAATGCTCAAAACATATATTTAATTGAAAAAGTCTTCAATGTGTCATTAAACTCCCGATTTTCTGCATCCACTCCCAAACTTGTGAATCAGACGCGTTTAGTTTTGCCCACAAAATCATTGTTCATTTGAAATCATCTGCTTCCTGTCTCATTACTTTGTTTGCCACCAACTTAGTGTAACCATGGTAATATGATTCATTATTCCTTCTTCTAAGTCATTTTATTTACAATATAAATCTGAGGCACTCACACAGATCACTGCTGAACACGACCATTCACAGTCTGCCAATTGGGGAACATCGCCAGTATCCCTCCTCTCAATTCCCTGCCCATGTTCACACATTGCCTCAGTGTTGTTTTTTTTCCAACATTCCATTGTGTGGAACCTTTCAAACCCATGCTGGAAATCATCATCTTAAATAGTAAGAACCATCCCATGAATCAGATTTCGCCTTTCCTTGTCTTTGGAAGGATATATTTGTCTTGGAGCTAGTGCTCCATAGATTTTATAAAAGAAAGACGTGGATTTATAGATGGATACAAACATAGAAAATAAGTGCAGGAGTGGGGCGATTCGGCCCTTCGTGCCTGCACCACCATTCAATAAGTTCATGGCTAAATTTTCACTTAGTACCCCTTTTCTGCGTTCTCTCCATATCTCTTGATCCCTTTTCCCATAAGGGCCAAATCTAATTCATTCTTGAATATATCTAACGGACTGCCCTCAATAAATCACTGCGGTGGTGAACTCCAAAAGTTAACTACTCTCTGAATTAATAAGTTTCTCCTCATCTCGGTCCTAACTGGCTTACAAATTATCCTCAGACTGTGACCTCTGGTTCTGGACTCCCCCAAAATCGGGTTCATTCTTCCTGCATCTAATCAGTCCAATCCCGTAAGAATTTTGTATGTTTCTATGAGATCCTCTCTCACTCTTCTCAGCTCAAGTGAATACAGGACCAGTCGATCCAGTTTCTCCGAATATGTCAGAACTGCCATCCCGGGAATCAGTCTGGTGAACCGTCGCTGCACTCTCTAAATACAAATTCCTTCCTTCCTCAGATTAGGCCACCAAAACTGAATACAATATTCCAAGTGAGGCCATACCGTGGCCCTGTATAACTGGAGTAAGACATCCCTGCTCCTTTACTCAAATCCCCTGGCTATGAATGGCCAACATGCCATTTGCCTGCTTCACCGCCAGCTGCACCTGCATGCCATCCTTCAATGACTGATGTCGCATGGTAACTAGCTATCGGTGCACTTTCTATTTGCCTAATCTGCCGCCATTCAGCTTATAATCTGCCTTCATGTTTTTGCCACCAAAGTGGATAACCTCATATTTTTCCACATTACACTGCATCTGCCGTGCATTTGCCCACTCACCTTACCTGTCCAAATCACCAAGTAGCCTCTTACCTTCCTCCTTACAGCTCACACCGCCACTCAGCTTTGTGTCATCTGCAAATTTGGAGATATTACTCTCAATTCCTTCATCTGCATCATTGATGTTTATTGCAATTGCTCGTGTCCCAGCACTGAGCCCTGCTGCACACCACTAGTCACTCCCTGCCTTTCTAAAAAGGATCCGTTAATCCGAAATCTTTGCTTCCTGTCTACTAACCAGTTATCTATCCACAGCAATACTCCCAATATAATGTGCTTGAATTTTGCACACAAATCTCTTATATGGTACCTTGTCAAAAGCCTTTTGAAATTCCAAAAAGACCACATCCACTGCTTCTCCCCTTGTCTGCTCAAATAGTTACATCCTCAAAAAATTCCAGAAGATTATTATGCATGATTTCCCTTTCATAAATCCATGCTGACTTGGACTGATCTGTCACTGCTGTCCAAAAACGCTGCTATTTCAACTTTAGTAACTGATGGCAACATTTTCCCCACGACTGATGTCAGGCTAACGGGTCTGTAATACCCCGTTTTCTCTCTCTCTACTTTAAAAAAAAAAGTGGTGTTAAATTAGTTACCCTCCTGTCCATACGATGTGATCCAGAGTCGAGAGCCTGTTGGAAAATGATCACTAATCCATCCTCTATTTCTCGGGCCACTTCATTAAATACTCTAGGACACAAACTATCAGGCCCCAGGGCATTATTGGCCTTCAATCCCGTCAATTTCCCCAATACAATGTCCTGACTAATATGGATTTCATTCAGTTCCTCCTTCTCACTCGAATCTCTGTCCGCAATATTTCCGGAAGGTTATTTGTGTCTTCCTTCCTGAAAACAGAACCAAAGTATTTGTTCAATTGGTCTGCCATTTCTTTGTTCCCCATCTTAAATTCATCTGATTCTGACGACAAGGGACCTACGTTTGGCTTCACTAATCTTTTTCTCTTAACATATTTAAAAGAAGCTTTTGCGTTTAGTTTGGCGTGTCAATGTATGTGGTGTCCTCTTCGGGTTGCTCGGAGCTGTTAGCGAACCGAAATTCGATTTGGTCCAAATATTTTCTGCACGTTAGTCCAATGGCCAATTTGATCTGAAAAACCCGACTCCCTTCTTTGGCTATGACCGTGACAGCGAGCCGTTTGGACCATGTCCATAATTGACTACAAACACAGGATCATTGACTCCAATTTCGCGTGACAAATTTGCGCGATCATGATACATACTTTTTTTCGTCCCACCGGCCCTCTACTTGATCATGGAGATCAGGCATCAGGGTACACAAGGGAGGACCTAGTTTTGAGCGCCCTTTTCGCGAGCAAATATGCTGGGGGAACCCAGGTGAACGACAGGGTTCTGGTGCGGTAGCTGCACAGAACTCGGGATGGTCCGGTCTTCAGGGAGCCTTGCGACACGCGTTTCAAGCTTTGCTTGACGGTCTGAACTTCCTATTCTCTCTGGCCTTTGGATGCGGGCTTGAATGAGGCAGATCAGACGTGCTTGATCCCATTGAGCCTCATGAATTCGCTGCAGTCAGCACTGGTGAAACATGGCCCATCGTCGCTGTGTAATATATCAGGTAGGCCGTGTGTTGCAAAGATGGCTCATCGGCTTTCGATGGTGGCGGTGGACGTGCTTACAGAAAATATTACACTTTCAATAAACATACATGACAACCAAGACATTTTTGAGAGCAATGGGCCCGCATCGGCATCGTGGAAACTCGACCACGATTTCGAGGGCCACGACCACAAACTTAGCGGTGCCTCTCGACCTACATTATTCAGTTGAGAGCATGTTTAGCAGCATAGTGACAAATGAAATTTTGCCTGAGATGTGTGAGGCATTGCATTTCGCGAGGGCTAATAAGGAAATGGAATACACATGAAATGGTAGGATACTGGGAAGTGCAGAGGAGGAAATGGAGCTGGAGGGCATGTCCACAGATGCCTGAAAGTAGCACGCCAGTTAGATATGGTGGTTAAGAAGGCATCCGGAATGCTTGCCGATGTTGCCCGAGGCACAGAATACAAGAGCAGGGGGATTATGCTTAAATGGGATAAAACACTGGTTTGGCCACAGCTGGATTACTGTGTGCAATTGATGTAACTACATTACAAGAAATACATAAGTGCCCTGAGAGGGCACAGCGGAGCTTTACGATGATATTGGCGGAATTGAAGAATTTAAGTAATCACGACAGATTGGATAGGCTGGATTTATGTTCATTGGAACAGACGAGATTAAGGGAGACATCATTGAGGTGTATAACATTATGATGGGCCTCGATTTAATGGATAGAAGCGTCATATTTCTCACCGATCAGGCGTCAACTACCAAGGGATAAATTTAATATATTTGGTAGAAGGTTCAGAGGGATTTTGAGGGGAAACTCTTTTACGCAGAGTGTTGTTGGTGTCTGCAGCACACTGGCTGAAAGCATGCTAAAGGCAGAACACCTCACAAGATATCAAAATACGTGGATGTGCACTTGAACTCCCATAACATGCAGGGATATGGACCTAGAGCTGGAAAGTGGGATTAGGCTGGATAGCCTCTTGGTGGCTGGCATGGACACGATGGGCCGAAATGTTCTCCGTCCATGCTCAAAACTTCTATGGTTCGATGATTCTATGACAAAACACCGAAATGTTTTTCTAAACTCTTATAAAGAATTGTATCGTTGACTTATTTGTATGTCGTGAACTTAATGTCGTCATAACAGTTTTATGATAAATTTAATCCATGAACTGAAGATAAAACAAGCTTTTTAGTTTGGAAGCGTCGCACTTTCTGCATTAAACAGCCAAAGTGCGCAAACTCACCATCTCTTCTGCAGAAAACTAGCCAACATGAACCATTCACATTCGATCGAATACAAAACTCTAAAGCGTGTTGTCATAATGACGTCGGCTCAAGGAAAACAGCTGATTGTTGAGTAGCGCGGGAGTGTTTTTGTCTACTAGTTTTATGTTTATATCACAGTCAAATAGTTGAAGCTCCTAGTTTAGTTCATAGCCAAATAAATAGAAGCATGGTGTGGAAGCTCAATCCCATAGAGTGCAAATACTGTGCCATGTGCGAACTCCTGGACGGTTCATGTAGCCTGGATGATCACATCTGCATGATGGTTTTCTCGACCAACATGTCGAGGAACCAACTTGAGTGTTGGCCATACTCGACTGGCTGATGTGTATTGAGAAAGGTCTAATTAGCAATCATGTTGTGCGAGGCCCCTTGGGAAAGAGTGAACATAATATGGTAGTATTCTTTATTAAGATGGAGCGTGACACAGTTAATTCAGAGACTAGGGTTCTGAACTTAACGAAAGGTAATTTCGATGGTATCCGACGTGAATTAGCTGGAATTTACTGGCGAATGATACTTAAAGGGTTGACGGTGGATAGGCAATGGGAAACATTTGAAGATCACATGGATGCACTTCAACAATTGTTCATCCCTGTCAATAGGAAAAATAAAACGGGGAAGTTGTCTCAACAGTGGCTAACAAGGGAAATTAGAGATATGTTAAATGCAAAGAAAAGGCATATAAAATGGCCAGAAATCGCAGCAAACCTCAGGACTCGGAGAAGTTTAGAACCCAGCAGAGGGGGACAAAGGGTTTAATTAGTAGGGGGAAAATAGAGTATGCGAGGAAGCTTGCTGGGAACATAAAAACTGACTGCAAAATTTTCTATAGATATGTGAAGAGAAAAAGATTCGTGAAGACAAACCAAGGTCCCTTGCAGTCAGAATCGGGTGAATTTATAATGGGAAACATAGAAATGCCAGACCAATTGAACAAATACTTTGGTTCTGTCTTCACGAAGGAAGACACACATGCGGATATTAACGCTCGGTCGTATATTTCCAAAAAATGGTCGTTACTTTATATTTTGGGGCAAAATGGACGGCATATGGGCGTTACACGTCATTTCAGCGTTAAAAAATGACGATAAGTGGGCGTTATGCATGCCAAAATAATGCAACGTCGAGTTCAGACTGTGTAACAAGTGTCTCTGTCTATAGTGTGTGTCTCTCCCAGTGAGGATTCAGACTGTGTAACAAGTGTCGCTGTGTACAGTGTGTGTCACTCCCAGTGAGGAGTCAGACTCTGCACGAAGTGTCCCGACAACCGTCCGCGATCTCTTCACTCTGTAAGCTGTTGGGCGCTCTCGATGTTCATCACATTGGCGCCCATGACTTCAGCTGCCAAAGTCCTAAACTCTGAATTCCCGACTGAAACCTCTTCGTTACTCCACCTAGCTCCTGCTCGTTCAAACGCGACTAAAACCTCCCACTTTCACTGAACTTACGATAATCTGTCCGAACATCTTTTTACGTGGCTCAGTGTCAGATTTCACTTGGAACGTTTCAATACAATAAAGCCGCTATATAAATGCAAGTAGTTCTTGTCCCGGTGTTGTTTTAATAAAACTCTACCTCATATTGCAGCTCGAGGCTGAGCTGCTTGTTATTTTTATCACAACTGGCTTCATAGTTTGAATATATTAAATAAAGGTTCCTTCTCCAAATGACATATCGACATGAACTGTCCGCCTGTGGGCCCTACTCGAAGGATGGAAAAGCAATTTATACACGATGGTGAGACTGAGTGGGAACAGAAGAGCAGAGCAGCGACTCTAAAAAAACCATCCCACAGATTACCGGGAAATAGCCCCATAAACCTGCAACAATTCAGAGAATAATATAGGCCATTCGGTCCATCCACTCTCTGCTTGGTTGAGGGACCAATCAGTGCCTCGCTCTCCCTGTAGCCCTGCAAACTATTTCTTAACAAGTGTACAGAACAGAACAATACAATGCATAAAACAAATCCTCCTCATTTCTGCTCTGGTTGCTTTGCCAATTGTTGGAAACCTGTTTCCTTTGGTTACCCACCATCCTACCACTTGATATATTATCTCGCGAATTACTCCATCAAACCCCCTCAAGTTGCCTCCATGTCACCTCCAGATTGTCGCCTCACTCCCAAACAGGTGCATTACATTTTACTCTTCATCCATAAGTTCACCTTTCCATCCATACTCTCCTCTCAGGTCCTGTTCAGCAGACAGCGAGTTAACTTGTGTTTTTACATTGCCAGCCGAGCAATTTAACCCCCGGCGTTATCCTCTTTAAAACACCAGGGCCGCAATCGAATAGAAACTTAGATACCTGGAAATTTACAATGCAAAAGCAGGCCAGTTCGGCCCATCGTATCTGCGCTGCCCGTCAAATATCTACTCGGCCCTCGGTCAGTGGCCCTAAATGTTATCTATACAGCTGTGAACAATGAACAATGGCGGAAAGGCATGGAGCACACTGCCCAACCAGTCCACCCACACAACTGCGAGACGCCTTACACCCTCAAACTGAAACATTCTGCTCTCCACACCAACTCGAGTCATGTGATCGACTGGTAGAGGAATAATCAGATTTAAACCTCCAGGACAATTTAGTGGAAAGATGTCGAGGAAAATTCGTTTCGAACCAATGCAGGCGATCGAAACTAGTCCAGATGATGGCCGTGGCCGTATTCCATTATCTGCAGTACTTACCATCGTACCTTAACCGGCCAACAAGAGGATGTCCAGTCTAATCGCACGAACCAGCTCCACGTCGGTAAACCTGCAGGTTATGGCACTTTAAGTTCCCATCCAACCATGTCTTAAATACGGTGAGGATTTCTGCATCCATCGCTCTTTCAGCCCGTGAGTTCTAGATAAGCGCAATACTGATCATAAAGAAACACCTCGTAAAACCCCTCTAAACTTTTCAATAACCACCTTTAAACTATGCTCCAGCTTACTAGTCACTCCACCAATGGAAATTGGCCCTTATTCTCCACTATGTACAGGCCGATCAATATTTTGTACACCTGTACACATACTTTTGCATAAAGATAGAGCAGGCAGTGAAGAAAGCAAATGCCATGTTGGCATTCACAGCTAGATGATTTCAGCATAAAGCAGGGAGGTCTTACTGCAGTTGTACAGACCATTGGTGAGGCCACGGCTGGAATATTGTGTTCAGCTCTGGTCTGCTAATCTGAGGAAGGACGTTCTTGCTATTGAGGAAGTAAAGCGAAGCTTCACAAGGCGGTTCCTGGGATTGCTGGACTGACTGGATCAACTTGGCTTGTATCCACTTTGTTTAAAAGAATGAGAGGGGGTCTCATAGAAACATAGACAATTCTGACGGTATTGCACAGGTTAAAGGCTGGAAGAATGTTCCCGTTGCTGGCTAGTTCCAGAACCAGGGGCCACAGTTGAAGAATAAGGGGTAAGCAATTTAGGACCAAGATGAGGAGAAACTTCTTCACTCAGAGATTGTCTAACGTGTGGAATTCACGATCGCAGAATGTTGCTGAGGCCAGTTCTTTAAATATATTAAAAAGGGACTTAGATATGGCCCTTACAGTTAACTGCATTAATGGGTATGGAGAGAAGCAGGAAAGGGGTTCTGAAGTTGAATGATCAGTACGACTTTATTGAATGGCGGTGAAGGTTTGAAGGGATGAATGACCTGCTCCTGCACGTAATTTCTATGTTTCGATGTTTCAATGAGGTCTCCTCTCAAACTCCTCTGTTCCAATGAGAAGAAAATCCAGACTATCCAATCTGCAACATGTTAACCCGAGATAACAAAACAAGGGCCCAGAGACAGAATTAAACGCCAGGTAATAAACACAGAAAACTCAAGTGAACCCCTTGCGTCCAAATTCTGGTTCGGGTCTCCGTCTGTCCGCTTGGGATGGGTCCCGGTCAGTCCTCTGTCGACGAGGTCTCATTCAGACCCTGGTCAAGGGTCTGTGTCAGTCTCATTTGGAGAGGTTTCCAGTCGGTCCCCTGGGCAGGGGACTTGGTATGTCCCCTGGGGATGGGAACTCGGACAATCCACTCTGGAGAGGGTCTCATTCAGTCCCCTGCGTAGAGGGTCTCGATCAGTCCCCTTGGGAAGTTCTTGGTCGGTCCCCTGGGGAGAGGATCTCGGTCGGTACGCTGGGGAGAGGGTCTCGTTCAGTCCACTCCAGAGGAAACCTCATTACGCATGGAAGCCACTGCCAGTAAGGGACGCCGTCAAAAGTAACACAACCGGGCTGCAACTCTTTCAAAAATCAATGCCCATGAGAGAGTGTTTATATGTGAGTATAAGTGTGTTAGTGTAGTTCTGAGTATGTCTGTGTCAGTGGATGCATCAGTGTATCTGTGAATGTGAGTGTGTATGAGTGTCTGTGTGTGTGATTGTCAGTGTGTGTGTGTTTCTGTGTGTGTGTGTTTGTGCGTGTGTCCGTGTGTGAGTGTCATTGTGCGAATATCAGTGTGTGTGTGAGAGTGTGAGTGTGTGAGTGTGTGAGAGAGCTTATGTGAGTGTGACTGTGTGATGTGACTGTGTGTGTGTGAGTGTTTGTGTGTCGGAATGTATGCGTGCATGTGTGAGTGTGATTGCGTGAGTGTGCGTGCATGTGTGTGTGTGACTGAGTGTATGTGAGTGTGTGAGAGTGTGTGAGAATGTGTGTATGAATGAGTGTGAGAGTGTGTGAGAATCTGTGTGTGTGAGGGTGTGTGAGAGTATGTGTGATTGTGTCTGTGATAGTGTGTGTCAGAGTGAGAGTTTTTGTGTGAGTGTGTGTGAGACTGTGTGAAATTGTGCGTGTGTGAGGTTGCATGAGAATGAGTGGGAGAGCGTGTGTGAGTGTGTGTGTGAGTGTGACTGTGTGTGTGTGAGTGTTTGTGTGTGAGAATGTATGCGTGTGTGTGTGAGTGTGATTGCGTGAGTGTACGTGCCTGTGTGTGTGTGACTGTGTGCATGTGAGTCTGTGGAAGTGTGAGTGTGTGTGAGAGAGCGTGTGTGAGTGTGTGTGTGAGTGTAACTGTTTGTGTGAATGTTTGTGTGAGCGGGAATATGCATGTGTGTGTGAGAGCGTGTGCAAGACTGCGCGAGACTGTGAGTGTGTCTGTGAAGGTGTGTGTGATAGATGTGATCTTGAGTGTGAGCTTGAGTGTGTGTGTGTCTGTGTGTGTGTGAGTGTGTGAGTATATGTGTGAGTTCGTGTGAGTGTGCGTGAGTGTGTGTGAGTGAGAGTGTATAATTGTGACTGTGCCTGGTCTCCAGCCATAATCCTATTAAATGACGGAGCAGGTTCGAGGGGCAGTATGGCCTACTCTGACAACTATTTCGTAAGTTCTTATAATTGACGTCAGCGCGGACACGATGAGCCGAAATGCCCTCCTTCTGCTGTCTAAAATTCTGAATGATTCTGTTTCTATGTTCTCTATTAGTTTGTGGGTCTGTGTTATTTTGAGGTTCTCCATCAATTTCTGGTTCACTATTGGTTTGAGGATTTGTATTAAATTCAGGTTCTCTATTAGTTTATCTTTCTGTATTAGTTTGAGGATCTGTATTAGTTTTGCATCTCTGTTAGTTTGACGATCTGTACTAGTTTGACGTTCTCTATCAGTTTGAGGTTCAGTTTTAGTTTGAGTGTATATGCTAGTGTATCGGGACTGTATTAATTTAAGATTCATTATTTGTTGAATGGCTGTATTAGATTCAAGAACATAACAACAAAAGAGATAGAATCATGACTGGGCCACTTGGCCTCTCGAGTCTGCTCCGCCAATTAATAAGATCGTGGCAGTTCTGAAAAAGGAGTGAGCTGCACTTACCTTTCCGCTAACCCATAACTCCTCATTCACATATCGCATGAAAAATCTGTCTATCTCCGCGTTAAATATAATCAATGGCCCAGCATCCACAGCTCTCTGCGGCAGTGTATTCCGCAGCTATGCAACCCTTGGAGTGAATGAATTCGTCCTCAGCTCAGTTTTAATCAATCGACGTTATTCTGAGACGATGTACCCAACTATTTCTTTCCGCTATGAGTTGAAATATCCTCTCTGCATCCACTCTGTCGAGTGCCTCATTATTTCACATGTTTCGATAAGATCAACATTCATTATTCAGTGCTCCAGTGAGCATATGCCCAAGCTACTCAACTTAACTTGATAAATCAATCCCCCCATCTCCGGAATCAACCATCTCGAAATAGCCTCCAATGCAATTATATTCTTCCCACCAACAGAGACCAAAACAGTACTCAGTTCTTTAGTGTGGCCTGTCCAATGCCCTGTACAGTTGTAAAAGGACCTCGCTGCTGTTTAGTCCATCCCCCTTGCAGTAAAGGCCAACATTCCATTTGCCTTCCTGCTTACTTGCTCTCCCTGCATATTAACTTTCTGTGCTTCATGCACAGCGGCTCACAGGTCTCTCTGTAGTGCAGCACTCTGCACTTTTTCTCCAATTAAATTATAATTTGCTTTTCTATTTTTTCTGCCAAAGTGGAAAATCTCAACTTTTTCCCACATTATTATCTATGTGCCAATGTTTTCCCAATCACTTAGCCTCTCTCTATCCGTTTCAAGATTATTTTGCTGTCGCACCCATTTTTGGAAGATCAACAAACTTGGATACGTTACAGTCGGTCCTTGAATCCAAATATTGTAAGTATATGAGGTCCCAGCACCAATCACTCCGGCACTCCAATTGCTACAGTTTGCCAACTGGAAATATCAGTTTGATGTACCGTATGAGTAGAACATGCTGTGTGAGTTTGAGGTGCTGGATCAGTTTTAGATTACTCTATGAGTAAGAGGCAATATATGAGCATGATGGGCTGTGTTAGTGTAAGGTGCTGTACGAGTTTGGGTGGCGGTATTGTTTAGAGGCGTTGCATTAGTGTGGTCGGCTGTATTAGTTGGAGGGGATGTATTACGTTGAGGGGCTCTATTATTTGAGTGTCTTTAGTCGTTTGAGGACGATTGACATAAATTAATCTTTTTAATTGTTTGTCTGAACGGCCAGAGTTAAGGAGGGCAGCTGCATCCTCGAGTCGAATACAACAGGCCTGACCGGCCACTCTAACATTGGGATTGGAATTACTGAACGGCCACAGCAGATTGAAATACTGTACTGAAAAAATATACGATGTAAAGATGGGCCTGATTGTGTTTTATACAACAACCACATTGCTGGCAGAATGCAGATGACGATTTTCAACGTTTAATTAATTGGATCAGAATTGTGCAGTCTTTGGGGTTTTAAATTTCAATCTCTGCACTGAATATATTCCATGACAACAGAGACCTATCTGTTTGTCGTAATCTGTTTGATCAAATTGTTAAAATAACTATGTTGAGCGATATTGCAACCTCAGTGTCACCATGGAGATACCGCAGGGTATAAATTTAAGGCGCTGGGAATGTATCATCACAGAATATAATTCCTGGAGATTGCCTGCAGCACAAAGGGTCACATCGCTTCACACACAAAATGCATCAAACACTTTACAGTGCGAAGAAAATATACTATGTAATCGTTGCCGTTAGTGGTGTTTATGGTAAGTGAATATAACCATTGAAGTTGTGTAAATCTGTGTCTGAGCTGGTCTCTGATTTCGATCTATGACTGGTAATGTTACACGCTGGTGCAGTGGTCACGATTTTAAAGACACGAGCTCTGTGAATTCATCCTGTTGCGTCAAGCATTCTCAATATCCTCTGCGATTTGATTCCATTGACTCAGCTGAATATAAATTCATGTTTGTAACTACAGGCTTGTGTAACTATCAAGTTGTTGCCCTTAGTGGAATATCGTGTACTTTTGAATCAGTCCTCAGTATACCCATCTCTCTAATAGAAGGTAGGAATTGCCGTGTCTGTCCCTACACAGCTGTACTGTGTGAGGGTCTCAAGCCCATCTGTAAAACATACCGTGACCATGTATTTATAGGAGTGTAGTTCAATGTGTAATTTACTGAGTGTGGGTCGTCAACTGGTGTGGAACGCCGTATCCCAGTGACCATATATTTATGGGAGAGTCTGTCATTGTGGAATGAACTGAGTGCTGATTACTAACCAGTGTTGAAAATCATAGCCCAGTGAAAATGTGTTACTGTGAGTACAGCAACATAGAAAATAGGTGCAGGTGTAGGCCATTCGGCCCTTCGAGCTTGTACCACCATTCGATAAGATCATGGCGGATAATTCCCTCGGAACCCCTTTCCTGCGTGCTCTCCATATCCCTTGATCCCTTTAGACGTAAGGGCCATATCTAACTCCCTCTTGAATATATCCAACGAACTGACATCAACCACTCTCTGTGGCAGCGAATTGCACAAGTTAACAACTCTCCGATTGAAGAGTTTTGTCCTCAGCTCAGTCCTAAATGCCCTCCCCTAATCCTAAGACTGTTTCCATTGTTTCTGGACTTCCGCAACATCGGGAACATTCTTCTCACATCTAATCTGTCCAATCGCTTCATAATTTTATGTTTCGATGCGATCACCTCTCATCTTTCTCTGCTGGATGTACTGAGTGTGGCTCACTTTCTGGTGTGAAGTAATTTGCTTCTACTTTTCAGTTATTGCTTCAGGTGACTGATCTCTGCATGCAAAAGAGCGGTATATGTATTTTATGAATGTTGTCGATGTCAAATGAGAATGTTGAAGATGGTTGAGAATACGTGCATTGGTATTGCTCTCTTTCCTATTGAACTCAACCATTAGAAGCACATGTTAACTATCTACTGACATTTACAGAGCATCACAGCAACGTTACATTATTCAACTACACTGTATGTTGAATTATTCTTCATTTAAGCATAGTTAGTGCCAACACTTTACATTTTTGGTGCTGATTAATGTTCTACCCCCCCACACGGTCCTGAGAATCTGTGGGTCATGTGTGCTGAATTTAGTGATCCTGCTATTGCACAGAATGAATATTGGGCTGATGTTATTGACTATTCCACACTGTAACAGTTTAAAGTTTGACGAACCGCTTACTAATTATGATTCAAGTCTCCGCCCAGATAATGATGCCCGAAGCAAAGAGAGGACAGTTACGTATAACTGAAAAACACACACAATGGGTTTTCATAATACATGGTCCGTCCGGGGACAGTAAATAATAACATTATTAAATTGATAATAATGAAATAAATAGTGCAATGGTTCATTAAATAAACCATTTGAATATCTGCAATGCTGTGATATAATTGATGACTGTTGTTAGTTTGTACGTAAATACGAATAAGTCCATGGAAAGTTCAGTGCAAAACAGGCCATTTTTCGAATTAATTAATGCCGGCGTTTAAGCTGCATATTTGTCTCTTCCCACCACTCTTCATGTAACCCTATCAGCATAAACCTCTATTGCATTCTACCCCATGTACTTGCAAAGGCCAATGAGGCCTTCGTCCCTCATATTTTTTAGGCCATCGATGTGCGGCCCGAATTTTTATATAAGTAACTGTAAATCTTTGACACAAGGTTGGTTAAGCAATGTCATATATAAATGCAAGTTCTAACTTCAGATGTACAAAATATAATGTCGTTTCTGCTCTTGGTGTATATAAAATTAAGTGACAATCAGAATGAGTTAAAAATCACTCCCAAAAATTACCTGGAGAGTTACGTATGCTGTTCATAGGACAAATGTACAGGAAGAAACCAGTCTTTGGTTTAAGAGACGTATTCAGAGAATTTGCTGTTTGATATCGCAGTTGAAGCAAGGAAGAATGCAATCTCTGCTTCAACTGTATACTGTTTGTGCTGTTATTTTTAATGTACATGGTTTTGATTTTTGCAATTTGTTTGCCACATTCAAGACCAGGATCTTACCAGTCTTTCTGCCCATTACCGTTTGTATCACTGTTTAAATCGAGGAAGAAACAATTCTCTGTTTGAATTGTATACTGATTTTTTAATGTACATAACGTTAAGTTGTGTCAGTTGTTAAATTTGGATAAATAGTCAATTATATTTGTTTGATGATTTTATGAATTGTATGCAATATATAGTATTAATATAGGGCCTTCGCTCCTGTTCGCCTTAGGCCTCACAGAGCCTTAAATGGCCCTGTGTACTGGTATCACTCCCCGTTACCTGCTCATCACTTCAAGTACTCCAACTTGTCGTAAGTTCCACATTCTCACCCTTCCCAAAGTCAATACATTTCTCATCAATTATTTAACTGATTTGTTCTTGAACATTTTACATCGATTATCGACATTGTTGGGCTGAAGTCATCAGTGCAAATATTTACCTTATGTTCGCATTTCATAATGTTAAACGCCTCTTTCAGGCTAGCCGTCAGCCTTCTCCTTTGTAAATAAAACAGCCCAGCCTGTGCAACCTTGAATGATGATGATAATCTAAGTTGTGTTATCATGTTTTTACACGATTTGCACATTCACCAGTGTCTCTATATCGGATTGGTAATATGCAGGCCAGAGTTGAATACATTGCGCTAATTATGATATAGTCATGGTTATATGCAATTGTATAATAATCTCTTTGTTTTTGATTAAATTCCTCTAACAACGAATCCCAGAGCTTTGTTTGCATTTCGATGGCCTTGTTCACGTGCTTTGCTGCAGGAAATGATTTTTGAAATTATGCCTCTGAAAATCTTTGCCCCTCTACCCCTTCCAGGCTCTAATTTAGCAAGCAATATTTCTTCCTACCGAAATGCAGCGCCTCAAACTGCATTCTTCCTCTGTATAAACCTGCAAATTTTGAATTTGTGTTTTTCCTGCTCGATTCAATATCGTTTATGTAAATTTTGAGCAACACAGTTATCAGCTCCTCTCCTTGTGAAACAACACTTCTCGCATTATGCTAATCTGAGTAAATGCCTTTTTCCCTAACTCCCTTTTTCTATTTGTGTAGCCAGCTCACTAACCATTCTGTTGTTGTCGTCTTACTCCACTTGCGAAGTGATTATTCATGACTCTGCAATGTGGTATCTTATCGAAGGAATATTTATGAATCAATCCATATTGCCTCCAGTGCCTTCCCCTCATCTACTGTTTCTGATCCATATTCAAAGATTTCAAGAAGACTGGTCAAGCATGACCTTTGCTTTTGGAATATATGCGGACGACAGGAAGATACCAATCAACTGGTCGGGTGGGCAGAGTAGTGGCAAATGAAATTTAATCCGGAGAAGTGTGAGTTAATGCATTTGGGGAGAACTAACAAAAAAGGGAATACACATTAAATGGTGGCACATTGAGAAGTGTAGAGGAAAAAAGGGATCTGGAAGTGGATGTCCACAGATCCCTGAAGGTAGCAGACCAATTGGATCAGGTGATTAAGAAGGCATACGGAATGCTAGCATTTATTAGCCGAGGCATAGAATATAATAGCAGATGGGTTATTCTTGAACTGTATAACACTTTGGTTTGGCCACAGCTGGAGATCTGTGTGCAGTTATAATCACCACATTAAAGGAAGGACGTGATTGCACTGGAGAGGGCACAGTGGAGATTTACGAGGATGTTTCTGGGAGTAGAGAATCTTATCTATGAGGACATATAGGATAGGCTGGGTTCATTTTCCTTAAAACAAAAGGGGAAGCTCAATGAGGGGCCTAGATATAGGCTTATTTCCCTCAACCGAGGGGTGAGCAACCAGGTGGATATACATTCAAAGTATTTTGAAGAAAGAGGAGTGGGGATTTAAGGGCAAACTTCTTCACTGCAGAGGGTTGTGGGGGACTGTAACACGCTGCCTAAAAGGAAGGGAGAGGCAGAAACCCAAAACTGATTGAAAAATATTTGGATGTGAACTTGAACTGCCTTAAGCAGAGCTGGAATGTACGATTAGGCTGGATAACCTTTTGATGGCCGGCTCGTAACGATGGGCATACATGACCTTCTTCCGTGCTGTAAACTTCAATGATTCTATGATTCTGTGATTATCTTTGTGTTTCTCGTTGTTTTTATATTATTTGTGAAGTATTCCATTATCTCTCACAGCACCGCCATTATGTGAACTGATCTGTAGTTCTTCCAAGTTGTTCTGCATTCAATTTTAAAGATGTAAAAGTTAAAGCACATGGGATTGTGGGTACTGTGCTGACATGGATTGAGGACTGGTTTGCAGACAGGAAGCAAAGAATAGGAGTAAATGGATGCTTTTCAGAATGGCAGGCAGTGACTAGTGGGGTACCGCTATGTTCTGTGCTGGGGTCACAGCTGTTTACATTGTATATTAATGATTTAGGCGAGGGGATTAAATGTAGTATCAAACTTGCGGATGACACTAAGTTGGGTGCCAGTGTGAGCTGCGAGGAGGATGCTATGGGGCTGCAGTGACTTGGGTGGTTATGTGAGTGGCCAAATGCATGGCAGATGAAGTATAATGTGATAAATGTGAGGTTATCCACTTTGGTGGGAAAAACATGAGACAGACTATTATCTGAACAGTGACAGAATCGGAAAAGTGGAGGTGCAAAGAGACCTGGGTATCATGGCACATCAATCATTGCAGGTTGGCATGCAGGTACAGCAGACGGTTAAGAAAGCAAATGGCATGTTGGCCTTCATAGCGAGCAGATTTGAGTACAGGGGCAGGGCGGAGTTACTCGAGTTGTACCGGGCCTTGGTGTGGCCACACCTGGAGTATAGTGCACAGTTTTGATCTCCTAACTGGAGGAAGGACATTCTTGTTATTGAGGGAGGGCAGCGAAGGTTCACCAGACTGATTCCCCGGATGGCGGGGATGACATATCAAGAAATACTGCATCAACTGGGCTTGTATTCACTGGAGTTCAGAAGAATGCGAGGGGATCTCATCGAAATGTTTAGAATTCTGACGGGTTTATACAGGTTTGATGTAGGAAGAATGTTTCCAATATTGGGGTCACATTATTAGGATAAGGGGTGAGCCATTTAGGAGCTTGATGAGGAGAAACGTCTTCACCCGGAGAGTGGTGAACTATTGGAATTCTCCACCACAGAAAGTTGTTGAGGTCAATTCAATAAATATATTGAAAAATAAGTTAGATCCTACGAGGGGGATCAAGGGGTCTGGCGAGAAAGCAGGAATGGGGTACTGAAGTTGCATGTTCAGCCATAAACTCATTGAATGGAGGTGCAGGGCTCGAAGGGCCGAATGGCCTCCTCCTACACCTATTTTCTATGTTTCTATGTTTCTATGCATCTGAAAAGACTTCATTCTTCTAATCCAAGGACTCCCCTCCTCTGTGGTGGGCAGTGCCCGCGACGCTGTCAATCCTGCATTTCTGCCATCACCTTTTCAGCAAGAACCGTATATGCTTTCAACTTGACCTCACCTTCCACTCCACCCGCCTGCACATCCAACCAATTGTCCTCTAACTTTTTCGCCACAGCCAGCTAAGACCAGTAACAAACCTATCTTCCCCTGCGCTCCCTTGCACCCGCGATACACTTGTCCACTATTCCATCACTCCCAACACATCCGCCCCTTCCCCAGCAACTCGCTTTGCAAGAACAGGAAATGCAATACGTGCCTTTCCCCTCTTTCCGTCCCAACAGCTATGGCCCCAAATATTGCTTCCACATGAAACAGTGATAGACTTTTACTTCAATCAATTTGTTTTCCTGTATTGGCTGATCAGGATGCAGTTTCCTGTACACTGGGGAGGACTAAACGCAGATTGCGTGATTGCTTTGCTGAACGCCTCTGTTCAATCCACCAGCGTCACACTGAGCTTCAGCTCATTTGCTAATTTAATTTTACATCCCGCTCCCAGCTTTGTGTCTCTGTTCTCGGCCTCCTTCACTGAGTTGCTGCTCGCTGTCCGCTACACTGTTTATCTGTTCTCACATTCCGACGCTGTTCCTCTGTTATAGGTGTCCTTTGCTTTTACTCTGTTCCTAGCCTTCTGCAAGGTTCTCGGCCTCATGCACTGTTCCTCCTTTCTCAGCCTCATGCACCTTCTGTCCTCATGCACTGTTCATCAGTTCTCGGCGCCATACAAAGTACTGGTTTCCTACACTGTTCCTATGTTCTCGCCCTTCTTCACCGTTCTTGGCCTCCTACACTCTTCAACTGTTCTCGGCCTCGTTCACTGTAAGTGGTATCCTCCATAGTCCCGATGTTCTCGGCCTCCTTCAGTGTAATTGGCCTCCTTCTCTGTTCCTCTGTTCTCGATCTCCTTCAACTTAATTGGCCTCCTACTCTGTTCTCGGCCTCCTTCAGTTATTGCCCTCAGAAACAGTAGCTCTGTTCTCGGCCTCCTTCACCTTAATTGGCCTCCTACTCTGTTCCTCATTTCTCAGCCTCCAGCACTGTAATTGGCCTCCTACTCTGTTCCTCTGTTCTCGACCTCCTTCACTGTTATTGGCCTCCTACACTGTTCCTCTGTCCTCGGCCTCCTTCACTGTTATTGGCCTCCTACACTGTTCCTCTGTCCTCGGCCTCCTTCACTGTAATTGGTCTCCGACATAGTGCCTCTGTCCTCGGCCACCTTCACTGTAATTGGCCTCCTACTCTGTTCCTCTATTCTCGGCCGATTTCACTGTAATTGGCCTCCTGCTCTGTTCCGCTGTACTCGGCCTCCTACATTTTTCCTCTCTTCTCTGCTGCCAACATTGTTCATCTGTACTTGGCGTCTTCCACTTCTCATCAGTTCTCGGCCATCTTCAATGTTCCTGGCCCCCTATGCTGTTACTCAGTCCTTGGCATCCTTCACTCTTCTCACCCTCCAACACCGGTTTTTAGCTTCCTACACTTTTCGCAACTGCCTACAATATGCTCCAGCTCCAACTCTATTCTCAGTCTCCGAACTTGTTTCTCCATTAAACACAATGAGGAACAGCACCAATGTTTTCGATTCGGCATTCTGATACGTATCGGAGTCAACACTGAGTTTCAAAACTGCAGTTCATAACCTCCGCTTCCACTTTCTCGGACGACAATTGCTGCTGATGGAGGACTGCTGCACTCTAACCTCTGGGGGTGGAGCAGTTACGGGCTGCTTCTGTGGATTTCTGGCATTGGCCGCGCGGGCTTGTCTACACAACTGGGGGTGGACAAGATGTGGTCTGGGACTTGGGCTGGAGGGGATCCCTGATGCAGGTACGGCTGGGCCACATAGTGTGGTCTACCCACATTTCTCTGCACATTTGTTATGCTGCACTCTCTCGCAGATCTGCTGCAAACATTAAGAAACATAGAAACAAAGAAAATAGTGTACGAGTAGGCCATTCGGCCCTTCGATCCTGCACCGCCATTCAATTAGTTCATGGCTGAACATGCAACATCAGTACCCCATTCCTGCTTTCTCGCCATACCCCTTGATCCCGCTAGTAGTAAGGACAACATCTAACACCGTTTTGAATATATTTAGTGAATTGGCCTCAACAATTTTTTGTGGTCGAGAATTCCACAGGTTCACCACTCTATGGCTGACGATGATTCTCCTCATCTCGGTCCTAAATGGCTTACCCCTTATCCTGAGACTGTGACATCAACTCTGGGGCCAACTTCTATTCCTTTAATTGCCTCATTAGCTTTGCACCTTCATCACATTTGGCGTTGAATAAATCTTGCCCAAAAGCCAATCACAGATTTTCCCGTTTACCTCTCATCATCCTACCCCACTCTTCTCTGCCTCTATCATCGCATTAATGCTGTTCATCTCCGATATCTTCCATTTCTGAACAAATCTTATCGACATGAAAAGTTAACTCTGTTTTTCTCTCCAAAGATGCTGCCTGACCTGCTGACTATTTTCAGCATTGTTACTTTTCAGTTATATTTATTGCAGTATTTTGAATTTGCTCAAATATTGAGGCATGAATATTAACAAGGGTGGCTTATGTAGGCGCTGGGCATGAGGAACGAGTAGGAACATAGTTTCAGACAAGATGTACAAGGGTCTGGATATTTACATGGTGGGTTATGTAAGCGGTGTGTGTAAGGAAGGGTAGGAGTCGAATTTCAGATTGGATAGACGGAGGACTGGATGTAGGGAAGACTGAAATACTCAGTGTACGCCCTTTGTCCCTGATGGGTAGCATACGCTGGAATTCAGACAGATTGATATTCGGACTTCCAGTCCATCGAAGGAAACGGAGACAGGACTCAGTAGGAATGATCCGAACCCAAACCCAAAGCTTTCTGTTTTACAATCCAGCCCTTACCGCCTGCACTCAGGCACCGAGTATGTTTGTTCAGTAACTTATAGTCTATTTTCTCTTCTCTTTATTACAGTGAATTTAGTGGCGATTGTGATCCTGTCCCGGGGAAAGTGCGGATTGTCCAGCTGCACCACTCGCTACCTGGTGGCCATGGCAGCGGCTGATCTACTGGCTGTCACCACTGAGGTCACACTGAGGCAGCTCAATTGGTATTATTTCCCAATCTGTTTTCTGCATATTAACCCTGTGTGTAGTGTGATCGCTGTCCTCTCCAATGCGCCTACAGAATTTTATGTCTGTTTAACCGTCACTTTCACCTTTGATCGTTTTGTGGCCATTTCTTGCCCGAAGCTGAGAACCAAATATTGCATCGGGAAATCTGCGGCTGTGTTTCTGGCAACAACGGCATTCTACTCTGTTTAAAAAACGTCCCCAACTACTTTACACTTACAGCCGCGATGATAATCGACAATGTGCCATGGTTATGTATCCCAATCCCAACCTATTCTACTGAGCCAGGATGGTGGGGATTTATTTGATTTGATACAGTTTTAAACCCACTGCTCCCATTCGGTTTAATTTTGTCGCTCAACGCTCTGATAGTAAGGCACATTTTAGTGGCCAGCCGAGTCCGTAAAGGACTGAGGGGTGAGAGCAAGGGAGAGAATAGCAGTGACCCAGAGATGGAGAGTAGGAGGAAGTCTATGATTTTACTCTTCACCATATCCGGCAGCTTCATACTGCTGTGGCTGGTATATGTTGTTGATGTCTTATATTCTATTATTACAGAAGCAGGTGGCTATGAAACCAATGGTTCTTTGTATATCTCTGCACAAGCAGGAATTATGCTGTGGAAGTTATGTTGCTGCACAAACCCATTTATTTACAGGGTAACCAAGTCCAAGTTCAGAGAGCAGTTGAAGGGCGCGGTGATATATCTGGTTACCTCAATTATACAATTACTCTGGAATCAGACCAACTGAGCGCAGCCCAGAGGCTGGTCCCCGCCGTGTTTCCAGACCAGAAATTTAATATTTAGCTGCAGACTTCCGATTTTAGCTGCTCCACCAAAGGCAGACGGGCTTTCTGATGCCTGGGTCCCAAGCTCTGGGATGTCCTCCCTAAACCTTTCCACCTCTCGAACTCTGCTTCTCCTTCAGCTGCTTGGGCCCCAAGTTCTGGGATTCCCTCCCTAAATTTTTCCACCTCGCGAAATTTCCTATTCCTTCAGCTGCCTGAATCCCAAGCTCCGGGACTCCCTCCCTAAACCTCTCCACATCGCAAACTCTATGCCTACATCTTGCTGGGCTGCAAGTTCTGGGATTCCCTCCCTAAACGTCTCCACCTCGGGAAATCTCCTCCTCCTCCAGCTGCCTGGGTCCCAAGCTCTGGGTCTCCCTCCCAAAAACTTTCCACCTCGCGAACTATCCGCCGACATCTGCATGGGCCCCAAAAAGCTCTGCGTGCTCTCCCTAAACATCCATTCCTTTCTAACTTTCCTCCTCCTTTAAGAGACTCCTTAAAATTAAAAAGTTGACCAAGATTCTATTCGAAAACCTCATTTTGTGCGTCGGTGTCAAGATGCATTGTATTCCCTGTTGAATTTATTAATAGTAACATAGAAACAAGAAAATAGGTGCAGGAGCAGGCCATTCGGCCCTTCGAGCCTGCACTGCCATTCAATGTGTTCATGGCTGAACATGTAACTTCAGTACTCCATTCCTGCTTTCTCGCCATACCCCTTGATCCCCCTAGTAGTACGGACTACAACTAACACCTTTTTGACTATATTTAGTGCATTGGCCTCAACAACTTTCTGAGGTATAGAATTTCACAGGTTCACCACTCTCTGGGTGAAGAAGTTTCTCCTCATCTCGGTCCTAAATGGCGTACCCCTTATTCTTAGACTGTGACCCCTGGTTCTAGAATTCCACAAGATTGGGAACATTCTTCCTGCATCTAACCTGTCCAAACACGTCAGAATTTTAAACGTTATATGGGATCCCCTCTCATTCTTCTGAACTCCAGTGAATACAAGCCCAGTTGATCCAGTATTTGTTGATATGTCAGTCCGGCCATCCTGGGAATCAGTCTGGTGAAACTTATCTGCATTCCCTCAATAGCAAGAATGTCGTTCCTCATGTTGGGTGACCAAAGCTGTACAGAATACTCGAGGTGTGGCCTCAGGTGTACAACTGTAGTAACATCTCCCTGCCCCTGCACTCAAATCCACTCGCTATGAAGGTCAACATGCCATTGGCTTTCTTAACCGCCTGCTGTACCTGCATGCCAACCTTCAATGACTGATGTACCATGACACCCAGGTCTCGTTGCACCTCCCCTTTTCCAAATCTGTCACCATCCAGATAATAGTCTGTCTCTATGTTTTTACCACCAAAGTGGATAACCTCACATTTATCCACACTATTCTTCATCTGACATGCATTTGCTCACTTACCAAACATATCCAATTCACTCTGCAGCCTCATAGCATCCTCCTCACAGCTCACACTGCCACCCAACGTAGCGTCATCTGCAAATTTGGAAATGCTACATTAAATCCCCTCGTCTAAATCATTAATGTACAATGTAAACAGCTGTGGCCCCAGCACAGAACCTTGCGGTACCCCACGAGTGACTGCCTGCCATTCTGAAAAGTACCCATTTACTCTTACCCTTTGCTTCCTGTTTGCCAACCAGTTATCAATCCATGTCTGCACACTACCGCAAATCCCATGAGCTTTAACTTTGCACAGTAATCTCTTGTGTGGGACCATGTCGAAAGCCTTCTGAAAGTCCAAATACACCACATCAACTGGTTCTGCCTTGTACACTCTACTGGAAACATCCTCAAAAGATTTCAGATGATTTGTCAAGCATGATTTCCCTTTCACAAACCGATGCTGACTTGGAGCTTGGCTGTCGTAAATCTACGACGCTGAGATTTGGTCTCTCCCGCAAGTTGAAACATCTTGTCTCCCTCTATCCTATCCAAGCCTTTCATATTCAGAAAGAACAAAATCTGATCTTCCCTCCGTCTTCCCTTTGGTAAGGAAAAGATCCAGGCCTTTTCGAAATTTCCTGATCGATATAACCCCTCAGTTCTGGTCGCATATCAGGTAATCACTTTTCACCTTCACGAGCACCTCGGTTACTTTATTGAAGTAGGTCATCTAGCCCCTCGAGCCGACTCCGCCATTCAAAATGATCATGCTTGTTCTGCAGTGGAATCATTTCCACTTACCCGCCCACTCCCCATAACCCTTAATCCCTTATTGATTAAAAGTCTATCTATCTGTGATTTGAATTCATTCAGTAAGCTAACCGCAACTGCTTCCTCGGGCAGAGAACGCCACAGATTCACAACCCTCTGGGAGAAGCAATTCCTTCTCAACTCGGTTTTAAATTGGCTCCCCCGTATTTTGAGGCTGTGCCCCCTTGGTCTTGCCGCCATGACCACTGGAAACAACCTCTCTCCCTCTATCTTATCTTTCCCTTTCATTATTTCAAATGTTTCTATATGTTCACCCCTCATCCTTCTGAACTCCAAAGTAAAGACCCTGTCTACTCAATCTATCATCATAAGGTAACCTCCTCATCTCCGGAATCAGCCAACTGAATCGTCTCTTTGGCCCCTCAATCTTTTATAATTCTATCCCTCTAGACATGAAAACAAGCGCGTTCATTGTTTTTAGCTGCTCCACCAAAGCTAAATATATAGCAGTTAATAATGTGAGGCGATAAATTGACAGGCAGTAATTAGAATCAATTGTATAGTGTTAATTAATTGTTCCTTTTACCGATGATCTTCTTAATCTTTCTCATGTTCACCAGTCTGTCTCTTACCTCCTGCTGTATATCACTATTGTCCGAATTGTGTATTGCACTTCTTCATGTTGCATCATCTATGAACTATAAAATTATACATATATACGCAAATGTAGTTGATGAATAAATGTATAAAAAGTAGTCCTGCTGTCACCGATCCCTGAGGTGGACAGCAGTATAGAACCCTTCAGTCTGAACAACAACCAGTCACCAATACTCATTGTTATCGATATCTCAGCCATTGTCATGTCCATGCTGCCCTGGCCCTTTTAATCCTATGGGGTAGAAATTTATGAACTAGTCTGTAAAGTGATAGTTTGTCAAACGCCTTTTCAAAATCTGCATCATCATCAACAATAATTGGATATTTCTACATGTATATATCCAGATTACCAAGAAAGTGTATCATCTGGCATTCATGTACAATAAAGATCACTTGCAACAACTGCACAGGCTGCATGTCTCCTATCGTCGACTGGGATTCTCCTTTAGACAAAACCGTTTTCAATATATGCTGGAAAGCAACTGTTTATTGATTAAAAAGCAATAATGTTCAGTCAAGGCAGACATCTATAGCTGTGTGAGGTTTGGGAATTTGATGAGAAATTCGGAAGGTTAATTAGCGGAGGAGGCTTCTCCTCCTATTTCTTACGTTATGTCACTTTGTACCGCTGCTTTTCAGGAACGTTGGTGGAGATATTATTTATAGCAACTACAAGAACCGTCGCCCTATTTACATCAGCCTCACATTTTGTGATTCCATATCTAACAATGCACCAAATATCCTTATCTCCTCTCCATCACCCAATGTCCTCCGACCCTACTCACCAGACCCAATATCCTCAGATCCATCCCACAGAAAATCCTCAGACGCTATCCTTCCCGCACAATATCTTCAGCTCCTCCCCACCCCACCCAATATCCTCAGTTCTTCCACACCCCACGCAATATCCTCAGTTCCTCCCCACTCCAACCAATGTTCTCAGACCCTCTCCGTCCGACCGATTATCCTCAGCTCCTCCTCACCACTCCCAATAACCTCAGCTACTCCCCTCCCCAACAAGTATTCTCAGCTGCTCCTTACCGCACATATTACCCTCAGCTGCTTCCCTCCCAATCTATTATGCTCAGCTCCTCCCCTCCAAATCTGCTCATCTACTTCCCACCAATGTTCTCTCTGTATTTTGTTGTAATGAGCGGGTCAGTAACTTATTTTTGTGTGAGCTTTTCACTCGAAGGCATAATTTACAACAACAATATTTACAACAGCATTTTCCACAACGACAGCACCAGCAACCACTTGAAATCATATATAGCGTTATGACATATCGGCACACCACAATTTCACCTCATTAGGCAATCACACAAGATTCGATATAGGTTTTAGATAACTTCTCTCCTTTTAATTCTAATCCTCTCCAAAGGAACTACAGTGCTACATTTGCATGTGTATGGCTTTGTTATCCTCCATTGCTGCAAAGTGACTTTTGTATGTGTACCCCTAAGGTCCCTTTGCACTTCCAACATATCTATGCTCTTATTTTCAAGAGTTAGGTAGGGTTTTTAGCCCTCCTTCCAAGAGGTACCAGCGCACTCTTATCTATTAAGAAAATCATTTGTTATTTACAAGCCCATTATGCATGTTTGGTTGCAGTATAATTAATTAATAGCTTTTAGTTCGTCATGTAGATAAATCTGTTTAAAAAAATAACTAATCAGAAATGTGTGGGAACGATACGAACTGCAAAATATGCGGTAATACTTCAGAAACGTCACTCAGTTACATGGTTATGCATCGACAAACTAGCCAAAAGCCCAAGGAGATCTGAAAGGGGCATATGTATGCTTGCAAATTGTATTAATTTTAAAGTTGTCAATGTATTAACCCTATCCCTCATTCACCATATCAATATCTGCACAAGCAGCAGGGATATTGCCATTCGTATGGTGCTGAAATCCAGAACGTCCACGTAAGTAAGGAGAATATTATTCATAATGCAAACAACCAACCCGCAAATAAAAATGCCGTGGCTCATTAGTTCAGGCTATTAAAGAGAATTGATGAAAACTGACCCGAATTTCCAACTGCTATCACCTCCATTAATCAACGTGTTTTTCTTGTACCAATACCACCACATGTAACATGTCAGAAATGAATCACTTATTCACAAGTGCAGATCAAAACATACACAATGTGCTTCACCGAATTAAAAACAAAATGCAGGGAACGCTATGAGTTAACGAAAATAACGATTGATCTTTCTTCCTGTGTTGGGAAACCAATCATAATAACATCGAGATTGTTTTAACAAGGTTTAGTAAAGATATTAATTTGCGAATTTCTCTTCTCATGTTTTTCGCTGAACGAATGAGGTACTCCTGATTAATTAGTGGGACATAAACCTCATTATACTCTCAGTTTTTAATCTCCTATTTCAAAAATATACAGCCAATCGAAATTGTTATGTTATCAGTTGAATCAAAGTAATTTGTGTGTTTCTCTATAAACAATTGTGGAATCTTCTAACGTAGCCGCCTGCCATGTTTATACACATTTACATAATTCTTATTTCTATTAACATTCTACTGGACGTTTAAGACAAAATATAATTTACATTTTACAATTGTACTTGTTTGGACAATGGAAAGACATCCCAAATAAATGAGTTCATAATTGCAAAATAGAGAGAAATAGAGAGAATGCTGTAATCCTAAACGAAAATGCTGGAACTACTCAGCAGATAAGGCAGCTTCTGTGGAGAGAAAAACAGAGTATCGGTCTGTGACCTTTCGTCAGAACTGGAAGACGTTAGAGATGTAACAGATTTTAACCAGGTGTCGAGGCAGGATTTAACCGCTCCTGCCTTCCACCAAAGCACAGACCTTCCCTTTTGATCTTTCCTCCCCTCCCAACATTCCCTGCCTCTGCACCTGATTGAAATCTGTTCTATCGTTAACATTTTCCAGTTTTGATGAAAGGTGACCGACCTGAAACAATAACTCTAATTTTTTTCTCCATAGTAACTGCCTGTAATGCTGAGTATTGACAACATTTACTTTTATTATTTTGGAAAAGAGATGGCTGAGTGGGAGATCTGATTGGGGTGTACAAAATTATGAAGATCCTGGATTGATTGGATTGGAAGGACCAGTTTCCATTTGCAACGTGACCAACAACCAGGGACATAGATTTAAAGTAATTGGGCGCGGTTTAGTTGAGATATGAAGTTAAATATCATCACCTAGTGGGTGGCGGATATCTAGAGCTCACTGTCTGAAATGTTGGTGCAGGCAGAAAGCCTCACCACATTTAAAAATACTTGGACGTGCAATTAAAATGAAAGAACCGAAAAGACTACGGACCAACAGCTGGAAAGTGGGATTCGGCTGAATAGCTCTTGGTTGGCTGGTGCGGACACGATGGGATAATACGTCCTCCATCTGTGCTGCAAATTTCTATGACTCGATGACCACACCTGGAATACTGCGCACAGTTTTGGTCTCCTTATGAAGGAGGGATATACGTGCATTAGAGGCGTGTCAGGTAAGGTACATGAGGTTATCTTATGAAGAAAGGTTGAGCAGATTGTGCCTAAATTTATTGGCGATTAGAAGAATGAGAGGTGTACTTTTGGAATCTCCTAAGTCTCTGAGGGGGCTTGAGAGGGTAGATGCAAACAGGAAGTTTCCGATCGCGGGGGGGGGGGGGGGTCTAGAACTAGGGGGCATAGTTTCAGACTAAGGGGTCGCACATTCAAAACGGAAATGAGCAGGAATTTGTGATCTCAGAGGGTAGTGAACCTTTGGAATCCTGCACCCCAGACAGCTGTGGAGGCTGGGTCATTGTTTCTATTTATGGTGGAAATAATCAGATGTTTCAAATGTAAGGATTATGGGGAGCCCGCAGGAAAGTGGAGCTGAGGTATATATCTGATCAATCATGATCTTATTGACTGGCGGATCAGGCTCGAGGGGCTTAAATCCTACGTTCTTATGTTATATTAAAAATCAAATCATTTTAAAGTCATTTCAAAATAATTTCACTTTACTTGAGGCGTCTGATTCAGAATATTCATTTTAACGTGTACTTGCCATTTTGGAAACAGTAAGACGGACATTAGCGCAAGGGTTAGGTTAATGTGAAACAGCAAAGAAAATATAAATTCTGGAAGCACAATATCGAAACGAAACGTGAACCCGACGTGATTTAAATCTGCAGCCTTCTCATCTGGAGTCAGACAAGCTACCGTTGCATCACGAGGTCGAAGATGCCGGCAGCGGATGTTTGTACACATGAAGGTTCCTCAAACACAGATTTATTTATGCTGCATATGTGGAATAAAAAGATGTGACAATCCTCGCCCACATCCACCGGGAACCACACACCATCAGAAGCAGCGCTCACCTATTAGTCTCCCTCTCACGCCCGCTTTCATCACCAGCTTCCACGGACTTCAGCAAATCGAGAAAGGTAGAGAGGCAGAGAGGGTTAGGGAGGTAATTCCAGATCTTCTGGCCCAGGCAGCTGAAGGCACGCCCATTAATTGTTGAGAAGTTACAATTGGTGAAGCTCCAGAGCGCAGGATTTTCGGAGTGCAGACAACTCGGGGGCTTGTGAGGTTGAAGCAGTCGACGAATCTATTCAAAAGAAAGAATGACTATCACATTGATGCCAATGGGAATCACGGGGGAGACTTTCCACTGGCTGGAGTGATACCAAGCAGAGAAGACGATGGTTGTGGTTGTTGGAAATCAACCATCCCAGCCCCAATACATTGCTGATAGAGTTCCTTCGGGCAGTGTCCTATGCGGAACCCTCTTCAGCTCCTTCATCAAATATCGTCCCTGCTACATGAAGTCAGAAGTGGCTATGTTCACTGAAGATTGCACAGAGCTCAGTACCACTCATAGCTCCGCTAATAATGAAGCAGCCCCTTCCCACATGCAACAAAACCTGAACGACATTTAGGCTTCAGCTGATAAGTGGCATGTAACATTCGCGCCATGCAGTTGCTTGGCAATGCCTATCTACGAGACGCAAGGGTTTGACGAACGCTCCGTGGCATTCAACTGCATTACCATCAAAGAATCCCCCACTATCTACATCCTGTGGGTCATCTTTGACCAGAAACTTGACTGGACCAGCCACATAAATAGTGTGGCAGCAAGAGCAGGTCGGAGGATGGGTATTCTGCGGCGAACGTTTCATCTCCTGACTCTCCAAAGTCTTCCCACCAGCTACAATGCACAAGTCAGCATCTTGGCGGAATACTCTCCACTTGCCTCAATGAGTGCAGCTTCAATTACACTCCAGAAGCTCGACAACATTTAGGGCAAAGTAACAGCGTGATTGGTACACCACCCAACACCTTAAACTTCCGCTTACTCTATCACCGACGTAACGTGGCTGCAGTGTTTGCCATCTACAAGATGCACTGCGGCTACTCACGAAGGTTTGTTCGGATGCACCTCCCAAACCCGCGAGCTGTACCCCTTAGCAGGAAAAGGGCAGCAGGTTCAATTTAACACCATGATATAGAAAACCCCGGGCCCCCTCCCGCAAGTAAAATGCGATCCTGACTTGGAAGTATATCAACATTCCTTCATCCTTCATCGGTCAGAAATCCTGGAAATCCCTCCCTAACAGCACTGCAGGAGCACATTCACCACACAAATTTCAGCGGTTCAAGCAGGCGGGCCGCCATCACCTTCTCAAGGGCAATAAGGCATGGGCAATAAATGCTGGATCAGCCTGCGACTCCCACATGCATGAACTAATATTTAAAAAACACTGCCTTTTCAGAGAATGGCTCAAAATGTTCATTTATGTTGAGACAAAAATCTGGGCAATTTTTTCAAATTTAACAGGCCAAGTTCCTGCTGCCATGCACAAAAATTAGAATCAGAAATGAAGACAAAATCCCATGGTCCTCATTTTCAGTTTCAAAGCAATAAGATTTTAAATAACGTGGAAAAATGTTACAGTGAAACGGTTTCGAGAATAAGTGTGCCTTGTATTTGTGCCTTTAATTAAACTTTGTGGTGTCTGACTCCCATCCATGTCTCTTCTTCCTCTGTTGAATGACAAAGGAGGGTTTTGACATTGACTGCTCCTGATATTTCTGAGCTCATTGCTTATATTTAGTTGTTTCTCGCCTTGTGATCAGCGCCAGCTTTAGCTCAGCGGTTCCTTCGCAGCACCAACCTCTTCAGAAGTTCGAATCTGTCGCACTGCGTGCGTTGCCTGGCGTTTTTGTTGTCATTTCCAATCGCCTTCTTTGACACCGAAACAATTGTGCTTAACGTAGCAGTGCGAGATTTTTAAAGCACACCTATAGTGAATCACACAACCATTCATATCACAACAGCAACTGGGTTCCATTCCCGGTTTGGGAAGTAACTTTGATATCACCCTTTTTTATTAGAGTAAATTGATTTTATTAAATTACATGGAAGAAACGTAGCATTTCACAATGTTGTCAAAAAAAATGAGTTCTGAATTAAAAATAATAAATTTCGGAAGTGCGATTCAAACCAAATCCTCTGGAGGAGACAGCGACCTGACTACGGCACTTTAGAACGCTCAGAATTACTGACGGTGGAATATGCAGTTGCAAGTTATTACTTCAGAAATGTTCACACCAGGTGCTTGTTCAATGCTGCTGGAAGTACCAGTGACCGGTATATCATCTCCGCCCGGCGTCTCCTGAGCCTCTGCTCAGTGTATGGGGAGGTTTGAACAGGGTCCGTGGTATCTTGTCTCCGAGGGATGGAGAATCACCCTCTGAGCTCTGGAACTCGGGAAGAGTGAATTATTAATCATTTGCTTCACGGCTTGAAATGTGGCGCTGAAATGCTGATTTTAGTCGATAGCTTTGTTTAGATGAATGAAAGACCTGTTAACATGGTCACTGAGAGACAGACAAAACTTCAACAACTGAACTTTAATAATTCTTGAAAATGTAATCATTGAGAACATTTTATCCTCGATTTGATTTTATAAACAGTCTGTTTTCAGGTGACTTGTTTCAAATGTTCATTGCGCATGTAAATTTGATCAGCACACAGAGAGAAGTGTTCAGCGAGCAGATCAAATGCTGAATCCATTTTCTGCAAAAAATTCCTTTGTCAAACATTTCTCTGACTGTAAATAACAACAATGATCTTTTCCATGTCAATAAAGTCACCAATTTCTGCTACTGCTCAAAATCTTCTGAATGAGATGCCTCTAAATGCTATCTTAGATCAGGTCCTGTGAAATCAGACAGGATTAATGAAGAATTTCAAAGTAAAGGATCCCCTTGGGATGAGTGATCAGAGCAGGGTTGAATTTCAAATTCACATGGAGAGCGAGACATTTCGACCACAAACCAGCATACCAAACATAGGGAGAATAAATTCCTTCTCAACTCGGTTTTAAATTGGCTCCCATGTATTTTGAGGCTGTGCCGCCTAGTTCTAGTCTCCCCGACCAGTGGAAACAGCCTCTATGCCTCTATCTTGTCTATCCCTTTCATTATTTTAAATGTTTCAAAAAGATCACCCCTCATCCTTCTGAACTCCAACTAGTAAAGACCAAGTCTACTCAATCTATCATCATAAGGTAATCCCCTTATCTCCGGAATCAGCTTCGTGAATCGTCTCTGTACACCCATCCAAAGCTATTATATCCTTCCTTAAGTAAGGTGACGCAAACTGCATGCAGTACTCCAGGTGCGGCCTCGCCAATACCCTGCACAGTTGCACAAGACCTCCCTGCTTTTGTATTCCTTCCCTCTCGCAATGAAGTCCAACATTCCATTTGCCTTCCTGATTACCTGCTGCACTTGCAAACTAACTTTTTGGGAATCATGCACAAGGAAACCCAGGTCCCTCTGCACCGCAGCATGTTGTAATTTCTGCCCATTCAAATAATATTTTATTTTTCTGTTTTTTTTCCAAGGTGGATGACCTCACATTTTCCGACATTGTATTCCATCTGCCAAAACTAAGCCCATTTGCTTAACCTATCTAAATCTCTTTGAAGCCTCTCTGTGTCCTCTACACAACCAGGTGTCCCACTAATCTTTGTGTCATCTGCAAATTCTGTTAAACTACACTCTCTCCCCTCTTCCAGGTCATCTATCTATATTGTAAGCAGTTGTGGTCCCAGCACCGATCTCTGTGGCACACCACTAACCACCGATGTCCAAACCGAAAAGGATCCATTTATCCCGATTCTCTGCTTTCTGTTCGCCAGCCAATTCTCTATCCATGCTAATACATTTCCTCTGACTCCACGTAACTTTATCTTCTGCAGTTACCTTTTGTGTGGCACCTTACCGAATGCCTTTTGGAAATCTAAATACACCACATCCATCTGTACGCCTCTATCCACCATGCTCGTTATGTCCTCAAAGAATTCCAGTAAATTAGTTAAACATGATTTCCCCTTCATGAATCCATGTCGCATCTGCTTGGTTGCACTATTCCTATCTAAATGCCCCGCTATTTCTGCCTTAATGATAGCTTCAAGCAATTTCCCCACTACAGATGTTAAACTAACCGGCCGAAAGTTACCTGCCTTTTGTCTGCCCACTTTTTTAAACAGAGGCGTTACATTAGCTGCTTTCCAATCCTCTCGTACCTCCCCAGAGTCCAGAGAATGTTGGTAGTTTATAACGAATGCATCTGCAATAACTTCCGCCATCTCTTTTAATACCCTGGGATGCATTTCATCAGGACCAGAGGACTTGTCTACCTTGAGTCTCATTAGCCTGTCCAGCACTACCCCCTAGTCATAGTCATTGTCTCCAAGTCCTCCCTTCCCACATTCCCGTGACCAGCAATTTTTGGCATGGATTTGTGTCATCCACAGTGAAGACAGAAGGAAAATAATTGTTTAATTTCTCCGCCATTTCCACATTTCATATTATTAAATCCCCCTTCTCATCTTCTTAGGGACCAACATTTACTTTACTCACGCTTTTCCGTTTTATATATCGGTAAAAGCTTTTACTATCTACCTTTTATTATCAATAAAGACTGGATCAACTTGGCTTGTATTCACTGGAGTTCAGAAGAATGAGAGGGGAACCTCATAGAAACGTTTAAAATTCTGATGGGTTTAGACAGGTCGGATGCAGGAAGAATGTTCCCAATGTTGGGGAAGTCCAGAACCAGGGGTCACAAACTAAGGCTAAGGGGTAAGCCATTTAGGACTGAGATGAGGAGAAACTTCTTCACCCAAAGAGCGGTGAACCTGTGGAATTCTTGACCACAGAAAGTAGTTGAGGCCAATTCACTAAATATATTCAAAAGGGAGTTAGATGAAGTCGTTACTACAAGGGGGATCAAGGGGTATGGCGAGAAATCAGGAAGGGGGTACTGAATTTGCATGTTCAGCCATGAATTCATTGAATGGCGGTGCAGGCTAGCAGGGCTATCTGATTTCATGTTTTGCGCAAGTTTACTTTCATAATCTATCTTTCCTTTAGTTATTGCTTGTTTAATCATTCTTTGCTGTTGTTTAAAATGTTCCCAATCTTCTAGTTTCCTACTAAACTTAGCCACCTTATACGCATTGGTTTTTAATTTGATGCTCTCCTTTATTTACTTTGTTATCCATGGCTGGTTAGCCCTTTTCTTACCACCCATGATTTTCACTGGAATATATATTTTTTGAACACTATGAAAGAGCTCCTTAAAAGTCCTCCACTGTTCCTCAATTGTTCCACCGTTTCGTCTGTGTTTCCAGTCTACTTTAGGCAACTCTGCCCTCAGACCACTGTAATCCCCTTTGTTTAAGCAAAGTACGCTGGTTTGAAGGACTACTTCCTCACCCTCAATCTGTCTTACATATTCAACCATGCTGTGATCACTGATTCCGAAAGGACCTTTTACTAGGAGATCGTTTATTATTCCTGTCTCATTACACAGGACCAGATCGAAGATAGCTTGCTCCCTTGTAGGTTCTCTAGCATGCTGTTCGAGGTAACAATCCCGTATGGATTCAATTAATTCCTTCTCAAGGCTCCCCCGTGCGATTTGATATGACCAATCGATATGTAGGTTAAAATGCTCCATGATTACTGCCGGTCCTTTTCCACATGCCTCCATTATATCCTTGATTATTGCCCACCCCACCGTGAAGTTATTATTTGGGCGCCTATACACTGCGACCAACAGTGACTTTTTCCCGTTACTATCTCTAATCTCCACCCAAAATGATTCAACAATTTGTTCATTAGAGCCAATAGCATCTCTCACAACTACCCTGATATCATAAGAACATAAGAACATAAGAATTAGGAACAGGAGTAGGCTATCTAGCTCTTCGCGCCTGCTCCGCCATTCAACAAGATCATGGCTGATCGGCTGATCTGGCCGTGGACACAGCTCCACTTACCCGCCCGCACCCCGTAACCCTTAATTCACTTATTGGTTAAAAATCTATCTATCTGGGATATGAATACATTCAATGAGCTGGCTTCAACTGCTTCATTGGGCAGAGAATTCCACAGATTCACAACTCTCTGGGAGAAGAAATTCCTTCTCAACTCGGTTTAAAATTGGCTCCCCCGTATTTTGAGGCTGTGCCCCCTAGTTCTAGTCTTCCCGACCAGTGGAAACAACCTCTCTGCTTCGATCTTTTCATCCCTTTCATTATTTTAAATATTTCGATAAGATCACCCTTCATCCTTCTGAACTGCAACAAGTAAAGTCCCAGTCTGCTCAATCCTTTATTACCAGAGCTACCCCACCTCCTTTCCCTTCTTTTATAGCTTTCCGAATTGTCAGATACACTTATATGTTTAATTCCCGGTCTCGGCCAACCAGTTACCACGTTTGTGTAATGGCGACCAAATCATACCCATTTGTAATGATTTGTGCCGTCAACTCATTTCTTTTGTTTCGAATGCTGTGTGCGTTTAGGTACATTGTTTTAATACTAGTTTTTAAACCATGATTTTTAGTTTTGACCCCTCCTACAGCCCCTGACATTTATACATATTGTCCCTTCCTCTCACCTTGTGGTTTACACTTACCCCAGTGCTGCTCTGCTCTGTTGCCTCCTGCCTTTTGCATTCTTTATTGGCGTCCTGTTCATCTGAGCTCTCACCCACTCTAACTAGCTCAGAACCCTCTCCTGTGTTCCGAATACTCCTTGCATTGAGGCACCGAGCTTTCATGCTTGTCTTTTTATTAAACATTGACCCTTTAGAATTATGCTGCACAGTGGCCATTTTTGTTTTTTGCCTTGAGTTTCTCTGCCCTCCACTTTTACTCATCTCCTTTCTGTCTTTTGCTTCTGTCTCCATTTTGTTTCCCTCTGTCTCCCTATATTGGTTCCCATCCCCCTGCCATATTAGTTTCACTCATCCCCAATAGCACGTGCAAACACTCCTCCGAGGACATTGGTTCCGGTCCTGCCAAGGTGCAGACGGTCCGGTTTGTACTGGTCCCACCTCCCCCAGAACCGGTTCCAAAGCCCCAGGAATTTGAATCTTTCCATGCTGCACCTCTGCTCAAGTCTCGTATTCATCTGAGCTATCGTGCGATTCCTGCTCTGACTTGCACGTGGCTACTTTTGAGGTCCTACGTTTTAATTCAGCTCCGATCTCCTTAATTTCGTCTTGTAGGACCTGATCCATTTTTTTACGTATATCGTTTGGACCAATGTGTACCACGACAACTGGCTGTTCACCCTCCCTTTTCAGAATGCCCTGCACCTGTTCCGAGACATCCTTGACCCTTGCACCAGGGAGGCAACATACCATACTGGAGTCTCGGTTGCAGCCGCAGAAATGCCTATCTATTCCCCTTAAAATCAAATCCCCTATCACTATCGCTCTCCCACTCTTTTTCCTGCCGTCCTGTGCAGCAGAGCCAGCCACGGTGCCATGAACTTGGCTGCTGCTGCCCTCCCCTGATAAAGCATCCCCCTCAAAAGTACTCAAAGCGGTGTACTGTTTTGCAGGGGGATGACCGCAGGGGACCCCTGCACTAACTTCCTTGCAATGCTCTTGCTGCTGGTCTTCCATTCCCTATCTGGCTGTGGACCATTCATCTGCGGTAAGACCAACTCGCTACACGTGCTACTCACGTCATTTTCAGCATCGTGGATGCTCCAGAGTAAATCCACCATAAGCTCCAATTCCGCAGCGAGGACCGTCAGGAGCTGGAGGCGGATACACTTTCCGCACACGTAGTCGTCAGGGACACCGGAAGTGTCCCTGAGTTCCCACATGGGACAGGATGAGCATAACACCCGACCGAGCTCTCCTGTCATACTTTAACCCTTAGATACACTTAAATTGGCAACACCAATGCTAAAGTTTACTCACTGATATAGAAGAGAAAAATGAAAAGCTACTCACCAATCACCAGCCAATCATTTAACCCTTTGCTGTGACGTCAGCTTTCTATTTCTTTCTACTTTTTTGCCTTCTCCCTGTAGCTGCACAAGTTTGCCTACTCCTCGACGCTGCGTGAACTCCTGAACTCGCGACCTTTTTATAGGCCTCTGACCCCGGATTGTCGCCTCCTCCTCGACGCTGCGTGAACTCCTGAACTCACGGCCTTTTTATAGGCCTCTGACCCCGGATTGTCGCCTCCTCCTCGACGCTGCGGGAACTCCTGAACTCGCGGCATTTTTATAGGCCTCCGAACCCGGACTGTCGCCTCTTCCTCAACGCTGCCCGAACTCCTGAACTCGTGGCCTGGATAACCTCTTGTAACCTGGCAGCTATAATGGTAAGTACTGCAGGGAAGCGAATACGACCAGGGTGATCTCCTGCATTGTTTAGATCACCTGGATGTGTCGGAGAGTACTTTTCGCGGAATTGACTGGTTTCTTACTGACCTCTGCATCTTCCAGGGATCCCATTTCTCCGGTTGGGGTGGAGTGTAGAATGTTTCAGTGTCAGGGGTTTTACAGTTGTGTGGGGTGGACTGGTTGTACTGGTGCTCTTTACATTTCCGCCATTGTTCTTACGTTTATGGAGAACTTTCAGGGCTGCTGACCAAGGGCCGTGTGGCTTTTATTTGGCCAGCATGGAGACGCTGGGCCAAATCGGCCTCCTTCTGCGCTTTAAATTTCAATGTTTCTATGTTTCTACAACCATATTCGCTCTCTGCCCCTATCCCCAACTACGAGGCACTCTCCCCCCGCAAGAACCATGCTCCCATTTCCCGCACCCCCGACAGAAGCTGGATCTCTCTACCCTCCCTCGCCCAACAACCAGGCTCTCTCTACCCGCCTCCCAACAACCTGGACCTCTTTACCCCGGCCCAACTTCAAGGTTCTCGCTACACGCCAAACCTCTAAACAACCAGTCTCTCTCTCGCTCCTCCCCAATACACCAACAACCACGTTCTAGCTGTTGAATAAGTACGGAGGGGTTTGAAGTCTTCAGCGAGAAACGGCACAGCGCCATATTCTCAAGGGCAATTAGGTACGGAAAACAAGTACCCAGATTCCATGCATATAGAAACATAAAAACATAGAAAATAGGTGCAGGAGTCGTCCATTCGTCCATTCGAGTCTGCCCACCATTCATTAAGGATATGACGGATCATTCACATCAGTACCTGCTTTTCTCCATACGCCATGATCCCTTTAACGTAAGGGCCATATCTAACTCCCTCTTGAATATATCCAACGAACTGGCATCAACAAATCTCTGCTTTCGGGAATTCCAAAGGTAAACAACGCTCTGAGTGAAGCAATTTCTCCTCCTCTCACTCCTAAATGGCTTACCCCTTATCCTTAGATTGTGTCCCATGGTTCTGGACTTCCCCACATCGGGAACATTCTTCCTGCATCTAACCAGTCCTGTCCCGTCAGAATTGTATATGTTTTTATGAGCTGCCGTCTCATCCTTCTAAACTCCAGTGAATAAAGTCCAAGCCGATCCACTCTCTCCTCATAGGTGAGTCCAGCCATCCCAGCAATCAGTCTGGTAAATCTTGGCTGCACTCGCACAAGAGCAAGCATGTCTTTCCTCATATTAGGAAACCAAAACTGAACACAATATTCCAGGTGAGGCATCACCAAGGCCCTGTATATCTGCAGAAAGACCTCCCTACTCCTATACTCAAATCCCTAGCTATGGAGGTCAACATACCATTTGCCTTCTTCACTGCCTGCTGTACCTGCATGCCAGCTTTCAATGAGTGATGTACCATGACACCCACGTCTTGTTGCACCACCCCTTTTCCTAATCTGCCGCCATTCAGGTAATATTTTGCCTTCGAGTTTTGCCCCCAAAGTGGATAGCCTCACAATTCTGCACATTACACTGCATGTGCCACTCAGCAAACCTGTCCAATCTCTCTGCAGCCTCTTAGCTTCCTCCTCGCAGCTCACACCACCACCCAGTTTAGTGTCATCTGCAAACTTTGAGATATTACACTCAATTCCTAGATCTAAATCAGTAATATATATTAAAAAAGCTGGGGTCCCAGAACCTTGTCTTGCGGCACCCCACGAATCACCGCCAGTAATACTGAAAAGGACCCGTTAACCCGACTCTCTGCTTCCTGTCTGCCAACCAGTTCTCTATCCACGTCAGTACATTATTCCCAATACAATGACCTTTAATTTTGCACACCAATTTTTTGTGTGGGACCTTGTCAAAAACCTTTTGAAAGTCCAAATACACCACTTCCACTGGTTTTCCCTTGGTCATTCTACAAGATACATCCATATAAAATGCGGGAAGATTTGTCAAGCATGATTTCCCTTTCATAAATCTGCGTTGACGTGGACCAGTCCTGTCACTGCTTGCCAAATACGCTGTATTTCATCGTTAATAATTGATTCCAACATTTTCCCCAAAACTGATGTCAATCTAACCTGTCTATAATTATTCGTTTTCTCTCTCTCTACATTTTTCAAAAGTGGTTTTACATTACCTTCCATCCAGTCCATAGGAATTGATCCAGAGTCGATAGACCGTTGGAAAATGATCACCAATACATCCACTATTTCTATGGCCACGTCCTTATGTTCTCTGTGATGCAGACTATCAGGCCCCGGTGATTTATCCGCCTTCAAGCCTTCAATTTCCCTCAAACCATTTGCCGCCCATAAGGATATCATTCAATTCCTCCTTGCCGCTAGACCCTCGGTCCCCTAGGACCTCCGAAAGATTATTTGCGTCTTCCTTCCTGAAGACAATATGAAAATATTTGGTCAACTGGTCCGCCATTTCATTGAGCCCCAATATTAATTCACCTGAATCTGACTGCAAATGACCTGCGTTTGTCTTCACTTATCTTTTACTCCTCACATATCTATTGAAGCTTTTGCATTCAGTTTTTATGTTCATGGAAAGCTTCCTCTCATACTCTATTTCCCCCCAACTCATTGAACGACGTGTCGCCCTCGATGAATTCTAAATTTCTCCCAGTCATCAGGTTTTCTGCTTTTTCTGGCCAATTTATATGGCTCTTCCTTGGATTTAACACGATTCTTAATTTCCCGAGTTAGCCATGGTTGAACCACCTTCCCCGTTTATTTTTTACTTCAGAGAGGGATGTAAAATTGTTGAAGTTCATCCATGCTTTCTTTAAATGTTTGCAATTATCTATTCACCATCAATTCTCTAAGTATTATTTCCCAGTCTATTCTAGCCAATTCACATCTCATAACATCGAAGGTACCTTTCCTTAAGTTCAGGATCCTAGTCTCTGAATGAACTGTGTATCTCTCCACCTTAAAAAGAAATTCTGTCATATTATTGTCACTCTTCCCCAAGGGGCCTCCCAGAGCATGATTGCGAATTAGTCCTTTCTCATTACACATCATCCAGTCGAGAATGGCCTGCCCTCTAATTGTTTCCACGACATATTGGTCCCGAAAACCATCCCTAGAACACTCCAGGTAATCTTCCTCCATCATATTGCTACCAGTTTGGTTAGCCTAATCTATATGTAGATTAAGTTCGCCCATGATAACTGATCTAACTTTATTGCAGGCATTCCTAATTTCATTTTTGATGCTGTCCCCAACCGCACTAATACAGTTTGGTGGTCTGTACACAGATCCCTCTAGTGTTTTCTGCACTTTCGTATTCCGCAGCTCCACCCACACAGATTCCACATCATCCTTCCTTACTATTGCGTTAGTTTCCTCTTTAACCAGAAACGCTACCCCACCTCCTTTTCCTTTCTGTCCATCCTTCCTGAATGTGGAATACGCCTCAATGTTGAGTTCCAAGCCTTGGTCACCCTGGAGCCATGTCTCCGTGATGCCATTCATGTCATATTCATCAATTGCTGCTTGTGAAGTTAATTCATCCACCTTATTACGAATACTCTCGCATTGAGGCACGGAGCCATCAGGCTTGTAATTTTTAACACACTTTATAAAATACAATACATTTTAGAAGTCTGATTGATAATGTTCATTGCTGAAGACACCAGGAAACTGGGACAACTTTTATCAAATTTAAATGGACAGGTAAATCCTACCGTGAAAGGAGTAATAGAATGATTATTGACGATATTATCTCGTGATGCTCATTTTCATATTCAACGAATTACGATTTGAAAGAAGGTTAAACAATTTTTAGTGAAATGTTTTGGAAATTATGTGAAAGTTGTATTTCGTTCTAATTAACTTTTGGCGTCAAATCCCGTTCATGTCTCTTCTTTCTCTCTTAAATAACAAGGGCGGGATTGGACGTTGACCAAACTGCAAGGCTCTTGATATTTGTGAGATCATCCATTACATGGAGTTGCTTCGACCTTGTTTCTGAGCGTCAGGTGTAGCTCAGTGGTTACGTCACAGCGTCAACTTCATCAGAATGTTCGGCTCTCTCTCACTTCGTATGTGGCGCAGTGATTGTATTGTTATTTTAATTCTTCTTTTTATACACGTGCTTATATATTACCAGTGTGAGATTTTTCGAAGGCTCCTTTAAATAACGAACAAAACACTTTCTAATGATACTGCCACCCACAGCGATTACGGGATAGGGAAGTTTTGAATGTCACTCAGTGATACCACAGTTTTTAATTTAAATGACGTAACTTTAATTAAATGACATAGATGACCCAACGCACTTCAGAATGGTGTGAAAAGAAATTAGTTCGTAGTTAGAAAAAAAGGATGTCAGAAGCGGGATTTGAATCCACAGCTACAAATGCCATCACTTGGCCATCTTGACTATTGAATGCCCCTGTCTAAATTTATTATTTGAGAACGGTTTAGTCTAAAAGCTTTTCAATGCTGCTGGAGGCTCAGTGACCCGCATAACATCGCCCCCGGGGTTTTCCTGAGCCGGTATTTGGTGTATGGGGAGGTTTCCATGAAACATGGTAGCTTGCATCCGAGGGATGGAGAAATACCTTCTGTGCTCTGGAACTGGAAAAGAGCAACTAATGAATGCGTTGTTTCCGGTTTTGAAATATGGCTTTATTCTACTGTTATAAGCGTTGCTTAGCAGAATGAAAGAAATGCTAAAATGGTCACTGAGGACGGTCAAAAGTTCAACAACTGAACCTTAATAATTTGTGAAACTTCACTCATGAAGGAAATGTTATCGGTTATCTGACTTTACACCGTCTGTCTTTCAGTAGACGGGTTTAACATGTTCATTGCTAATGCAACATAGCTCAACAACAGAGAGAAATGTTCAGCGAGCGGCTGAAATGCTGCTTCCCGATTTCTGCAAAAAATTCCTTTGACAAACTTTTCTCTGACTGGAGCTTTTTCAAACAAAAATGTTCTTTTCCAAGTCATTAAATTCTCAAATTCCGCGACCATTCCCAATCATCTGAATCGGAGGCATCAGAATGTTCAACAAAAATTAATCGTTCAATGAAGGCTCCGAATCCACGACTTTGCAATTAAGAATCGCGTGTTCTACCGACTGTGCTAGCCATGCCTGCATAAACTGCTGGTTGATGTCCCTGATTACAACCAGGCGCCCTTTGGCTCCGTCCCAGGGGAGTAACGTGTTCTTCAGAGCATGACGCAGTTTCTAATGAATTCCAAGGTGTGCAAGGAAATCAACCATTAAAAGCCCATTCACTAACGATAAGGAATCAGGCAATTTTCTTATCGCAGAGTGCTTTTATTCCTTGTCAGTATCTCTTGTCTATGTCTAGCTCTTTCCCCATTCAGCCTGTCTATCTGGCTCTGTTCAATCAGACCATGGAGAAAAAATGAGCCAGACTTTAGAACAAGCCTATTGTGAGGCTGCAAAGAAAATATCAATTTGGGAAGAATAAGAATTTACCCCGCTGCAGCTTAAATGCTGCATCCCACTTTCTGCAAAAAATTCCTTTGACACCATTGTGAAATGCAACATTTCTTCCATGCAATTTAATAAAATCAATTGACTCTAATTAAAAAAGGTGACATCAAAGTTACTTGCCAAACCGGGAATGGAACTCGGGTAGCTGTTGTGATATGAATGGTTGTGTCACTCAATATGGGTGTGTTTTAAAAATCTCGCACTGCAATGTTAAGAGCAATTTGTTTCGGTGTCAAAGAAGGGGATTGGAAATGACAACAAAAACGCAAGGCAGTAATATTTTTCCACGTTATTTAAAATCTTACTGGGTTGAATCTTTAAATGGGGACTATGGGATTTTGTCTTCATTACTGATTCTAATTCTGTGCGTGGCAGCAGTAACTTGTCCTGTTAAATTTGTAAAAATTGCCCAGATATTTGCGTCACCAGAAATGAAACATTTTGAGCTATACTCATAAAATACAGTGCTTTTTAAATATTAGTTGATGGGATGTGGGCGTCGCTGACAAATCCAGCATTTATTGCCTATCCCGTATTGCCCTTGAGGAGGTGGTGGTGGGCTGCCTGCTTGAACCGCTGAAGTTTGTGTGGTGAATGTGCTCCTGCAGTGCTGTTAGGGACTGATTTCTAGGATTTATGAGGCATTCATGATGAAGGAATGGTGATATTCTTCCAAGTCAGGATCGCGTGTTACTTGCGGGAGGGGGCGGGGGGCCTTCCACATCATGGTATTAATAGGTACCTGCTGCCAATGTCCTTCTAAGGGGTAGAGGTCGCGGGTTTTGGAGTTGCATCAGAACAAACCTCCATGAGCTGCCGCAGTGCAAGTTTGCAAAAGCAAACACTGCAGCCACGTTACGTCGGTGATAGTGTGAATGAAAGTTTAAGGTGGTGGGTGGTGTACCCATCACGCTGCTGCTTTGCCCTAAGTGTTGTCGAGCTTCTGGAGTGCAATTGGAGCTACACTCAGCCAGGCAAGTGGAGAGTGTTCCGCCAAGATGCTGTCTTGTGCCTTGTTGCTGGTGGGAAGTCATTGGATGGTCAGGAGGTGAGTCACTCGCCCGAGAATACCCAGCCTCTGACCTGCTCTTGCTGCCGCACAATTATGTGGCTGGTCCATTCTTGTTTCTGTCCAATGGTGAGCCATCGGATGTTGATAGTGGGGAATTCGGTGATGGTAATGCAGTTGAATGTCAAGGAGCGGTCGTCAAACCCTTGCTTCTTGTCGATAGGAATTGACTGGCATCTGTATGGTGCGAATGTAACATGCCACTTATCAGCTGAAGCCGAAATATCGTTCAGGTTTTGCTGCATGTGGGAATGGGCTGCTTCATTATCAGCGGAGATATGAGTGGTACTGAGCTCTGTGCAATCTTCAGTGAACATAGCCACTTCTGACTTCTTTTGGTAGTGAAGATCATTGATGAAGGGGCTCAAGAGAGTTCCGGCTAGGACCCTGGCCGAAGGAAATCTTTCTGCGATGCATTGGGGCTGGGATGATTGATTTCCAACAACCGCAACCATCTTCTTCTGTGTTCGGTATCACTCCAGCCAGTGAAAAATCTCGCCCCTGATTCGCATTGACTTCATTGTGATAGTCATTCTTTCATTTGAATATAATCGTCGACTGCTTCAGCCTCACAAACCCCCGAAATATCTGCACTCCACAAATTCTGCGCTCTCGTGCTTCCCTGAATATAACTTCTCAACAATTAATGGACGCGACTTCAGCTTCCTGGTTCAGAAGATTTTGAATTATGTCCCTAAACCTCTCCACATCTCTAACTTTCTCGATTTGCTGCAGTCTGCTGGAAGCAGGTGATGAAAGCGGACGTTTGAGGGAGACTGATAGATGAGCGCTGCTTCTGCTGCTGTGTGATTCCCGGTGGGAGTGGGCGGAGATTGTAACCTTTTTTTTTCACTGATGCAGGATAAATAAATCTGTGTTTGAGTAACCTTCATGTGAACAAACATCCGCTGCCAGCATTGTAGAATTCGTGATACAACGGTAGCGTATCTGACTCCAATCAGAAGGCTACAGGAGAGAGAGATAGAGATAGAGAGGGAGACAGACACAGTTAGAGAGAAAGAGAAAGAGATAGAGCGACAGATAGACAGAGAGCGAGAGAGGTAGAGCGAGACAGAGACAGAGCGATGGAGAGAGATAGAGATCGAGAGATGCAGATAGAGAGAGAGAGACAGGTAGAGAGAGAGAGACTGAGTGATAGAGACAGATAGAGATAGAGTGAGAGTGAAAAATAGTGAGAGAGAGACAGAGAGAGAGAGAGACAGACAGAGAGAGTGAAAAAGAGAGAGAGAGAGACAGGGAGAGTGAGAGAGAGAGATGAGAGAGAGACAGAGCGAAAGAGATTCAGAGATAGGCAGACAGCGAGAGATAGAGATAGAGACACAGAGAGAGAGGGCAGAGAGAGAGAGGGAGAGAGACTGAAAGAGAGACAGAGAGAGAGCAACAGAGAGCGAGAGAGACAGAGAGAGAGTGACAGAGAGAGAGAGAGAGATAGAGACAGTGACAGAGAGAGCGATAGCGAGTGAGAGTCAGAGAGGGAGAGAAAGAGGAGAGAGAGCGAAAGAGAGAGAGATACACAGAGTAAGAGACAGAGAGAGAGAGACAGAGAGAGAGAGACAGAAAGAGAAATAAAGAGACAGAGAGAGACAGAGAGCGAGACAGAGAGCGAGAAAGAGAGAATGAGAGATGGAGACAGAGATTCAGAGGTAGGCAGACAGGGAGAGATAGAGAAAGAGACACACAGATCGAGAGAGACAGACGAGAGACAGAGAGTGACAGAGAGAGAGGGGAAAAGACAGAGAGAGAGACAGAGAGAGAGTCAGAGAGAAAAAAACAGAGGGAGAGGTAGACAAAGCGAGTGAGACAGAGAAGAGAGAAAGTGCACGAGATACAGAGAGAGAGAGGCAGTGAGGGAGACAGACAGACAGAATCACGTAGATAAAGTGAGAGAGACAGACAGAGAGAGAGAAAGAGAAAGAGAGACATAGAGAATGAGAGAGAGTGAGAGACAGAGCGTAAAATAGCGAGAGAGAGAGAGATAGAGATAGTGAGAGACAGAGAGTGAGAGAGAAAGATAGAAGCAGAAACAGAGAGCGAGACAGAGAGAGATAGGCAGTGCGAGAGACAGAGAGAGATAGAGCGACAGAGAAAAATATAAAGCGAGAGAGAGTGACAGAGAAAATGAGAGACAGATCGAGAAATAGAGAGACTGAGATCGAGAGAGAGAAAGCAAGACAGAGAAACAGCGAGAGAGAAATGCAGAGAGAGAGAGAGAGAGAGAGAGAGATAAAGAGAGAGAGACTGAGAGAGAGATCAGTAGACAGAAAGAGAGAGACAGACACAGGCTGACAAGCAGAGCGAGAGGGAGAGACATACAGATAGAGAGGGACAGAGAGAGGGAGAGCGAGAGCCAGAGAGAGAATGACAGAGTGATACCGAGACAGCGGGAGACAGAGAGAATGAGGGAATGATGGATATGGAGAGAGGCAGAGAAAGAGAAAGAGAGAGAGAGAGAGGCATTGAGAGAGAGAGAGAGAGAGAGAGGGACTGGCTGTGAGAGAATCAGAAAGAGTGAGAGAGGTACAGAGGGAATGAGAGTGAGACAGAGACAGAGACAGAGAGAGAGAGAGAGAGGGAGAGAGATAGAGTTAGAGGGAGAGAGAGAGATAGAGAGCGAGAGACATCGAGAGTGAGATAGGCATAGCGAGAGAGAGAGACAGAGTGAGAGAGAGAGACACACAGAGATAGAGAGAAAGACAGAGAGACAGACAGAGTGACAGAGAGAGAGACAGAGGGAAAGACAGTTCGAGAGGCAGAGAGAGAAAGTCAGAGAGAGAAAAACAGAGAGACACGAGTCAAAGAGAGAGAGAGATACACACAGATAGCGAGAGAGAGAGAGAGAGAGAGGGATAGAGAGAGACATAGAGAGACAGAGATGGAGACAGACAACATAGACACACACACACACACAGACAGACAGACATAGCGAGAGAGAGAGAAAAGAGAGAGACTGACAGAGATAGAGAGCGAGAGACATCGAGAGTGAGATAGGCATAGCGAGAGAGAGAGACATCGTGAGAGAGAGACACACACAGAGATAGAGAGAAAGACAGAGAGACAGAGAGACAGAGAGAGAGACAGAGGGAAAGACAGTTAGAGAGGCAGAGAGAGAAAGTCAGAGAGAGAAAAACAGAGAGACACGAGACAAAGAGAGAGAGAGATACACACAGATAGCGAGAGAGAGAGAGAGAGAGAGAGGGAGAGAGAGAGACATAGAGAGACAGAGATGGAGACAGACAACATAGACACACACACACACACACAGAGACAGACAGACATAGCGAGAGAGAGAGAAGAGAGAGAGACTGACAGAGATAGAGAGGGAGAGAGACAGAGATAGAGAGAGAAAGAGAAAGACATAAGCGCGAGATAGGCAGAGAGTGAGAGATCGAGAGAGACAGAGACAGAGGGACAGAGAGACACAGATAGAGAGAGAGAGAGAGATAGAGAGAGAGAGACAGAGAGATAGAGATAGATGGAGATAGAGATAGAGTGAGAGATAGAGAGAGAGACAGACAGATGGACAGAGTGAGAGAAAAAGAGAGAGAGTGAGAGAGAGACAGGTAGAAAGAGAAAGGGAAAGAAATAGAACGACAGACAGACAGAGAGATAGAGAGAGTAAGAGACATAAAGAGAGAAAGTCAGAGAGCTTGTGAGACAGAGAGATAGAGAGAAACAGAGAGATAGATAGAGAGAGAGAGAAAGAGAGAGTGAGTCAGAGAGAGAGAGAGAGAGACAGAGAGAGCGATAGAGAGTGAGAGACAGAGAGGGAGAGAGACAGAGAGAGAGGTAGCGAGATAGAGAGAGAGACACACAGAGTAAGAGACAGAGAGAATGAGACAGAGAGAGAGAGAGAAAGAGAAATAAAGAGAGATTGAGAGAGAGGTAGGTAGACAAGGAGAGATAGAGAGAGAGAGATACACAGATGGAGAAAGACAAAGAGATGGATAGAGATTGACAGTGAGAGAGAGACAGAGAGAGAAAGAGAAACAGTGAGGCAGAGAGAAAGACAGATAGAGAGATAGAGAGAGAGCGAGACAGAGAGCGAGCGAGTGAGAACAGAGAGAGCGATATAGAGGGTCAGATAAGGAGACAGACAGGCAGAGTGACACAGAGAGAGTGAGAGAGAGAGAGACAGAGAGAGAGAGAGAGAGAGAGAGAGTGAGAGACAGAGAGAGAGAGAGATTGAGAGAGACAGAGTGATAAAGTGAGACTGATCGTGAGAGAGAGACAGAGAGAGGGAGACAGACAGAGAGCGAGAGAGAAAGTAAGACAGAAAGTTAGAGACAGAGAGGGAGAGAGAGTGTATTTGTTTGTGTCTCTCTCTTCGGTCTCTCTTTCTACGTAGTTTCTGGTATTGACACAATGCTACGGGGAGAGCGGAGCAGTGGGATTTTTGGGGGATTGAGACAGGGCTATTGGGAGAGTGTGGGGCGGCAGTGTGATTAAATTGAGATTGATACGAGGGCATGTGGAGAGAGCGGGGTAGTGGTATTAGTTTGGGGATTAATACAGGGCTATGGGGAGAAAGCAGGGTAGTGGGATTAGTTTGAGGATTGAAATAGGGCTAAGGGGAGAGAGTAGGACACTGGGATTAGTTTGCGATTGATACAGGGCTGTGGGGAGCAAGCGGGGCATTGGGATGAGTTTGCGGATTGATAAAGCGCTAAGGGGAGAGAGTGGGGCAGTGGGATTAGTTTGGGGATTGATACAGGACGAAGGGGAGAGAGCGGGGCTGTGGGATGAGTTTGGGGATTGATAGAGGTCTAAGGAGAGAGGGTGGGTCAGTGGAATTAGTTTGGGATTGATACAGGGTTATCGGGAGAGAGCAGGACAGTGGGATTAGTTTGGCATTGATACATGGCTATGGGGAGAGAGCGGGGCAGTGGGCTTAGTTTGGGTGAGATTGAGCAGCCATTTTACATGAGATGTGTGTTGGCCATTTTATACCAGGATTCATATTACAGAGACCGAGACAGAGAGAAACAGACAGAGAGAGAGAAGAGAGACAGACAGAGAGAGAGAGAAGACAGAGATAGAGAGAAACAGAACGTGAGAGACAGAGAGAGAGAAACACAGAGAGGGAGACAGACAACCAGAGAGACAGAGACAGAGAGCGAGAGAGATTGAGACAGAGAGCGCGAGAGACAGACAGAGACGGAGACAGAGAGAGACAGAGTAAGAGAGAGGAACAGAGAGTGATAGAGACAGAGATCGAGAGAGAGAGAGATTGAGAGACAGAAATAGAGACAGTCAGACAGACAGAGGGAGCGACAGAGAGGGAAGGAGAGAGACAGAAAGAGTGCGAGAGAGTGAGAGATAGAGAGGCAAAGACTGAAAAGACCGAGAGTGAGAAACAGAGACAGATACAGATATAGAAAGAGAGAGAGACAGAGAGAGAGTGAGACGGTGGACGACTAAGAAATAAAGAGATATAGAGAGATACAGAGAGATAGAGACAGATAGAGAGATATAGAGTGAGATAGATATATATAGAGAGGGAGAGAGAGACACATAGAGAGACAGAGAGACAAAGAGAGAGACAGAGAGAGAAGGAAAGATAGAGTGAGAGAGTGACAGAGACAGGAAGAGAAAGATATAGAAACATCGAAACATAGAAAACAAGTGCAGGATTAGGACATTCGGCCCTTCGACCCTGCACCGCCATTCAATTAGTTCACATCTGAACATGCAATTTCAGTACCCCATTCCTCGTTTCTCGCCATACCCCTTGATCCCCCGAGTAGTAAGGACTACAACGAACTCTTTTTTGAATATATTTAGTGAATTGGCCTCAACAACTTCTGTGGTAGAGAATTCCACAGGTTCACCACTCTCTGGGTGAAGAAGTTTCACCTCATCTCCGTTCTAAATGGCTTACCCCTTATCCTGAGACTGTGACCCCTGATTCTGGACTTCCCCAACATGCATAAGAACATAAGAACATCAGCATTAGGAACAGGAGTAGGCCATCTAGCCCCTCCAGCCTGTTCCGACAGCCAACATGATCACGGCTGATCTCGCCGTGGACTCAGCTCCACATACCCGCCCGCTCAACATAACTCTTAATTCCCTTATTAGTTAAAAATCTCCCGATCTGTGATTTGAATATATTCAACGAGCTAGCCTCAACTGCTTCCTTGGGCAGAGAATTCCACAGATTCACAACCCTCTGGGAGTGAAATTCCTTCTCAACTCGATTTTAAATTGGCTCCCCCATATTTTGAGGCTGTGCCCCCTAGTTATAGTCTCCCCGACCAGTGGAAACAAGCTGTCTGCTTCTATCCTGTGTATACCCTTCATTATTTTAAATGTTTCTGTAAGATCACCCCTCATCCTTCTGAACTCCAACGAGTAAAGACCCAGTCTACTCAATCTATCTTCATAAGGTAACCCCCTCATCTCAGGAATCAGCATAGTGAATCGTCTCTTTACCCCTTCCAAAGCTAGTATATCCTTCCTTAAGTACGGTGACCAAAACTGCACGCACTACTCGAGGTGCGACCTCACCAATATCATGTACAGTTGCAGGAGGACCTCCCTGCTTTTGTAGTCCATCCCTTTCGCAATGAAGGCCAACATTCCATTCGCCTTCTTGAATACCTGCTGCACCTGCAAACTAAATTTTTGGGATTCATGCACAAGGACCCCCAGCTCCCTCTGCAAAGCAGCATGTTGTAATTTCTCCCCATTCAAATAATATTCCCTTTTACTGTTTTTTTTCCCCAAGGTGGATGAACTCACATTTCTCGACATTGTATTCCATCTGCCAAACCATAGCCCATTCGCTTAACCTATCTAAATCGCTTTGCAGCATCTCTGTGTCCTCTACACAACCCGCTTTCCCACTAATCTTTGTTTCATCTTCAAATTCTGTTACAATACACTCTGTCCCCTCTTCCAATTCATCTATGTATATTGTAAACAGTTGTGGTCCCAGCACCGATTCCTGTGGCATACCACTACTCACCGATTTCCAACACGAAAAGGACCCATTTATCCCGACTCTCTGCTTTCGGTTAGCCAGCCAATTTTCGGTCAATGTTAATACATTTCCTCTGATTCCGCGTAGCTTTATCATCTGCAGTAACCTTTTGTGTGGCACCTTATCGAATACCTTTTGTAAATCTAAATACACCACATCCATCGGTACACCTCTATCCACCATGCTCGTTATATCCTCAAAGAATTCCAGTATATTAGTTACACGTGATTTCCCCCTCATGAATCCATGTTGCTTCTGCTTGATCGCACTATTCCTATCCAGATGTCCCGCTATTTCTTCCTTAATGATAGCTTCAAGCATTTTCCCCACTACAGATGTTAAAATAACCGGCCTATAGTTACCTGCCTTTTGTCTGCTCCCTTTTTTAAACAGAGGCGTTACATTAGCTGCTTTCCAATCCGCTGGTACCTCCCAGAATCCAGAAAATTTTGGTAGATTGTAACGAATGCATCTGCTATAACTTCCGCCATCTCTTTTAGTACCCTGGGATGTATTTCATTAGGACCAGGGGACTTTTCTACCTTGTGTCCCATTAGCCTGTCCAGAACTAACCCCTCAGTGATAATGATTGTCTCAGCTTCCTCCCTTCCCACATTCTCGTGACCAGCAATTTTTGGCATGGTTTTTGTTTCTTCCACTGTGAAGACCGAAGCAAAATAATTGTTTAAGACCTCAGCCATTAGCACATTTCCCATTATTAAATCACCCTTCTCACCTTCTAACGGACCTACATTTACTTTAGTCACTCTTTTCCGTTTTATATCGTGGTAAATTTTTCCTATCCTTTTTTATGTTTTGCGCAAGTTTACATTTGTCATCTATCTTCCCCATCGTTAGTGCTTTCTTAGTCATTCTTTGCTGTCGTTTAAAATTTTCCCAATCTTCTAGTTTCCCACGAAACTTGGCCACCTTATTCGCATTGGTTTTCAATTTGATACTCTCCTTTATTTCCTTGGTTATCCGCGGCTCGTTATCCCTTCTCTTACCGCCCTTCTTTTTCACTGGAAGATATTTTTGTTGAGCATTATGGAAGAGCTCCTTGAAATCCTCCACTGTTCCTCAATTGTGCCACCGTTTAGTCTTTGTTCCAAGTCTACTTTATTCAACTCTGCCTTCATCCCACTCTAGTGCACTTTGTTTAAGAATGGTACGCTCGTTTGAGACACAACTTCCTCACCCTCAATCTGTTTTAAAAATTCAACCATAATGTGATCACTCATTCCGAGAAAATCTTTTATTTGGAGATCGTTTATTATTCCTGTCTCATTACACAGGGCCCGATCGAAGATAGCTTGCTCCCTTGTAGGTTCTGTAACATACTGTTCTCGGAAACAATGCCGTATGCATTCTATGAATTACTCCTCAAGGCTAACCCGTGCGATTTGATTTGACCAATCGATATGTAGGTTAAAATCCCCCATGATTACTTCCGTTCCTTTTTCACATGCCTCCATTATTCCCTTGATTATTGTCCGCCCCACCGTGAAGTAATTATTTGGGGGCCTATAAACTGCGCCCACCAGTGACTTTTTCCCCTTACTGTCTCTAATCTCTACCCACGATGATTCAACATTTTGTTCATTAGAGCCAATATCGTCTCACACAACTGCCCTGATATCATCCTTTATTAACAGAGCTTAGCCACCTCCTTTCCCTTCTTGTCTATTTTTCCGACTTGTCAAATACCCCTGCATGTTTAATTCCCAGTCTTGCCCACCCTGCAACCACGTTTTTGTAATGGTCACCAAATCATGCCCATTTGTAATGATTTGTGCCGTCAACTCATTTACTTTATTATGTATGCTGCGTGCGTTTAGGTAGAGTGTTTTAATACTAGTTTTTAAACCATGATTTTTAGTTTTGACCCCTCCTGCAGCCCCTTTATATTCATACATATTGTCCCTTCCAATCCCTTTGTGGTTTACACTTACCCCAATGCTACTCTGCTTGTCGCCTCCTACCTATTGCATTCTTTCTTGGGGTTCTGTTCATCTGAGTTCTCACCCACTCTAACTAGCTCAGAGCCCTCTCCTGGATTCCGATCCCTTTGCCAAGCTAGTTTAAAGCCCTCCCAAAGCCACCTATCAAAACCACCCGCGAGAAAATTGATCCGGTCTCTGTTGAGGTGTATCCTTTCCGACTTGTCCAGGTGCCACCTTCCCCAGAAGCGGTCCCAATTGTTCAGGAAACTAAAGCGAGGGAGACAGAGAGAGAGAGAGAGAGAGAGAGAGAGAGAGAGAGAGAGAGAGAGAGAGAGAGAGAGAGAGAGAGAGAGAGAGCGGGAGACAGAGAGACATAAAGAGACACGGAGAGAGAGACAGAGAGAGAGAGAGACAGAGAGACAGAGAGAGGGAGAGATAGCGAGAGCGAGACAGGCACAGAGAGAAAGAGAGTGAGTGGGACAGAGTGACAAAGAAAGACAAAGAGGGCGAGAGACAGAGACAGAGAAAGATAGAGAGAGAGGTAGAGATAGTGACAACGATTCAGAGTGAGGGACAGAGCGTAATATTGCGAGAGAGAGATAGAAGTAGATCGAGAGAGACAGAGAGATAAAATTAGACTTTTCGTGAGACAGAGACAGGGAGACAGACAGAGAGCGAGAGAGAGAAAGACAGAGAGTGAGAGACAGACAGAGACATAGAGGAAGAGAGATTGTGTTTGCGTGTGTCTCTCTCGATCTGTCTCTCATTATGCATAGTTTCCGGTATTGACACAGGGTTTTGGGGAGAGAGCGGGGCAATGAGATTTTTTGGGGATAGATACTGGACTATTGGGAGAGTGTGAGGCAGTGTGATTAGATTAGGATTGATACTGGGGTATGGGGAGAGAGCGGGGAAGTGTGATTAGTTTGGGGATTAATACAGGCTATGGGGAGAAAGCGGGGCAGTGGGATTAGTTTGGGGATTGAAACAGGGCTAAGGGGAGAGAGCGGGGCAGTGGGATTCGTTTGGGAATTGATACAGTGTAATTGGAGAGAGCGGGGCAGTGGGATGAGTTTGTCATTGATACAGTGCTATGGGGAGAGAGCGCGGCAGTGGGATTAGTTTGGGTGAGATTGAGCAGCCATTTTACATGAGATGTGTGGGGGCCATTTTATACCAGGATTCGTGTTACAGGGACCGAGAGAGAGAGAGACAGACAGAGAGAGAGAGAGACAGATAGAGAGAGAGAGAGAGAGAGAGAGAGAGAGAGAGAGAGAGAGAGAGAGAGAGAGAGAGAGAGAGAGAGAGAGAGAGAGAGAGAGAGAGAGAGAGAGAGCGGCAGAGAGAGAGAGAAGGCAGAGATAGAGAGAGACAGAACGTGAGAGACAGAAAGAGAGAGAGAGACAGAGAGGGAGACAGACAGCCAGAGAGACAGAGAGAGAGAGAAATAGAAAGACAGAGATAGGAAGAGAACGATAGAGCTAGTGAGAGACTGAGATAGAGACAGAGAGAAGGAGAGAGAGAGAGATAGAGAGAGAGAAGGAAAGACAGATAGAGCGACAGTCAGAGAGAGAGAGGAAAATAGAGAAGATAGAGTGTAAGAGAGAGAGAGTTCGAGTCAGATAGCTGGAAAGACAGAGAGAGTGAGCGAGAGAGAGAGAGAGACAGAGAGGAAGACAGAGAGAAAGTGTAAGACACGGAGAGAGAGACAAGAGAGAGAGCGAGAGCGAGACAGGCAGAGAGAGAGAGAGGAAGAGGGACAGAGAGACAAAGAAAGACAGAGAGGGAGAGAGACAGAGACAGAGAGAGATAGAGTGATAGATAGAGATAGAGATAGAGAGAAACAGAGAGAGCGATTGAGAGTGAGGGACCGAGCGTAAGATAGCGAGAGAGAGAGATAGCGACAGACAGAGAGAGAGAGAGAAAGAGCGAGACAGAAACAGAGAAGCGAGACAGAGAGAGAGGGACAGGCAGAGAGAGAGAGACAGAGAGAGAGACAGGAAAAAAAACAAAGTGAGAGAGAGACAGAGAGAATGAGACAGCGATTGACAGACAGAGAGAGAGAAATAGAAAAACAAAAAGTGAAAGAGAGAGACAGAGTGAATGAGAGACAGATCAAGAGAGAGAGAGAGAGAGAGAGAGAGAGAGAGAGAGAGAGAGAGAGAGAGAGAGAGAACGCCTGTGAGAGAGTCAGAAAGAGTGACAAACAGAGGGAAAGAGAGTGAGACAGAGACTGAGAGACAGAGAGAAAGAGAGACTGAGTGAGAGATAGATAGAGAGAGAGAGCGAGAGACAGAGAGAGTGAAATAGGCAGCTCGAGAGAGAGAAGAGCGATAGAGAGAGAGAGAGAGAGAGAGAGAGACACACACAGAGACAGAGAGAAAGACAGAGAGACAGACAGAGACACAGAGAGAGAGAGACAGAGGGAAAGACAAATAGAGAGGCGAAGAGAGAGAAATACAATGAGACAGCTAGACAAAGAGTGAGAGAGAGATGCACACAGATCGAGAGAGAGAGAGAGATGGAGGTAGAGAATGAGAGAGTGAGAGAGAGAGAGAGAGAGACAGAGAGAGACAGATCGAGAGGCAGATAGCAGGACAGAGACAGAGAGAGTGAGAGAGAGAGAGCGATTGAGAGCGAGATAGAGAGAGAGAGAGAGAGAGACAAAGAGAGAGAAGAGTGAGACAGAGATAGCAAGGGAGAGAGACACAGATAGAGAGAGACAGAGAAAGAGATAGAGCGACAGATGGGCAGAGATCGAGAGAGATAGAGAGAGACAGAGACAGAACGAGGGAGAGAGATAGAGAGATAGAGAGAGACAGATAGAGAGAGAGAGAGACAGAGAGATAGAGATAGAAGCAGATAGAGATAGAGTGAGAGACAGAGAGAAAGTCAGAGAGAGAGAGAGACAGACGGACAGCGAGAGTGAAAAGAGAGAGAGAGAGAGAGAGAAAGAGAAAGAGATAGAGCGACAGACAGACAGAGAGAGATAGATAGCGAGAGCGAGACAGCCAGAGAGAGAGAGGGAGAGGGACAGAGACACAAAGAAAGACAGAGAAAGAGGGAGACTGAGAGAGAGAGAAAAAGAGAGAGGAAGAGGGAGAGAGAAAGAGAGAGAGAGAGAGAGAACGAGAGAGAGAGAGAGAGACAGAGATAGGCAGATAGCGAGAGATAGAGAGAGAGAGACAGATAGAGTGTGGACTCAACTCTAGAACATATTCACATGAGGCATATACTGCAGACAAGGTCACTCATGACCTGCACCTTTATTCCACGGACCAATGAGTGCTGTGCCTGCGTGGAACCTCCCTTTAAGTACCTGGCTGACAAGGTATGGAGTGTCTCCCACAAGTTCACCCTCTGTGGTCAATGTTTGTATTTCACGGTTATATTCAGTGTACAGTATTGTTACATGTTGGTTACAGTTATGTGAAAGTTACAAACATAACATTACGTGCCGCCTTTGAATCAAAGATTGAGTCTTTCATGCGGTCGACGCTCTCTCGTGGAGCGCTGCAGTTCTGGCTCTGGTGGTTGGGTCTCTGACGCCTGAGTTGGTTCCAGCCTGTCCAGGCTGGCCGTAGGGACTGTGCATGCTGTTTACTGTCCTAGTTGCTCGTTCACTAGCAGTGGTGTGGTTAACATCCTATGGTCTATTTCAGGTTCCTCAGTTTCCATGCTGAACCTTTTCTTTACCTGGTCCAGATGTTTGCGGCATAGCTGCACATTATTTAGTCTTAACACTATGACACTTAACACCTCTTTACCAATTACGGTGCCTTCGAACCACTTGGATCCTAGTGCATGTTTCAGCACAAATAACACGTCATCCATTTCTATACACCTCCAGCTTGAGTTTCGATCATGGCAGTCGGTTTTGTACAGCCGCTTGCCCTCAACAATGTCTGCCAAGCTTGGGTGAATGATCGACAGCCACGTTTTGAGCGAGCGTTTCATGAGGAGTTCCGCTGGCTGGACTTCCGTGAGCGAGTGCGTGCGGGACCCACAGGCTAACAGGAGGCGCGATAGGCGGTACTGAAGAGAGGGTCCCTGGATACGGAGCATGCATTGTTTTCTGACTTGGACCGCACGTTCCACCTGGCCATTGGAAGCCAGCCTGAACGGCGCTGTCCAGACCTGCTTGATACCATTGCCCGACATGAACTCCTGGAATTCATGGCTGGCGAAACACGGGCCATTGTCGTTGACCAGAACGTCCGGCAAGCTGTGGTTCGTGAAAACCGTACGCAGACTCTCCACGGTGATGGATGTCATGCACAAGTTTAATATGATTAACACGATCCATTTCGAGTATGCATCGATTACAATCAGGAACGTTTTCCCATGAACGGCTCCGGATAGTCCACATGAATACGTGGTGGGCCAGTGCCACGGGATGAGCGGGGCATCCCTGGGGGCATTGCCCAGCTGGGAACATATTGTGCAACTGCGAACCCAATGTTCCAGGTCTGAGTCAATCCCCGGCCACCATGCATGTGACCGGGCAATAGCCTTCATTGGCACAATGCCACGGTGCTCGCTGTGGATTTCACTGATGAATGCATCCCTCCCTTTCTGCGTCATGACCACCCTGCTGCCCCATAGTAGGCTGTCGGCTTGGATGGAGAGCTTATCCATCTGTCTCTGAAATGATCTGACCTCCTCGGTGTACGCTCCTTGTGCGGGCGCCCAATCCACAGTCAGGCCACATTTCCTTATCATGGATAGGAGGGAGTCCCTGTTGGTCCATAGTTTGATCTGGCGGGCTGTGATGGGGGAGCCTGCCGTGTCAAAACCTCAGCGCTTTGCTCCGCTGCACCCTCGGTGGTGGCCAGAGGAAGCCTTCTGAGCGCGTCAGCGCAATTTTCGGTGCCTGGCCGGTGCCGTATGGTGTAGTCATATGCAGCCAGCTTGAGTGCCCATCGCTGTATGCGAGCTAACGCGTTGGCGTCGACAGCCTTGCTGTCGGAAAACATGAATGTTAATGGCTTGTGTTCCGTTTCTAACTCGAACGGTCGGTCGAAGAGATAATGGTGCATCTTTTTCACACTGTAATCGCAAGCGAGTGCATCCTTTTCGTCCATGCCGTACCCAAGGTGTGCCTGGGAGAGCGACCTGGAGGCATAAGCCACCGGTTGTAGTCGGCCGTCGACCTTTCCCTGCTGCAATACACACCCAACGCTGTATGAAGATGCATCGCATGTTAAAACCAGTTTTTTTAGGCGTCATACAAAGTCAACAGTTTGTTAGAACAAAGCAGGTTGCACGCCTTGTTGAAAGCCCGGTCCTGACAGTACCCACAGAACCAGTCACAACCCTTACGCAGGATTACATGTAACGGTTCCAACAACATGCTTAAGTTAGGCAGGTAGTTCCCAAAATGGTTCAAAAGTCCCAGGAAAAATCGAAACTGCGATGTGTTGCTTTGGGTGGGGCGCAGGACAGATCGCCTCCGTTTTGGATTCGATAGGCCGGATCCCGTCTGCGGCAACCCTCCTGCCCAAAAACTCGGCCTCTCGGGCCAAAAACATACACTTAGCGTTTTTCAACCACAGGCCTACCCGCTCCAGTCGGCGTAGTACTTCCTCCAGGTTGTGGAAGTGTTCTTCGGTGTCTAGACCCCTTATTAGGATGTCGTTTTGGAAAACGATTTTGCCGGAAATTGACGTGAGCAATCTTGCCAATTGCGCTCGCTGGACGAATGCCAAACGGACACCTGTTGTCGATGAATAATCCCTTGTGCGTCGTGATGGTGGTCTAAGCTTGGATTCTTCAGACAGTTTCTGTCTCATGTAGGCCGAAGTCAGCTCTAACTTCGTAAACAGCTTGCCAGCTGCCAACGTGGCACAAACGGCTTCCGCTCTTGGGAGCGGGTATTGGTCCTGCAGCGAGAATCGTTTGATGGTGGCTCTGTAGTCGCCACAGACCCTGACCGAACCATCCGGTTTAAGGACAGGAACGGTGGGGCTCGCCCAGTCACTGAATTCAACCGGCACAATTATGCCCTCTCTGAGCAGCCTGTCCAATTCACTCCTAATTTTCTCACGCATCACATACGGCACCACTCTGGCTTTGTGGTGCACTGGCCTGGCATCCGGGGTGATGTGTATCGCTGCATTGTTGTCCTTGAACGTTCCGACACCGGGCTGAAACAGTGACCCGAATTTTTGGAGCATGAACTTCGCTCCACAGACGAAATGGCGTGCACATCTCCCCATTTCCAGTTCATCTCGGCTGGTCAGCTCCTTCCCAAAAGCGCGGGGCCATTTCACCGAACAATCCAGAGTGGCAGGCGGTTCTTTGATCCATTGTGTGTTACCACCAGATTTGCACTGCCGAGCACTGGGATGATTTCTTTGGTGTACGTGCGTAATGCGTTTCAATGCATTCCAGTTTGGACTTGTTATCTCTGTGTGACCATTGTCTCGCAAATTGTTGGACGCTCATAAGGGACTGGCTGGCTCCAGTATCTTGCTCCATGCGCACCGGACGCCATTCAATAAAAATGTCATCATCATGGGTGGCGTTTTGGTGTATGAGATGCAGACGTCAGCGACATGAACCCTCTGAACCTCAGCACCCAAGGTTTTGCCCCAGGCATCATCCTGCATTGTAGAGCCTCGTCTGATTCCTCTGTTTCATAGATTAGCCTCGCTACAGCCTTTTTGCACATTCTAGCCAAATGTCCTCTGGCATTACAATTCCTGCAGGTGAACTGCTGGAACTTGCAACTTTTAGCAGTATGTCTACCCCAGCATCTCCAGCATTGGCTGAGATTGTTGTTCACAAAGGGTCTGTTACCAGGCATTCCTAACTGATTGTCCCCTTGGTTGTTTCTAAGCACTCTGATGGTGGATGTCAATGGTCCCATCACATTCCTCTTGATGGCGTGAACTAGCCATCCTCCTGCCTTTGACTCTGTTGCTGTCCAACCCTAGATTCTGTTGCTGCCTGGGCAGTGTCGAATTGACCTTGCCTGCTGCGGGGTTCTGTATCAATTTTAGAACATTAACTCCCAGGATCATCGCAACGTTAAAGCCAGCGCTGCGTGCGTAAATTATCTTGGTCTCCTCTTCACCCGCCAAGAATTTCTGAGCTTTCAAAGCTGCCCTTTCCAAATTCAAGTCCTTATCCTCAATAAGCTTCCTGAAAATACCGGCATGGCTCATGCCCTCAATGAAAAAATCCCTTAACATCTGCCCCCTGCAGGCGTCTGTGAACTTACAGAAATTGGCCAAGCGCTTCAGGGGTGCAACGAAGTCCGAGATATTTTGCCCATCCCAACATCTGTGTGTGTAGAACCGGTGCCGGGCCATGTGTGCGCTGCTCGCCGGTTTCAGATGTTCACTTATTAGTTGGTTCTGCTCTTCGAAAATCTTGTCGACCGGTTTGAGAGGTCCAAGCAGGTCTTTCATCAGAGCATACGTTTTTGTCCCGCAGCTTGTCAGTAGATGCGTCCTCCGCTTGTCAGCTGCTTCCACTCCCAGCCAGTCTTTTGTGACAAATGTCTGCTGGATTCGCTCCTCAAAATCGTGCCAGTCCTCACCCACACAGTAACGTTCCTCTGTGCTCCCGGTCGCCATCCTTGTGGATCAGTGATTCACGTTTCTCGTCGCCAGATGTGGAGTCCTCAACTCTAGAACATATTCACACAAAGCATTTACAGCAGGCAAGGTCACTCATGACCTGCACCTTTATTCCACGGCCCAAGGAGTGCTGAGCCTCGTGGAACTTCCATTTACGTTCCTGGCTGACCAGGTAAGGAGGGTCTCCCTCAAGTTCACCACCTGTGGTCAAGGTGTGTATTTCCCAGTTGTATAAAATGTACAGTGTTGTTGCATGTTGTTTACAGTTATGTGAAGGTTACAAACATGACAAAGAGAGCTACCGAGAGAGAGAGAGAGAGAGAGAGAGAGAGAGAGAAAGCGAGAGAGAGAGAGAGACAGAGAGATCACAGAGAGACAGAAAGAGAGATCACAGAGAGAGAAGAACAGAGAGAAAGCGACAGAGACAGAGAGAGAGAAAAACAGAGAGAGGACGACAGAGAGAGAGAGAGAGCGAGCGACAGAGAGAGAGAGAGAGAGAGAGAGAGCGACAGAGAAAGAGAAAGAGAGAGAGAGCGACACAGAGAGAGACAGAGAGAGAGAGAGAGAGACAGAAAGGGAGACAGAGAAAAATAGAAAGCGAGACATAGAGACAGAGAGAAAGAGAGACAGATCGAGAGAGAGAGAGACAGGGAGAAAGAGAGAGAGAGAGAGAGGGTGACAGAGATAGAGAGAGCGAGACAGAGACAGAGAGAGATCGACTGACAGAAAGCGAGAAAGAGTGAGAGACAAACATTATCTCTCTCTCTCTCCCTCTCTCTGTCTATATATATATCTATGTGTGTCTGTGTGTGTCTCTCTCTCTTTCTGTCTCTCTTTCTCTATTGATTCTAGGATTGATACAGGGCTACGGGGAGACAGTGGGGCAGTGGGTTTAGTTTGGGGATTGATACAGGGCTCCGAGGAGAGAGTGAGGCAGTGGGATTAGTTTTGGATTGACAGAGGGCTATTGGGAGAGAGCGGGGCAGCGATATTTTTTGGGTAAGATTCAGCAGCCATTTTACATCAGATGCGTGGTGGCCATTTTATACCTGGTCTCTTGTTACAGAGTCCGAGACAGAGATAGAGAGAGATAGAGAGAGAGAGAGAGAGAGAGAGAGACAGACAGAGAGAGCGAATGAGAGAGAAGAGACAGAGAGGCAGAGCGAGGGTGGGATATTGTGAGATAGAGATACAGATAGAGAGAGAGACAGCTAGAGAGACCCAGAGAGATTGAGATAGATAGAGATAGAGAGAGAGTGAGAGACACAGAGAGGGAGAGAGACAGACTAAGAGAGAGAGACAGAGAGAGAGAGGGAAAAAGAGAGATGGACAGGTAGGGAGAGATAGA